>NW_020537324.1:14426036-14467465 GCF_003426905.1 Ctenocephalides felis | reverse complement strand
AATTTTCGTCCTGATAAGTTTTTTGGAAAAAGAAAGTCCAGCTATTTTGAAGATACGGTGCAAAAGTTCAAAAAATGGCAACTCAGTTTTTGAGGGAATAGCGCGTCCGATTTGAATGATTCGAAAAATATTTAATTTGCATTGATAGAATGAAGAATAGATTAAATTTTGAGAAGACAGGTCTAGGGTTTGGAGATCCAATCAAAAAGTTAAAAAAACTATTTAGCGGTCAAAATAGTTCACCAAAGATTGCAATGTTTAACCGTTAGACTTTGACGCTGCGAAATCGAATTAGAATAATAAAATCCAATTTTAAAACTTGAAATTGCGATAGAAAAAGTTGCAGTATTTTGCCTTAAGCACAGTGCCATGTACCACTAGTTTATTTTATTTTTTTCTGTCTCTAATTATATGAAGACGTTATAGATTGTTATATTAAAAAACAGATGGCTTTTAAAAGACTTTTCAGTATTTGTGAAACAATTTTAACCTACTTAATTAGAACTTGTCACATAGTACTTTTGCAGAAATGCCTTGAAGGGTTATTTTTACTTGACATCTTTGTTTTTTAATGATTAATTATTTTTTTGGCCTCACATTCTATATTGCCATATTTAAAAAAAAATCTACATATTTACATATATAATCACATGGGTTATTGAAGTCATGAATTGTACTGTAACAATTCATGTAACTGAATTGAAAGTTTTTCTACAACCTTCATGTTTAATATATTTTTTTTTATTTTTATTATATCGCTTGTTAATCAGAATATAAATTGATTCTTTTAGATTCTGCGCTATTTTTTCGGGCTTGAGGACTTTTTTCTCCAATGAGATACCTCAATTGTGTGTTTTTTTATTCGTTTACTTTAAAATCAAATGACCATTTTTTAGACTTTGAGTTGGCACTTCTTGGCTTACATCAAAGAAAAATGTGTCTCCATTTCTCTCAAAATTGTGGAATTCAGGATTATATGTTCAACTGATTGAATTCCTTCTCCATATTTGAGATATATAATTTCAAGTGATAATTTATATAACTACTGCTTGATATATAGCTGGCTGAGTATTCGATTTGGCACTTCTTGACTAAACTCAGTTAAAAATTATGTCTCAAATTTTCTCAAATTTTTGCAATTCAAGTTTATATGTATTTCTCCATATAAATTCGAATAAAAATCTTATGTCATTACTGCTTGATATCAAGCTGGCCTAGGTGGATATCAAACTTGGAACTAATGGTTGCTGGACGAAGGCGCCCATTAATCACGTGAGGTTTTAGGGAGAGGGGGGGGTGTTGACAAAAAATCGCGTGTATTTATTTTTACCTGATGTTTTTTTTAAATCCAAACATTTTCAAAAAAAAATCCAAATTTTACAATTTTTCTAATAACTAAATGCACGTGATATTGGTGGGATTAGTTTTGAATATCACCACGTATCACCAGGGGGAGGGGGGTCAAAAAGTCTTTAAAAAATCGATCACTGATTAATGGACGCCCCCTAAGTTGCTAGATTGGCTCATTGGGTCTTTCAAGAAAAATATTGTTTTGCAAATTTAAATTTATTTTTAAGTGTTAGAAAGTCCTGAAGAATCTATATTATTGACATAATTGGCGATTGAATTACAGTATTCTTATATATGTACATGGATATAGTAAAAATGAGCTATCTAATAAGTTTTTGTATGAACCTAGATTATTAAACCTAAATTTCAATATTTGCCTTGTTTATTACTTTTAATTTACGAAAGCAGTAGGTTGATTACCCAAGCAAAATCTTAATGTGTATTTAAGTAGTTTGTTTTTGCTTTGATGTATATTTAAATACTCTGTTTGGCAAATAAACAGAATAAAGTGTTTTATGGCGATTTAGATGTGTTCGTCGATATAATGGAATGTTGTAGAGTGCCTAGTACGACAAATAAGTCTTTTTTTCGAGTTCATGCTTATGAAGAGTTGATCTGAATTATTGCACAACTTTATAATGATGGTTTCCCACGCTCGGCGTACTCGGTCTTATGCGAGTTTCACATTTCGCTTTTTTTCCATGCGTGATGCTTCGATTTTCATTCTCGATGGAGTAATCATTCTTTTTGACCAACAATAAATGGTAATAAATTGATTTTATAACAAAGAATTCACTAGAAATTAAATGATTATAAAACATTTCTTCAACAGGGAAAACGTACATTTCCATATATTTTGGGTAGCTAGTTAGAAAACACTTCCAAGCAATGTAGACAATTTTAATACAATGATTTCACTTTCATACAGTATTGACATATGTTAGTTGATCATATTGAAAACAAAAATAACTACATATTATAGATTTATATAACAGTTATATCAATTTTTTGACAAACAGGCATTTGTAATTGTTGTGATTTTTTTGTTTTCACAGGTTATTTCTTTCAAGGTTTCAAGTCATTTTGAATAGTTTGACTTCAAAATGTCTCTATAAGTGCGTATATGTGAGTCAAAATTTGATCTCAAGTCGACTCTTTCTCAAAAACGGCTGTACTGATTTAAAAACATTTAAAAGCCATTTGATGAAATTCGATAAAAACTCGTTTTGATTGCAGTTAAGGCTAACTTTTCCATCCATTTGTAAAATGAACATTTAAAAATCGTTTGAAAGATATCGTACTCATTAGTTTTGGGTAAAGATCGCCTGAGCCGTTTTGTTGAAATTATTTGTTCATTTTTTGAAAAGATTTTGATGAAACTTTGTATGACGATAGAGTTGGTTTTAACAAACAACCTAAAATATTATAGGCCTACGAAAAGTGGTTTAATTATACAAAATTATCATTGTGTTCAAATTTCAGAACTTCTTCTCCAAAGTTGTTAAAGCTTAATTCTGATCAATTAAATCAATTATTTATTGGGGAAATTTACTATATCAGAAAGTTTTTGCTAGCCTCGTGATAAAAAACCTCTTACCCAATGTTTTCCTCAATTAAAAATGATTTTCTTTGGTATGATTCATATGCATGTGATAGTAATTATTGATTGAAAATGATTAAATAATCATTTAAATGATTAATAGAATATAATTTTTTTTCATATAAATGTATAAGTTTCAAAAAAATATCATTTAAATAATCTTTGTAAAAATATAATATAATAGTATATAAGAAATAATAACATGATCAAGAAAATTTAAGAATTTTAAGTGAATATAATTTGGATGAAGACGTTTCACTTTTTAATTCATTGATTATCAATATAATAATTACAATTATCGAATTTTTACTATCTATTTTAAACTCAATCTGTTATATTTTTCCCTAATTTTACATTTATTGTGGATAAAACTATGATCGCTACAATATTTAATTACCATAATTTTATTATTAATAACAGCAATATATAAATAAGATATGAGACAAAATAATGTAATGAATTTGAACAAAGACGTTTTATCTTTTTAGTTCAGAAAGATCTCATTTCGAGTTGACGCTTGTTGGCTCAATTCAAATAAAAATTTGTCTCTATTTTATCCAAAATTTGCAAACTAGTATAAAGCAATCCATAATCTCCTATACCAGGCACCCCTATCTGACTAAGATATGGAAATGTATATATTGCTAAATAAATAAATAGAAAAAAAAAACAGGATTATATGTTCAACTGATTGAATAAGGAATTCACCTCTGTATATCTGAGATGTATAATCCTAAGTGCTAAGTCTATACAACTACTGCTTGATATAAGGCTGACTTTGATATAGGGCTGGTATCCAACCTAGAATCAGATGTAACGTTGGTAGACGAAGTGCTATTTTATAGAAAGTTTTATCTTTTTAATTCTAAAATTTCTTATTTATTAAACTTTATTATATAGTTTGAATTCATTTTGGTATATTTTTATGTGTTCAATCATATCAAGAATATTGAACACATAAATAAAAATATACCCAAATGAATTTACTATATTATAAAGATTAATGAATAAAAATTAATAAGAACTTTCAGATCGTATTTAATATATAAATTTTACTATAAGGAATAGCAAATATGAAATATTAAGCATAATAACGTTATAACCAAGAATGTTAAAATTTTTAGAGTAGATAGAATTACATAGAATTAGGACAAAGACATTTTACCTCCTTCCTACGGAAAGTTCCCAGTCCATTACTACGTATCATTTAAAATGTTGCTAATAAATCTTTTACCGGTTTATGTATCTATATCCCCATAATGATTTTCTTTGCCGGTCGGCTTTGACAGTTTGTTGGAGAGTCGCAGTTCCTTGGCGAAAATCCAAATAAAACGTTTACTGACAATTCTGGGATAGACGAGATTTTGCTTTCATGTTTAAAAATGGATCCCGGTGTTTTCATTTGAGAAAACTCTGTACATTATCCTCTAATAGTGTCGCAATCTATTTCAAAGAATAGAGAGATTGTACTGAAAATATTTTAAATGCGAACGTACATAAATCGCACAAGGCCACTGAGAAACTAATGAATCATTAAAATAGGAACAGATTTTTTATGGGCTTTTTTATGATGCAATGTGCTCCATATTGAAGTCGTTTTGGAATTATTACGTTGGATTATCAATTTATTTTTTTAATTAAAGTAAGAAAAAATGAAGATAATTATGGCACTAGTTCAAATTTAACTTAAAAGTTGAATTCATCTTACGTTATATAATTGTTTTAATAAACCTATAATTATCAATCATAATTTTGTAATTTAGTTGCAATGTTTTCTTAAAATTTTATAATTTTTGAATTAAAATTGATTGCATATAATTGAACATATTTTCAGTGGAATCAGGCGAAGTTAATATTTTTGATAAATTTGGCCTCTCTGACAATGAGTATTGGTTATCGTTCGCCCTTTAGATAGGCTTAAAAAAATCTAAATTTTCATATATCATCAAAATTAATTATATGAAAGTTTCACAATTTATATTGTATTTAATAAGATTAATTTCGAAATAAAAAATTGTGCTCATGATCACCAAAGTGTTAAGGTAGATCAAGTATTGCACATATACGGAAGCGAAACTGCTCAATCAACAAATTTTGCAAAAATAAATTACAAATTGACACCAATTATACATGAACATAAATTATGTATATAAATATATATGTATGTATATATATATATATATATATATATATGATCTATATCTATTTAACACGTTAATCGCTACAAGAATATCAGAAAAATTTTACATGAACCATGGTAACTTTATTAGATAATATAATATAATTGTTGCTATATTGGAGAAAGTTCGCAATATATTTACAAGATAATGAATCAACATATTAGTAATTCTAAAAGTCCAAATCAGTATAAGACTATGTTTTCCGAACATATTATCAGTTTCAACTCTACTTCCAAGACCAAAAATCCTATTATTTTACATAAGGAAAAAATGGTGACCCCAGAATATTAGCTGAATCTGTATTTATCTTTTTAAACCCCCTTTGCGTTAATAAGCGAAATTCTACTCTTTTAGTATATTTATAAACTATTACTATTAATTATATGTTCAAAATTATATTTTTTATTAAGGACGATAAATAAATATGAAATACTAAATTTATCACTTCACAGAAATTTATATTTAATAAACCTTTAATAAATCATTCGAGTAACACTGCTTCAAGTTGTTCGTTAATGGCTTACATATTTAAATTACTGGAAATACTACAAAAAAGATCAATGATAATTTTCTATATAAAAATATGTTTTCATTTTTAAACATTTTCTAAGCTAATTTTTTAAACAAAAAATCCACTTTAATTACTTCTAAGTTTTATTACCTTTAGTAATAAAACTTAGTTTGAGTAAAAACCGACCTAACTTTTTTCTGCATTTATCTCGATTACCATTGTTTTCGGCAGTTTTGTTCACTCGGCAAAAGTAATTCAGTTTTTTAGCGTTTATTACCGGTAGCTTGATGTATTGTGTGCGAATGCAATAAAAATTTATTTATTTTTTTGATCAATTTGTATTTATTCTTCGTCATGTTGAGTTCAAAAATAAAACTACACCTGTATAAAAACTCTCACGTGCTTTACGATTCTTGAGAAGAATGCCAATGGAAGATAGTTGAGATTCGAGATGAAAACATGTTCTTGAAAAACATTTTTCCTGTTGTAATGATAAATTCCTAATGTGTATTACTAATCAAAAGTGTAAGTAGCATTTTGCCTTAAAATTAGGGCAAGTTGCATGGACTTTCCGATACGTAGACATAATTAACCAATAAGAATTGAAATTTAGATATTTAGGTAAAATGTTCAATTGTTTATTTCAAAAATATTGTTTTTCGCTTTTACAAAAAAAAATCGATGCTATTTCCAATTAATGTCTTTCAAAGATAGGTACACTGTAATTAGTAGCTTTTGTTTCATCTCTCTCAAATTGTATTTTATTTAAGGACGTAAACTGTAATCAGTAGCTACCAGCGAATACATCATATGGTATTGACACCCTACGATATGTAGGTTTTGAGACAACTTCTAGGTGTCATTATACAAGTATTTACAGACTTACAGCTGGGTATATCAAATTCCGAGAGTCTTACCTAATTTAAGCTTAAATGACTGGACGAATATTTAATTCTGGTTTAATTTGCCTTAATAATCTCGTTTGAATAATCTCGCGGATCATGTAAACCCGTCCTTATTTCTCTTGCGTAGGCCATAAATCATTTCACGGCATGGAAAACATATTTGTAACATTATCTTCATATCACACCATTTTAAAAGCTCGCGCTATATGTATGATGCAGTTGTTTTTTATTGCAATAAGCACTAGATGAGAAATAGGTCGTGTCAAATATCAATCGTCTACTATCAACTCATCTACATATATTGTTTAACAATCTACGTAATAACTGACTGAATGACGAAACTGCTAAAGTCGAGCCTCCTTCGAAAAAAATTAATACTTTATCATATAATTTTATCCAGCATAATGCTTTGTAGACTTGTGCAGCGTTTCTCAAAACTAAATGATGATGATCAAATTATTTATATAGATTATCTTTGTTTTTCATCGTTTAATATATACTGCTGCTTTTAAAATATCTGAGAATAATTAAATTATCATCAAAGCTTCCTAATAACTTTTAAATTGATTATTGCCGATAAGTAATTTCTGAGCCTAGAGGTGATAAAGTGTAATCCATAGTCAACTATTCTCTTTGTGATGACATTATTATTAGAAATTTCTAATCGTGATGTAATATAAATATGTAAGGTTATTTTCACTTGAAATAATATTTAGATCTATATTTTACAAGTGATGTTTGATATCCAGATGTCCGGGAAGGGAATAGAACCTGGAACTTTCTGTTTGCAAGACCTAAGCCTTTACCACATTTACCATATTTGTATATTGTATATTTTTGAAGTAAGACTTCTTTAGGCGCGACTAGGGTGTAAATTCGTACAAATGCGACGGAAGTGCGTTACGGCAGATAAGATAAGATAAGAGTCGAGTGCCAATTATTCGCCATTCGCTCTCGATGATATCATTTCTATACGGGTCGATTGTGATTAGTCGTCGCGTATGTGAATAGAGATCTGTCGTTGTATGCGTACCGGCGTCCTGAATAAAATGCGCACATGCAAATTACAAACCTGTATTTCTCCACTTATTTTTTTTAGTTTTTATTAAAATTATCATTAACCAAAAAATGTGTATATTTATATAATCCATTTATACAATGCGCGGTTGTTTGGATCCCATAATTATATCTCCTCATAAATCACATTTTATGAATCACTTGTCTGTCTAATTATTTTACGTCGATATTTAAAGCATTTTTTTAGTTACGGAAAATTACAACTTTTTATCGATGCGACATCCTCTAAAACAAAAATATGACCTTATCTACTTCTAAGTTTAAACTTCTTATCAGGAAGAGTAGTGTTTTTAACACTTGTACTTCTTTGAAATGAAGACGAAAAATTTTTTCGAAGAAGTTAAAAACTACAGACATATAAAAGATAAGGTAGCAGACGCAAAAGATTGAGAGAATACTAAAAAATAAATGAAAATATTTTTTTTATTTTTATCTAGTATAATTAAAGTTTATGAATTTTTCTAAATACTACTGACAAAGATAAAATAAACAGAAAAGTGCAAATCCAGAAGATTTTAATAAGGCGTCGTACTAAAAAGCGGTGATATATCAGAAACTTTTTTTGTTTACTCAAACTATCAAATTGAGTCAAAGTAACTAGACTTCTTGTACCAAATGTTGGTCTTTATCGTAGATCTGTGGTAAAGGCTTTGGTCTTGCAACCTAAGGTTTCAGATTCGATATCCACCTAGAATTGATATTTAGCAGAAGTGACATCGGTTTTCACTTATAAATATAGATTTTTAGAAGGTTTATCAATTTGATCATTATATTCGAGAATCCAAAAACTTTTATTGTTACTTATTTCCGTTAATTTTAAAACGTAACAGGTTTTATAAAGTAAAGTTCTAAAAAAATGAACATCAATCTAATTTAAACATATTAATTTAGCTATGCTTGTAAAATTTTATTTGCACCTTATAAAAGTAAGGTTTAAAAGATATTGGTTTACAAATAATTAACGAAAAATGCACTTGAAATATTTTAATGAAATATTACACTTGAAAAAAAAAGTTATATGATCTTTTGTGTTTCGAGTTACTTGTTTGAATCAGCTGTAACTTTAGTAAAGTTCACATGAGTACCTATATTATTTTTCATGAATTGATAGAGAATTAAAAAATTAAAAATAAAATGATATAAATTTTCTAATATTTTAATTAATATATGTAAAGCAGCAAAATCGCCAGAAAATGAAATAACAAGTAAATTTCCACACTTGATCATTGGAGTCATTATTCAGCACTTCATAAGGAATTTAAATATTATTACATAATATTAAAGAACATGCAATTTAAAATATTTCTATTAGTTATGTAAAGCATCCAATTCGCAAAAAATAAAGTAAAAAGTAAATTTCGATACATAATCCTTGAGTCCATTCAGCAGTTCATGTTATGAAGAAGAGAACAAAGATCTTAAAATATTTCTTATTAAATTTTATTTATTCAATTTATTGTGAAGTTAATATTCATTGTGTTGCTTGAAACATAAGAACATAACAAAAAATATAATAATTACAAAAATAAAAAAAATTATAACAATGTCAACTATCAATGGATTTGGATTATTGATTTGGAGGCACAAAATAGAAATCATTAAATTTCTTGTCGTGAGTTCAAACCCTGTTCTGGACAACCTGACATCGGACAGCAGCGATGTCCATTTTCACTTGAAAATGTAGATCAAAAACATGCTTTCAATTGAAAATAAGCTAATTTATGGCACTGTTGGCAATGGAAAATTTCTCACACTATTTTTCCCTGAATCGAGTTGGAAAAGTTCGAGTTCAGGAAAGTTTAACTAAGCTCGCGGACCTGCCCTAGGGCAGCATATATATATATATATATATATATATATATATATATATATATATATATATATATATATATATATATATGAATATAGTTAAATCTTTGAGGAAGACCACAAGACATATCAGAATGACTTTGCAAATGTCGCAGTAATTGCTTATTCTAAACTATTGAATTAGTTTTAATTATTGGCAATTACACGAATACATTCTGAAGTAATTAAGCATTCACTTCTGGACATGCGATAGTTTTTCCAGCTAAATCTTATGACATAACTCTATTACTTTATCAAACTTTTCATACGTCATTGGAAAATTGTGTTACTTGCGGAAAATGCAAAAAAACCTATATGATTCATAATGAAAATTGACCTGGATGGAATGAATCATTGTAAAAATTAACCTTGTTGATTTTATTAAAATGAATAGTGCTTATTTAGTATTTTTGCGTTTTGAAAATCATGATTATGATTACTCATTAATAAATGTTGCCAAATAAATGATTTTATATTATGATGATTGTTTTCTACCCATTTGTAGTAATGTATTTATTTTTATATAAAAAATTACGAAGTTTTTAAATAGTTATCAATAAATTTCAGATGTTTTTATTATCTATTACATAACTAGTTTCTCAAGTAATGAAGTCTAAAATTTCATATTATCATTTTCTACGAAAAACAAATAGCAATCAACCTGTGTTGACTTTGCGTAAGATATTGACACTATGTTAATATTACGTTGATAACTTATTTTTAAGTTGAATTTTTGTTAAAATAATTTTAAAAGTACACATCACACTTAAAATTATCTATTTGTGTACGGAATGCAAACTCTTTTATGATTTGCGCATACAAAACAGTGAAAAAAATAAGCTCAGGCAAATATTTGATACTAATGAGATGGTAATTGAAGATCATGTTGATTGTGATGGTTAATTTAGTGGAAACAGTTTTTGCTAAATAGCTGGATCGACCTGATAAATAAAATGAATTTTTTTTAGGAAATGAAATAGTAGTTTTAAATAATATTTATAGCATTTTATGCTTATAATTCTACATGGTGAGCTGCAGTCGTGATCTTTTTTATACTCTACATTACAAAAAAATCAACTTCATTGTAGATCAAAGATATAGTAAGACATTAAGATCATATGAAAAATACTTTTCTTTGTTTTTTTTATTAATAAAAAAATTCTTTTACATCAAATATTTATGTATGTATTTTTTCGACGATTCGTGATTATTTGCTGCAATTTATTTAATTTGAACAATGACAATGTTTGATGAGTTATCGAGAAAGGCATTTTTAGACGAATAAGAAGTTAATATTTTCAGCAAAATTTTGACCTTTAGTTCACGTTTTCCTAACAAGCAGATAGATCGATTTGAAAACTTTGAGAGACACAAAAAAACTGTATTAATAATTTTCTTTATTAGATTTACGAGTCGATCAGCCAAGCCATTTTTTTTCGAATTGGCAGAATTTACTGTAAAATTGTTTCTCAACGTTTTCGCCAAAAATCTTGAACATATTTTGAAAATTTAAAAAATGTTCGAAATATATTGACCAATTGTAAACCTTTGAAAAACAAAAAACTGTATAAATATTCTCATTTATTAGATTTGCGAAACAATCAGGCAATTTAGAATCAGCAGAATTTAATGTAGAATTGTTTTTTACAATTTTCGTCAAAAATCTTGAACCTGTTTTGAAAATTTAAAAACTGTTCGAAATATATCATTTGGGAATCGTGATGATTAGTTTTTGGTAAAGATCGGTCGGGTCGTTTTTTATAATTGATTTTAGATTTCAATGAAAATTTGCATAGTAATTCATAGTTAATAGAGATCCCGGTTTTAACGAACATTCTAAGCCCTACAAAAAGTGGTTTTATCATAAAAAAATATTTCAAAGTTGCTAAATCTCGACAGTTGGATTATTTACCTTTGCTGCGAAGATCATGAATTTTCCTTAAATCAAAATGCCACTTACATCTAGTTCAATAAATGTTTCAAGTTACTTATAAGTACAATTGATAAACCTAAATATTCTGTATCTTTTTTGAATGAAGATGTAATCAGAGGAAATATTTTAACTGCAATTAGGTTCTTAAACATTTTTAGCATTAAATTGAAACTTTGAAATTTTACTCTTGAATCAAATTTTTATTTTAAATTATTTTTTTAGCATCTTTATTATTAAGTGATCTTGGAGAACAATTATCTCAAACTCGAAGGTGCAATAGAAAGTCAAATAAAGGCATGAGGTTGGGTAGCTAAACACGTCATGTTAAACAGTTATTTACCCAAGATAAGTAGTTATTTGCTCAACAAATATAATTTACTTAATTTCAATTTGATTTCATTTATTTACAAAACAATTATCACTTCGAGCAAATAATGTTTTCGTCTTCGTAAAAAGTTCCACCCGCGAATGGAATGAGAATTACAATTTCTTGTGAAAAATTAATGGAAATTTTTAATTTGTAATTTTAATTCAAATTCGACACTGTTCTTTGAATATTTGCCTCATATTTCAACAGGCGAGAACAGATGTTACACATTGTCATATCCGGTTCTCAAACCTACTTATAGCATAGAAATCTTGTGTTGTGTTTGGCGTAAGAATATTTGTCGCTCCTTAAGTTTAGATTCGTTCTTCGCTCAAAGATACACAGACAGATAGAATGAAATATGCACCAATATTTATATGAACTTTTATGAGACAGGTATTTAAATCGAGAACTGGCGAAAAAATGCTATGAATCTTCTTATTTCATGCATTTTCTTATTTCCAACATAGGGTAGGGCGGGGTACAAAGGTCCAATTAGACTTTGAGGAATTATATTGTGAAAACCAAACCAAATATATTGCAACGAATAACACATATCAAACAAATAACTATCTGATAATCTCCAGTAAAATTCATCATTGTAAAAATGTGTTCTTTTGCTGTTTTTCAAAAATTTTGTCACCTGGTCCTTTTTACCCCATAGGCGGAGTAAAATGGGACGTCCAAGAGGCAAACATATCCAATGCCTTATTTTTAATTTCAAAATGATCTTACGAAATAATTGATTATATTGACACTGAAGTATATACAGGGTGTCCCAGAACTCAACGTGAGGCCAACGGAGTTATATGTATAAAAAAATTATTGAAAAGTATCTCACGTAGTTTGAAAATTCTGGGCTTTTAACCTAGAGCTTTAGTAAAAATATGACAATTTTTTGGTAATTGTGGTTAATTTTCATTAATTTTGTTCATTTATGACCATGTTTAACAATTGCCCCAAGATTTCAAGAATTAGGACTTTTTGCTAGACTATGAATTAAAATTTTTCAAAATTGGTCAAAAGGCATTTAATCAGAATAAAAATGGTAGTTCCATGAATAAATAATCGAGTAAATTGAGTTCTGTAAGGTCGTTGAAAAATTCACAATTGCATTTTGGCCAATGAAATTGGATGATTTTGTACTTCTTTGTAACACTTTGTTCTGGAATCACTGACTGAAGTTCAAGCATTTCGCAGAATTTTATATTATGAACACCTAAAAATGAATAAGATAAATTGCCAAATTCTAATGATTTTCGAGTATATGTTTTCGAATTATAGGATGAATTTTATACATTTTAATGCAAGTGCGTACGCGAAAATGTATAACATAAACTGATATTTTGTTATAGTACAAAAGAATATCATAGTTTTGTTATATAAATAAAGAGGACTTATATTTTTGTGTGTTCTGGCCATAGATAAACGAGTATAATAGGTTCTAGCAGGCTTTAATTAAAATCTAGAGTAGTTATATCATTTTAGTTTCAATTTATTGTTAAATGTTCTTCTATTATTAACTCTATAATGCCATCAGAAGTGAAGTAACCTAGCGCGAATTATATTCTTAAAAATATTTTAGATTTTTTAGAATTTAACATTTAAACGTTTATTTACTTATATGTTTGCATTTTTTACTCACATTTTCACACCAATTCATAAATCAATGTTATATCTTCATATTTACTCATCATCAGTTCATTCATGAATATTTCTATATTTACGCATTAGACACATCTTTATATTTATCCATTTAACTTGTTCATTCATAACCAGAATTCACATTTATATGTAGAATTTAAATAATCAATGACACATTCACACATTCATTCATTAGAAAATGTTATAACAAAATAAAAAAAATACGTCAATCTTTAAACGTTGGAATTGAATCGACAGGATATCAAGATAATTCAGTTTAACATTTTTGTTGGGTTCATTTTAATTAACTGATAATTATTATGATTTTGTATTTTAATAATTTATAAATTTTTTATTTAAATATTATTTGGGATTTGTGTTTCATATAAAAAGAGCCATGAATCAATAGATCATCTCTTGGACAAATTATCTAAATAGCCTCTTTTATGATAATTAATTTGATATATAACAAACTCTGAAAGAGTTTTGCAACTTTAGATACAAATTGAACAAAAAGTTTAAAATAATTCAGAGACAATACTTTGTTGATTATTGATAGTTATTATCTCTATTATATATTTTAATAATTAATACATTTTTTATTCAAATATTATTTGGGCATGTGTTCCATTCAAATAGAGCCAAAAATAAAAGGATTTTAGATCCTTCCAGTATGTTACCTAAGTTAGTACTTTTTAAGAAAATTAGCAGAAGCTCAAAGACGATTGCGTAACTTTTGAGCTTTTAATGTATCTGATAAATATTGTATGACGAAAGTGCTATTTCTTTTTACACATTTTCTTTTACTATTCAAAAAAATAGGACAGAATCTGTTACACCCGAAGGAAAAGTTTCGAATTAGCTCGTAACAGATAATAGAATTTTTCGCGCAATCCAAAAACAACATTGCGATCTGTGTCATTGCCATTAATTGGCTGTGCGGAATAGTTCATTAATTTGCGTATATTGTGCGCATTATTTTGACAATGATCCAAAGAGCGTTCTAATTGATATGCATCATTCACGCACGAGACAGGGATTGCAAACATAAGTCAGACGTGCCATTAATAGAAATATGATTTTTATTAAAAACTATCAGATCTATCAAACAAATATGAGCATTAGTTTATGTTATTTATTTTTAGATATTTTCTTTTAACCAAATTAATTTAAATAAATGAAACAAGATTCAGCAAATCTTCTGATGGCACAGGTCTAATAGTTAATGAACAATCTCTCTTTATAATGTTTCATAAGTTAATTTATGATGAAACTAGTGGTGTATGGCATCGTGCCTAAACTTTGGAACTTCCCGTACCATATATATACTTTTTTAAAATAATTATTTTAATCTTTAAAAAAATTGTATTTTTGAGAAATTTTAAATTTTTGAAAAAATTGACTTTTTTGGGAAAACAACTTGTATTTTTTAACTTCCCGTAGGGCAAGTTATAGTAATCGCAAAAAAATCGAAAATGAAAATTTTTATATATCTTTACGTTTATACCTTAGAAAAAATGGATGTATGTGTGTGTGTGTGTGTGTGTGTGTGTATGTGTGTGTGTATGTATGTATGTGTGTGTATGTATGTGCGGATACAAATTTTCGTCGACGATTTCGGGAACACGGATCAACCGATTTGAATAGTTCAAAAAACATTCGATCCGTATTGATAAAGAGACGTGCTGATTAGTTTTTGGCAAAGGCAGGTCAAGCCGTTCCGAAGATACGGGGCAAAAAGTTCCGAAAACGGTAACTCAGTTTTTAAGAGAATGGAGCGTCCGATTTTAATAATTCAAAAAACATTTTATTTGTATTGACAAGATGAAGAATCGATACAACTTTCATGAAGGTAGGTCCAGCGGTTTCGGAGATATAGAGGAAAAAGTAAAAAAATGAGCCATTTGGCGGTCAAAAATGATCATTAGACATATGCACATCAAATTATCAGACATTTTATAGAGATTTTAACAATAAGTATACATTTTGTTAACATTCCTATCGGTTCCGTACCAATGCTTATGCGTTAGACAGCGACGCGGCGCTTACGCGCTTTATATTTTGTCCCTATGTAGTTAAAGCAGTACGATTGCTTTGAAAAAAAAAGTTCAGATCTTCCACAATATGTCAAAATAAAAAAAAAAATTTTTTTTCAAAAAAAAAAATTTTTTTAAAAAAAAAATTTAAAAAAAAAAATTTTTTTTTTTCAAAAAAAACTAATTTTTTGTCCAATTTATAGTTTCTTAAAAATCTTATTTTCTCAAAGTAATTTTTTTTTCAAAAATGTTAATCGTTTTAAAAAAAAATAATAATTTTTGTTACGGGAAGTTCCAGCAATTTGCCTTAAGGCACGATGCCCTAATTGCCTTAAGACAGAATTCACTTACAGCTAGTTTTTATTTTGAAATATTTTGGAAATTTTGAACCCTTTTTCAAAGCAAACGCGATACGTTAGATACATAGAGACGAAATACGAAACGATGTTACGGAACCCATAGAAATGTTAACAAAATCGATACACATTATTGAAATCTCCATAAAATATCGAATAATTTAACGTGCCTCTATTTAATGATTAATTTTGACCGCCAATGTCATTTTTTTTACTTTTTTTATCTGATCTCCAAAACCGCTAGACCTGCCTTCCTAAAAATATAAACAGTTCTTCATCTTGTCAATACAAGAAAAATGTTTTGTGAATTATTAAAATCGGACTCTACGTTCTCTTAAAAACTGAGTTACCGTTTTAGGCACTTTTTGCTCCGTATCTTCGGAACGGCTAGATCTGCCTTAGTCAAAAACCAATCAGCATATCTCATTATCAATACGAATCGAATGCTGTTTTATTTATTTAAATCGTTTGATCGATGTTCCCGAAATCGTCGACAAAATTTTGTATCCGCACACACACACACACATACATCCATTTTTTCTAAGGTATGCAAAATGTTCAGAAACCTTTGAAATGGAATGAAAAATCAAAATTTTCATTTTCGATTTTTTTGGGATTACTATAACTTACCCTAATAGAAGTTAATAAAACAAGATTCAGCAAATCGTCTGATGACATATGTCTGTTATTTACTGGACATTCTCTCTTGTATTTTTATTATATTGACTTTAAATCTTATAACGTGACTTGATGTTTATTGACTATTTGTAAGATATTCTAATTAAATATAATAATGTTAAGTTATGTTAAATTATCTAAAATCGCAACTTTCGCAAGTATGTCTAATTATAAATATAACTGCAAAATATATTTGCTATTCTAAATTGCTATTCAATGCCAAAATTTTTAGATGCATTTTACTCACATGGATTAATTACTTGAGCTTCAGCTACAATGGATATAAATATAGGAAAGAATTTCATAAGTTCATTTTTGATAAAATAAAATACAATATAAAGCAAATATAAATAGAGCTTTACCACTTAAAACGGTTCCAACTCATAATTTTCGCTAATTAAAATAAGTCTACTAATTCTAATACAAATGACTAATTGCCTTAGAATTTGTTTTTGGGCGTATGACGTGATTTGCCGAAAGTTTTCTTTGAATATATGTATTTGTTTGATGCGGACCACTTCAAAGGACTTTTTTAAGTGCTCTTCTAGGAAAATCAGTCGTGTTGTTTTAATGTCGGATTATTTTAGAATTATGTGGGAAATTCAGGAAATAGAAGTAATTAATTACGTCATTTGTTGCGCCCACATCTTAAGAAAATGCTATGTGAGCAAGGTGGAAGAATTGTAATGGATTTATGTAAATTCTTGGATTTTTCGTGTCTGAGGATTTAATTATGCAGATGCCTTCATTAAATTGAATGGTTAATTTTGTAGTTATAAATACCTGAGTTATTCAGGGTAATAAATTCTTCGCAAACTCCTACATACTATGGAAAAAATAGTTTAGTCAATCAGCTAAATTATGGATCAATCAATCAATCTGATACGTGTTTTATATGATTTGATATCACCATTTTTCTTAATCATTTTATGAGAAAAATGCTGTATTTTTATCATATAGACAATTAAAAACAATGTAAACTACTTAGACACTATTTTATTTGTTCAATTTATACTAAATTGAAAATTCTATAAAGACAATATTAAAGGTTTTTATGGTCAATTTTTGTGTGTTTCAAGAGTATTTTATTTGCTGAATTTGTTCCAAATTGCAAGTTCAACAGTGAAATGTTAAATAGTTTCGTTTTTGGCAACAATTTTAATTTGTTTGGATTTTTTGGAACAAAATGTAGGAACAACATGTTATTTAGTTAATTTGTTTCAAATTGGGAATTCGAAGGAGACATATGTGTGTCAATAACCTTCAATATTAAATGCATTATTACACAGAGATCTATTTCCAAGAGAAAAATTATAAATTTCTATTTTACATTTTGGAAACATTTAAAAGGTTGCTATTTAGATTTTATATATACTCGTATTTGAAAGGCATATATAATAGAAATTCATGAGTGAAAAAATCTATTGGATAGATATTGCAAAAAATGAGGTAATCAAAGAAAATTGTCTACACAAATTGAAAGAATTCAGTTGATTGACTAAGAAACTGGAATCGAAATTACCACAAACTTTATGGGTATTTTAACAAAGAATTTTTAAAAAATACCCATAAACTTGGACATTGATGCGACTAAAATTAACAAATAAATAATTAATATAAACTATGATAGATTTCACGTCCAGTTTTACTTCATCCTGTATGATTCAATAATGAAGGGCTAAATAATATTTCAGTTCGGACCTGTTTTTTATAAAGGCAATCATGTAAATGATGAAATTTCGTTGAGCGATTACAACATACATATATGTTATTTATAACTTGTATTGAGCTTGATATATGATAGATGTTGCCATTCTAATTTACATTCGCTCCAATAATAACTATAACACATAACCACTAATTATCGGTGGCATTATTACAAGGAAAGCAATTATTCACAAGATCATTTACTTTTTAAATGATAAGAAGAAAAAAGAACTTATGATGTACCCTGTATCAATGATGGCAATGATAATAGATTTTTTCCATTGTACTAATCATTTTATTTAATAAGTATGCATAATTAATGTCATGTAATTAGTTTTTTCACTTTGAAATAAGTTAATAAGTCAAAATAACAATCAAAATTGTAACAAGTTTAAAGATGACAATGGTTTTCAAGAAACTGCTATTCTCTCTGTGTTATCAATACAAACTAAACTAGTGGGGCGCATGGCATCGTGCCTTAAGGCAAATTGCTGAAACTTTCCGTATCAAAAATTATTTTTTTTTAAAAAGATTAACATTTTTGAAAAAAAATTACTCTGGAAAAATTAGATTTTTGAGAAACTATAAATTTTTGACAAAAATTTACTTTTTTTGAAAAAAAATTTTTGAAGAATAATTTATTTTGGAATATTTTGGAAATTCAGAACATTTTTTCAAAGCAATCGTACTGTTTTAACTGCATAGAGACGAAATATCGAAGCGCGCCACGTCGCCGTCAAATGGATAAACATTGGTACAGAACCCATAGGAATGTAAACAAAATTTATACATTGTTAAAATCTCTATAAAATATCTGATAATTTGATATGCATATGTCTAATGATCATTTTTGACCGCCAATTAGCATTTTTTTTTACTTTTTTTACTAGATCTCCGAAACCGCTAAACCTATCTTCATGAAAACTTGATCAGTTCTTCATCTTAGTTAATACAAGTAGAATGTTTTTTGAATTATTCAAATCAGACGCTCCGTCCTCTTAAAAACTGAGTTACCGTTTTTGGCACTTGTTGCCTTATATCTTCGGAACGGCTAGACCTGTCTTCGCCAAAAACCAATCAGCACGTCTCCTTATCAATACGAATTGAATGTTTTTTGAATTATTCAAATCGCTTCATCCGTGTTCCCGAAATCGTCGACGAAAATTTTTATCCGAACACACACACATACACACACATATACATCCATTTTTTCTAAGGTATGCCAAAATGTTCAGGAGGTTTTGAAACGTGAAGATATATAAAAATTTTCATTTTCAATTTTTTTGCGATTACTATAACTTGTTAATTAGTTAAATAAGTTAATTAATATAATAAGTTAATTAGTGCATTTTTAAACGGTTAAAAATTGTACTTTTTTATAATATTAAAAAACGAGAAATGATGATAATCTGGAGCAGAAGATACAGAAATCTTCTGATAATCAAAAATGCTGCAAAAAAATTGTTAATTTATAAATTACAAAAGCATACCTTACAATAAATGCATCATTGTGCATGTAAAAAGTATATTGAAATATTTGTAGTTGTAACAACAGTTTAATCAATAATCATTTATATTATACCAAAATAACTTGTCAAAAATTAGTTGAAATAAAATTTATTTTTTTTTTCATAAAAAATAGATTTTAGTGGATAAACGCTCAGTAGAACTAATTCAATTTGCATTTTATTTCCCTACATTTATTTATTTACCTACATTTGAGTTTAAGTTAAATGAACTCATATGATTCTTCTAATGTGTTTTTCTAAGAATTTCTGAATTCATATCTGTCTATCATCCACGCATCAAAAATTCACTGATACTACATATCATAACATTAAGCATCTTGAAAATATCAACATATAAGCAAAATCTATATTTATATTTATATTACGTTACACAATATCGCTCGATATTTCCATATCGCTATAAATTATAAAATATTTGCGTTTTAAGCTAAAATTACTTGAAGTTGATAAAAAATATGTGAATGGCAAAATGTTCTCGGAGCGTTCTCCAGATCTCACAGGTCAGCCTTAAAAAAAACGAGAAGTCAATGAAATATTTATTGGCGTCAATTATCTCATATTGATAACACTTCTGTCGGATGTCATTGTAATCTGATTTATGTATCTGACATGTGCATCTTTCTCATTCTTGAAACAAGTCGTTGCGTTTGGAAAATTTTTTCTTTAAAAAAAACGAATGATATATTGCTCTGTTAATTACTATTAAAAAGTAACGTGGATGAAAGAGTTCAAGGAAGGCGGTCAGTTAAAAATTGCGAGTAAAATTTAATATTTTATTAAAATATTTTTTTTTATGAATTGACACTTTATACGTGTCACCATTCAGCAATTCTAAATTATTTACAAAATAATTTTTTTTAGAAGTTTCTTAGAATACCAAAGAATCAAGCTTTTTAGCAAGCAATATCTTTACGTTTTAATGCCATACTTTTTCCATTCCAACATTTTGGATTTACAAATAGTTACAAGTGTTGTGTAAATTCTCCTCCAAATTAACTTCAAGATCATCCTTATTAGATTTGCTTAACGTTGTTAAAAATGTTTCAATTATTTTGTGCCTTTGTGATGTAATTAATTTAGAATTGAAGATTAATATTTTTTGTAACTATCTAATATTATAGAATTAATGTTCCTATAAATAATGCTGAATGTCTTAAACTTAAAGATTCGAACGTATGTGACTTTTTGCAAAAATGCTTAAGTTTACCGAAAACATTATCAATCATATATATATATATATATATATATATATATATAAATAAATATATATATATATATATATATAAATTATAAAATTAAATTTTTGAAATCGATGTCGTTATTTTTGATATTTTCCAATTTTGGTATCAGAATGACTTGAGACTTGAAATAGATAAAACAAAACTAGTAAATTGGATTTTCACCATTGAATGTTTAACATTTAATATTATTCAATAATGATATTTATTGTTAATTTGTAGATTTTCGCCTTCAGCTGCTTTTTGAAAAATTGGTTTAGTTTACTGAAAACATCAACGAGTTTAATTTAATATTAGTCGACATGTGTAAAAATCCATGTGGCATATATATATATATATATATATATATATATATATAATGTTAAAAATATCACAAGACGAACTTTCACAAAGCTATTTTTAACTGAAATTTGTCCCTGAGAATCAATTAGTAGCATGTAAATAGATTCGGTTTAATTGAAATTTGCTCAACTCAATTTTTCCAACATCAAAGCCATTTATTCCGTTCATTAACGCAAATTATTTATATCTAAATTATTAACAATGAATGCAGCATGGTAATGGAAAATTTTCTGCACGCGAAATTTACGGACTGAGCTTTTATGTATGTTATTAATAATGATAGATAAGAATCTGATTTTAACAATGGGGATGTACCTAAGAATTAAAATTATTTTTTATCGATCGCAATCGGCGTTGTGCTGTTAATTTTAATTACCCGGATGTGATTCGGACATGCGATCATTCGTGATGACTCAATGCCAACCTATTGTATCAGTATTTAAGTAATTCGCCTTCGATTTTACTGGGAAAATCCCTCAGGGGCATATTTTTGCTCTTAGGTCATTCGCTTACTTCATCCGAAGGGCTATCGAAGAATCATCATCGCCATCGTCTCGAAATTTGCACGCAGTTTCTGTTTTCACAGTTTCACAATTCACCAAGGACCTTTGTCTAGCGAGCTTGCCAGAATTTAAATTCACATTTTATCACTTCCTGATATGATAAATTAACATATCTATTTCATTTGAGGACGTTGTGGTTTTCTAGTGTATTTATGTAATGTAAATGCGCTCATGATTTTCTTGAGGTCAGATAATGGCTGAAGTTTTTATCTGTTGAATTGGAAGGACATTTCTAATGGCACGCACTTTCCAATACTAATTTGTAATCGACTGAAGTTATAAAAAAATTATATATATATATATATATATATATATATATATTCGAAGATTCAAGAAAACAACAAAATTAGAGAACAAAAAGTTTTCAACGTTTCAGTTTTAGTTGTGTTCCATCTTCAGACTTTATATCGAAAATTAAATTGGTAAATACACAATGAAAAATTTGGTTAGATAAGTTAGATATTACGATAAAAGAATCAAAAATGAAAATTTTGCATATCTTCATGTTTCAGAGGTTTCTGAACATTTTGGCATACCTCAGAAAAAATTGATGTGTGTGTGTATGTATGGAGACAATTTTTCGTCCACTATTTTGGACGTACGGATTATCCGATTTGAATGGTTAAAAAATTATTCGATTCCTATTGATGAGGAGACGTGCTCATTAGTTTTTAACGAAGACAGGTCCAGCCGTTTCGAAGATATGGAGCAAAAAGTGCTAAAAATGTCAGTTTTTAAGAGAATGAATCAACCGACTTGAATGATTTAAAAAACATTCGATTCCTATTGATGAGGAGACGTGTTGATTAAATTTTAAACGGCAAAAACAGGTTCAGCCGTTTCAGGGATATATGGCTAACTGTGCAAAAAATGGCAGTTTTTGAGAGAAATAAGCATCCAATTTTAATGATTTAAAAAAAATTTTGCTTGTGTTGACGAAACGATTGCTTTTGAGGGAAGATTCTGTTTTATTTAATTTTTTTTTAATTAAAGAAAAATTAATATGGAATAATAATTCGGATTTTAGTTCTAGCTAAAGTTCTAAACAACACTTATATATAATAGTAAAGTACGGAAAGTTTCAGTAATTTGCCTTGAGGCACGATGCCATATACCACTAGTTTTTTTACTTAATGTTTGGAAGATAAATAAATTTACATTTATGTATATTATATTTATATGTTTATCGTAAGCACTAGTAAAATATGCATTTGAAAAATATTAATTTATGATCGCGAATAAGTGTAGTTATAAATAAATAGTAATAAATAACTTCTGCTTTTCAATTTCAATATTCAAATACTATTAGAATTACATTTATTTTTCCATATATCTTTGTTTTTCTCTTTATATTACTATTTTACTCTTTATATTACTATTATTATTATTATATATTGTTTCATATATCTTTGTAGTTTCTTCCTAATACTGGAATGAAACTTTTAAGTTTTAAGTTTCTAAAGGTTGCAAATGAATACTGCCTTTAAAAAACTTTTTGTTTTAAATTCGAAGCTACTGTTCGGAAAACAAACTAAATATATATTAATAATATATAAATTATTTTAGTCAAGTCAAAGCAGTATGAAAGGTGATTGATTTTTTATCTTTTACAGTAACTTTATAACATAACATATTGACCAATAATGCCCATTTGAACATTCTTCCAAATTTCAGAACTTTTGCTCACAAGAAAACCCTCACGTGTACTTTTCTAGGATTTTGATAAAACTTCGCATGGTAATAGAGTTAATAGTCAAACCAAACCCCAAAAATATTATAGTCCTATGAGAAGTGGTTTAATTATAAAAATTAATTAATTATCAGATATAAGGTTAACGGATTTTGTGATAAAATTTTGTGGTAAATATTTGAAGTGTCTTCATAATTGAATCATTTATTAAATTGTTTGGGAAACAAGATTTCTTAACATACATCACAATGATTTATGGTGTTGCATCGTAACCGTGATATTAAAATAGAAAGGTTACTGCATGATGCCTTGGTTAATTTGAAGGATTATTGAGTATAATAATTCAGTTACTCATTTTTTCAACTTTGGCGAGAAAACGACAAATTTGAGAAGAAGTGACTGATGATAGTCAAACTCATGCACCCAAAATCCATCAGCAGAAAGAAATTGGATGATAAAATTTTCAAGATCTTCCAGAAATTTATTTTTGAGTTATATAAAAATAAATTTTATACATATATATATATATACATGTATATATATATATATATATATATATATATATATGCTTTACCATTATATATACTGAATTTATTGTCCCAATGCATTTCTAATTAAGTCGTAGTTCATATTCGAATGTTCCAACGTAGAACATTTCCATGACATGATTTTTTACAATAGTTTCATTGTTGCATATATTTTCCTATGTGTTAGATCAAAAGAATGCCTCTTTCATTGCCTGAATATAAAAAAGTGCTTTCAATGAGTTTTATAAACAAACATAAATACCTGCTTCACTTTCAAATATCATTAAAATTCTTGAACGTAGGACCGAATCCGAGCACTAGTAGATCATTAAACTCATCTATCTATTGATTTTGGTTGTGTTAGTAATTTATTTTTCACTTTCGAAGACGAAACGAAAATAAGTAAGAGTTGTTTTCAAGTTTAATGTGTTTAATTAATCGATTCTATCAGACTAGTTTATATTTCAACGAACGGTGCTCGATTTTCATTCAGCGGAGTGCTCTAGATCTCGAAATTTATAATTTTCACAAAATATCTAACATTTATTAAAAAACATAGAGAAAAATTTTGTATTGTATTTTATTTTATAATTTAAGCCCTTCTGAAATATTTCTAAAAAAAATGACAATTTATTATATTATTATATTACTGACTACTTCTATTCTCAATGTTACATGTTCTGGATTGTGAGTTCAAATAATTATGAAAATGAGGTTCAATTTATATTTATGGGCATTTGCAACAACTAAGAGCTTGCTTGCATTACTGCTTTTTTCTAGTAATTATATAGTACAACTAACTGTAAAAGTCTATTTTTGCATTAAGGACGGTTTGAAGTTAGTGGAACTATAGTAAGATAATTGACGCAGGATGATAATCAACTATTCTGCCAGATAAAAAGAAATCTGTTTTAAAATTTTGTTTTAAATTTTTGTTTAGGTGATGTTGGTAACTAATTTGATTAGTTTATAATAGGAAGATTATGGAAATTTGAGCGTTATTTTTAAAATGATTACTCTAAAATATAATACATATATACAAAGTATTAAAGTAAAAGGTCAAAGTTTTTTGAATTGTAATGAGATCTTAACTAGGTCGTTTTTAGAAGGTAACCCAACGGTTTGTCTATCTAAGTTTGATAGATGTTTGTCATAAGATTTTTTTAAATTCTTAATGATACATTTGATTCAGCAATGCCGGGTAAGGACTATTTTCGTATTGCGCACAATCTATTTTTCAAAACTTCAAGCAAATTCTAAACCACTCATCGTAGGTCTATAATATTTTAAGGTAGTCGGTTTGACTATTAACTCTATCACCTTTTGAAGTTTCACCAAAATCCAAGAAGATTAAACCTGGGGTTCTCTTTGTTAGAAAAAAGTTTAGATCTTTATTTTATTATCTGCACCTATTTTATATGGAACATCAGCAAATTTTTGGCAGTAGAGGGAAGTCGCCGAGTACCGGACACCTAAGGTTATTTATAAATAAATAAAAAAATATTTTACGAAATGTTTATTAAATTATGACTCATGTTAGACAACAAAGTTAGAGATCAAGCTAAATTAACAAAAACGCAACCTTTGCTAAAAATAATTAATACTATCAATCAAACTTTGGTAACAAGCAATATGATTTTACAAAGTGGCACCTAGTACCGGACATTTCAAAATAACCAGTATTGAACAAATAGGTAGCTATCTTCACACTCTGGAGTATCTGCACATTTGTGTTTGACGAATATTCTTAGATATTGCAAATAAAAAAATCACTATTTATCCACCCTTTTGGCTGGGCCACACCGATGCTCTCAGCTGGAGCATTCATAATAGGATTTTCATTCTTTGACTAGGAAATGCGAAAAATGGGGGTATGTAGTGACCCTTAGTAGTCATACAAAACAAAATTAAATAATTAGAATAAATTACGTCAACTCTCACAAGAAATATCAATATGTTTACCGTCCGGCGCTAAGAGACAACTTAGTGTCTCAGTTGAGGTTAGAAAGATGTTTTGATCTTTATTTTAATATCTGCACCTAATCAGCAAATTTTTGGTAATACTTAGAATGCCTAAATCGACTATCAATCCAGTAATTGGACATCTGGGTATGATGGTATCATGTGTAACCGACAACACAATATTTATATTTCCTTTAGTAAGTGAAAAATAATTTATCAAACAAATGAACAGGATTTGATTTGTCTTGAATGTGACAAAGGAAAGTAGATAATATTCGAAATTAGGTAGAAAAATGAAACCGCTTTTGTATTATGCAGTTGGCAGATGTGAAACTATATTCTGCACTGGCGTGACCAGATTTAAGAGTCCTTTTACCATAACTCAGTATCTCAGTATCTTTATCCGAATATCAGAAGGATGGTCGCCGAGAGAGTGCAAGGTTTAATTTAGTCATACGCGCATTATCGTATATAACCTGGTAATTCGCGATGCTGCGTCCTTAAGTCATCGAAGCTAATCGCAAGAGCTCCCGCTAAAATTAAACATTTCGCGTCTGCAAACGCTTTAAATATTGCGTACTTCGACCAATTTATAACCAACAAGTGTGTCTGGACGGCCTAATAGACTACGGCGCGATTATTATTATTGTTATTATTAATAATAATATACGCTTTGCAGTTGGAGCCTTGCGATGCATTCGCTGCGCTCTCGACTGATGCGTATCAACGCGGCTAGAAGTCGATTCTTGGCTTGGCTTGGGGGGCACGCGATATCGGACTTGGTGTTATGTAATAATATTTATAGATTTCTGTAAAATTTCAAAATAACAACAATTTATTTATCAGATGATGCAAAATGATGTACGATAAACGACAACTTCGTTTTATTGTAAGGATGTAATACTTTGTATATAACATATACACACACATGTGTATTTTGCAAAAAGTGAATTTATTCAATTTTGAAATAATTAGAAAAGTGTATAAATATATAAAACATGTTCGTTTGTCTTTACGATAAGAACATTCAATATTCCAAAAACGTTGAAGGAACCAAAAAAAAAAATTAAATGATTTTAAAAAAAAAAAATCAGGCTCTTAGCTCAGAAAATTGAAATTATATGCTAATATATCATAGAATTATAAATGTGAATTATTTGCTACAAAATTATTGATAGCGATGGTAGAAAATACTAAATTTCTATTACTATCTCTTACAAATTACATAATGTAAATTAAAAATGAGAGTGTATCTCTATTACTTTATTGGGGAAAGCATTTTTTGATAAAAATAATTATCATCTAATAACTATCTTTTAATTAAGTAAAATAAAAATGTTAAAGATTTTGAAGTATCTTAATTTTTCCCGACGTGAGTTTATTCAATTTTAAAATATTGAACAAAATTTAGAACATCTAAATCCCAAAAACGTTGAAGAAACAAAAGGAAAAAAATAGGCTCTTAGTTCAGAAAATTTAAATTATATACTATTATATTGTATAATAATAAATTTGAATTATTTTCTACAAGATTATTAAATGCGAATATAAAAAATGCTAAATTGCTGTAACTACCTCTTACAAATCACATAATGTAATTTAAATTTAAATTAATAGAGTCGTGTCTCTATCTCTATTCGGGAAATCATTCTATGTTAAAAATAACTATTAAGTTCATTTTATTCAAATAAAAATAAAGAAGATAAAGATTTTAAAGTAGTGTAGAAAGGGGTTTAAAAGTCCGTGGTTGTGAAGGTCCACCACTGATATATAAAAAACAAGTGAAGTTAAGAATTTTTTAACAACAATATTTAAAAGTAGGTGGTAAAAATGTATAACCAGCGATTACCTTGATTCTTACGACGTTAAAGTTTGAAAATCCATAAAAAAGTATTTTCTGTCTTTGTTAGATTTTGGTTGTGAATACTTTTGCTTATTTTGCAAAACCTGGCTATAATTTACAAGTATACATTAAATAACCTCTATCCATGGGGTAAATAATGGGGCAGAAAATAATGATTTCTAAAATGAATTAGCTGGAAGTTTTACTGAACATAGTGAGATAGTTGTTTGTTTGATTTTTGTTATTTGCTGTGATATAATTGGTTTGGTTTTCACAATTTAATTGATCAAATTCAAATTGGACCTTTGTGTCCCGCCCTACCCTATCTTTATTTTTCCAGACATTTCAATACACAATTCTATGTCATCATCAGATTCAGATTAAATTCAGCATAGGAATTTCTTTCTTTTGTCATTAGTAGATTGGTTACTCTGAGTTCTTCAACAAGAATTATTTAAAAAAGTTATCACTGGCTATTGTAGTATTACGTGAAAATTATATACATTACACTTAGAACTTAAGAACTCTAATAGTGTATTTAAAATCAAAAGATCAAATCTTAAATCATCAAAATGTGCAATAGAGAGCTTCTCAAAACAGAATCAAAAAGCTTAGAAAGATTTGCTAGTAACGCAAAGTTAATAATGAAGATTTTTAATTTGTTAAAAGGGTGAAGTGTTCATTTACCACTAAGTTATATTTATTTTTATTTTTTTATATCCACTGAAGACGACATAGACATGTATGTGGCAACGTGCAAAGAAACAAAGATACCTAGCAAATTTTACTTTATATTTTTTACTTTGTGTTATACAATCCAAATTTTTATTTATTTATTTATACGTACATATATAAATATATATATATATATATATATATATATATGTATATATATATATGCATATATTAGGTAAATATTATAGGCAGGCAGTAATATTTCATTCCGAACTCTGATATACTGTATCTTTTATATATCTTAATTACTTATTTCTGTTACCTCATAAATTATTAGTTATATATATATATATATATATATATATATATATATATATTAAGTGCGAAATTCCATGTCATATAGCACCCAATAAATATTGATGACTATATAACGATAAACTATACAATGGCTAATATAATAGACAATCTCAATTATAATTTATTAACAAGACAAAGCCTTTGTTTAATTAAAGACAAAAATTTATGATATTTGCAAATTATTTTAAAAGCTTTGTTAAACTATGAAGTTAAAATTTTCCATAAAATTTATTTTGAATTTTTTTTTAATGTTCAAATGCATCAAAGAAAAAACATAAAATTTTCTTTTATAAAGGATCTGTTAAGAAATACTTAAATTCGTCCAAATTTAGTAATTAGCTTCAGTTATATATTATAAATTTATAAAAAAATTAAAATACAGTAAAATATCTGAGTAATTTGAAAGGAAAGCAAATTCTAATTGGATTCTCGCTTTCATACTACGGCTTCCAACGTTATTCTAATATGATTCTTATAACGATATTAATCACCATCTTTCCTCTGACTAAAATCCGAATTTTACAAAATAATCATCGTGATATATATTGCATATGCAAATTTTACGTTTGATTGATGGATTTAATTTAGTTTCGATCATGTATTTTTTTATAATCAATAATAAAAAACTTAAAAAAATAATCACTTAAGAAGTTGCATCGCTCGGCGACAAAATCTAAATTAGAATACTACATTGTAATATTAAATGGTTTTCATTTTTAAATGGCTTAAAAATACGTTAAACTGTATTAAATGCTAATATACTTTCAGGAAGATCATCAACTAATCTAGATCATTTTATTTTTTATGATTAAAATTTATGTTAAAAAAAGGCGTGTGATAGTCAAAAAGTTTGAAAGTTGATGTTAATTTATCAGAAGCTATGCTATGCTTGTGTATTTAATTTAAAATGATAATAAATTTAAATAATAATTTAAAATAAAAAAAAATAAAAAAAACTAATATCATGGTATTACCTTTACATCATTTACTATACAATGGCGTTTTTGAATCTAATTGTAAGTATGTTTTTGCCACACTTTTTGTAATACTATGTAATAATATATGCTATTTAAATCCTCGCTTACTATAAAAATCCGTCAAATATATAGTATAATTTTAAATGTAGCATAAGAAATAGTAATGGGTTAATTTTTATTACATTAAATTATAATAATAATAAATGTCTCTGTTCATAGTAGTTAGAATTACGACGATTAAATCTGTTTTGTACAGACGCTTATTACACTTTCCTTTTTTATCACTAGAATAAAATATGTTTACATATGTATGTGAGTCCGACTCATATGGGAACATTAGTGAAAACGAAATCTATCACGACCGAAAGCTCTTTGAGCCATTGAGCTTTTGAAATAGAGCTTTGAAACATTTTGGTCTTCAGCATATTTAAAAGATAAGTTTGATAAATTATAAAATATATTTCTGAATTTATAATAATTAATAAAATATTAATATTAAAATTTAGTTCTTAATTTATCACTTATCGGCAAAGCTCTAGAGAGCTTTTATCCTTTTACCATGTTCGAGTGCAGATAGGTTAGTTATAGTTTTTCTACTAACTAGAGTTACTTACATTAAGATTATCAACTTCTGTAAAACTTTTTTTACAATTGTGTGTCCAATAATAAATCTTATGCACTTTCAAACACTGAATATAAATAATGTTTATTTTTCACAAGCTTAAAAGTTCTTTGTTATCTCACAATTTTCGCGTTGTCACTTCGCTCACACTATAAATAAAAATAAAATTATACAAAAAATTCGTAATATCAACGATTACTTGAAAAATGAAATTAATTTAACGTAATTAACATAATAATAATCATAATTAATAAAATATTTTTGCAAGGTATGATAATTGATTTATAAAACTAAAATCTAATTTTTTTTTACTTTATTTTTATAAATGTATGTATGAATTTTTGTTGATAGTTCTGGATTTATTAAAAAAATGTAATGTGCAATAATTTTTGGAAAATACATTATTTATTTTTGATGATTGGGAACTAAGGATGTCCATCTTCAGGTTCTTCAACAAGCAACAATAACTTTTAAAAAATTCTAAGAAATAAGGATCTAACAGTTTTTTTAAATTTCTTTGTTTGTATTAATTTTACTTTTTTCTCTCTTTAACTAATAGCATATTTTTAAGGGCCTTTTTTATGCCTATATCAATTTGTTTGATTAATAATTTAATAATTTTTATTAATTTAACTGTTTAACTTTATTCAACGTATTTTTATAGTTTTTTAACTATTTTTACATACTATGTATAGATATTTTGTATGATCTCTAGTATCAAACATTTCAGTTAAAGTGAGATATAAAAAATATATTACAATTAATAAAAAATAATAAAATTCATAATAATAAACTATTAAGTGGATCAATTAATCAATCAATATCTCTACTTTTAAATATTTTTAAAAGTACTGCATAATTGTCAGAAAACCTGAAGATGGCATAAACCTTATTCGAAAACGTGAGAATAGATAACGTATTTTCAAAATATATTTTTGTTTTAATTTTACTTTTTGTTAGAAGCACAACACAAGTATAGTATATAGTATAGTATATATATATATATATATATATATATATATATTTGAAATAATTTGCAGTCCATTCGTCGAATTTAAAAAAAGTTAATATAAAAACTATACTGTATTTTGTAGGTTTCGACACTTGATGTGTGTTATCATTCAACAGTCAAACCAAAAAAAAAGAAAAAAAACAGAAAAAACTTAAAAAACACAAAAAATAAAAGCACTGATAATTGTTTAATGAAAATACACATGGCTATTAAATAATTAACACAAAAACTAAAAAAGAGGGCATAGTTTATAGTTTAGTGCTCAAGCAGAAGTGGGATGAACAAAACTGAAAGTAATTTTTTGTGTTGTTCCTGGTTTCACTGCTGAATGATGACACACGCCAAGTGTCGAAACGTATAATAAAAAATTGTTTAAGAAATAGATAAATTGTTTCTATATTAACTTTTTTTTTAATTCGACGACTGCAAATTATTTAAAACATATTTTAACTTTATTGAAATTAAAATTTTAAATTTATTATTATAATACTAGTTAGACATTTTTTTTTCAAATTATGCCTTATATATTTCATTTATCACATTAACCACTTTTGGAAAATTTCGAATACATACAATATATCAACTATATTCACGTCAAATCCGGTAAATGAATCGTAAAATCGTTGCACAGTATATGTATCGCGAATATGTATCTTTTTATTATGATTGTTTGTTCGAAATCGGCGATAGTATTCAAGTTAGTTCGAAGCACAAGACGATCGTAATAATAAGAAGCAGAGCGCATGATAGCTTAAGCCGTACTAATTCACAATCTTCACACTACATGCACAGCCGACGCTTATGCACGAATACAGGGACACCCTGTGTCATACAAGCACTGAAACTTAAGTCCATGTGGGGACCAACACAGCCGCACGACTTTAATACTATTTGCCATTGGCGTACGAGGTAAAGGACTTACATTTATTTATAATGATTTTTTTTTGAATTCCCGTAGGGCAAGTTATAGTAAACGCAAAAAAATAGTGTTTAATAATATATAAAATTTTCTTGGATATTCTCATTTTTCAAAAGTTTCTGAACACCTCAGAAAAAATGGATGTGTGTGTATTTATGTGTCTGTGTGTGTGTGCGGATACAAATTTTCGTCGACGATTTCGGAAACAAGGATCAACCGATTTGAATGATTTAAATAACATTCGATTCGTATTGATAAGGAGACGTGCTACTTAGTTTTTGGCATTGGCAGGTCTAGTCGTTTCAAAGATTCGGAGCAAAAAGTGCCAAAAACGGTAATTCTGTTTTTAAGAGAACGAAGCGTCCGATTTTAATAATTCATAAAACATTTTACTTGTATTGACAAAATGAAGAACTGATTCAATTTTTGGGATGACAGGTCCAGCGGCTATCGACTCTCAATAAAAATAAGTTAAAAAAATGGCGGTCAAAAATGTTTATATGTACAACAAATTATGAGATATTTTATAGAGATTTTAATAATGTGTACACATTTTGTGTAAATTTTTTTGGGTTGTGTACCAAGATTTTTAATTACGCTACGGGAAGTTCCAGCAATTTGCCTTAAGGCACGATGCCACTAGTTGTTTTTTAATGTTGTTTACATTGTCTATTTACCGAGGTTTTATTTTTATCATCAAGTTAAAATTTTTCGAAGAGTGTTTTAAAAAATATTCTGCAAATTGATATGGTTTTGTTCTTCATTTGATTATCTTTCTCAAGTGCGCCTATGCTATGCTTAATTGGCGATGCCAGTGCAATAGATCTTAAAGATCTCAGAAAGTCGACCAGGGTTGGCAAATTGATAAGTGTGCGAAGATCTGGATAAGTGATTTTTTAAATATTTTTAATATCATTAATATTTTATTAATGTTTTCAAAAGTAGCAAATTTAAATTAGAGTAAAAATAGAAGTTGACCAGGCTTGGTGAAGTGATCGCGCGAAGATCTAGATAAGTGATATTTTATTAATATTTTTGATTTAGTATCTCATTTAGCATTTCATTAATATTTTTTAAAAGTAGCGAATTTATTATTATTAATTATTAATTTAAATATGCTTCAGATCTACATTTTGATCTACTTTAGTAAATATTATTTCAATGAAATCAAGGATTTGAAACTCTGTGTTATCTTGATCTACAGTATAGTTCGCTTAGTATGACGCTATATTCAACAAAATTATATCCTGTTATAACGACCGAAAAAACAGCAAAGGTTATAAAAAAAAAACAAAGACAGATTAACCGTTTTGTCTTGTGCTGATATTATGCCGCTCCCTTTAAAGACTCTGTATATACATATTTACATAAAATAGTTTTTTTTTCAGAATACTTTGTAGAAAGTCCGCTTTATAAGACTAGTTTTTTGTGCCCCTTCGAATCGTACCAAGCGAATTCTACTGCATTTATATAAATTTTAATTTCCTAAAATATTATTTTATATTTCCTTATGTTTTTGCCAAAATTTTCGACTTGCCAATTTTATGTTTTTCGACATTCTATGTTTTGTATGTATATGTGTATAAATTTGAGCAGAAATTGGACCTTTCGTCAATGTTTTCTCAAAACGATTTCAAAAAGTTAAAAGCCATTCCTTGTAACTCGTAATGGACTCTGTTTATTAGTTTTGCGGTACTATCGACCGAGCCGTTTTTTTTTATTTATCAAATAAGTGCAAAATTTTTGTCTACGTTCTCGCCAAAAACTCCAATGAAAACTCCAGAACCAATTTTGAAAATTTAAAAACGTATTCGAAAGATAGAAATATTCGGAGTTCAAAATCAGTTAGATATAGGAATGATTAGTTTTTGGCAAAAACCGATCGAACCGTTTCTTCCCAATCAGTTGTTGATTTTGACAATTTTGATGAAACTTTGTTTGATGATTTAGGATTTAGGTTTATGGACTTAACGAACATACTAAAATATTATAGGCCTATAAAAATAGATTAACTAGCATTAAGTAATTCATTTTTAAATTGAATTTAATTGTTTTAAAAGTAAGTTTTAAAATTCTATTGTCATAGATTTTAAAGTTGCTAAATTTCAATTCTGATCTAGTTCTCAAACTTGCTTTAAGGCAAAATACCACTTCGGGACGTGTTCAGCAACCTTGGTGGTTTAAACAAAAATTTAATACAGTCAAATCAACTTTAAATTCTGTTTTGCTACCTTGCAAGAATTTTGTGATATAGTTGTGATTTATATAAATGTTTATATTTGTTTCATTGATCTACATAACTATTAATTAGAGGAACGCAAAATAATTTCAATTAATTCGAGACTATAATTTTTGTGATTTGAACTGAAATCATCATAATAAAAGTAGTGGCAGCTAACGAAATTGCTAATTCAAATAACATTATAAAAATTCTCTATTAGAAGTTCGAAATATTTTTTGTCCATTACTGATGTTCACCAGACATAATTTCTTTGAAATAATACTTATACAAACAAACTTAAATTCAATTACATATTTTATCCAAGTTTTGGATCAACCTGTTCTATCCTACTAGAACAGAGTGAAAATGTATGTTGAATAGATAAATATTTATAGTTTTTTAAAATTTGCCAAGAGACTATAAATGAATGGTTTACAAATTGATTTAGGTTAAACCAATGATTAAATGCATAATTTCTTTTTAAATGACGAATAATTTCTTACTTCGAGGGTATCTTCCACTTCGAATCTTCATAATAATTTTATTTCTCTTCCTATTTTATTGCTGTGTCATAGGTATGATTTTATCTGGCCATTGCTAATTGTGTATTCAGAATAAGTGATCGTGATAATTAGCACTTGGTAAATTCCACTCTATAGCATCTAAATTAGGTAGTCATAATTCTATAAATCTAATGCAATAATATGACGTCAAACACTTATGTTTTGGATCATCTTTTATTTTCATTTATAGTTATTTTCTGAATATTCCCAAAATCATTTATAGCCATTTCATAAATTTTACTACTAGTTCTTATTATAACTAATACCGAGCTTTGGCTTGGAACCATTTATTTTTCTTTGTGAAATGTTTGGTCCAAAATATTTTCATTTGATATAAATTCTTCATAAAGCTTATGAAGCCTGACTGAATAAATAAATTACTAGAAATATATACAAAAATAGATTTTTATAGGTTTTTCATTAGTTTCTTTATTCTATGCGTATAACAAACATACAATATCGAAAATGTGAATAGATTTAATTAGAATTTGATCTCGTATGGCGGAAGAAGATTGATGATAGACAATTCTTAGTATTAGATCATAGATCTTTGGTTTTGCATATTTAATTTGCGTCAATACTAATTTAAACATGAATTTAGTTCGAGCTCTAAGTTCTGGTTAATTTTGAACCGTACATTCAATGCGTCAAACTGGCGCCTTTTATCTTGAATATTTTTTTATATCAATTTCGTTCTGTTTGTCATAAATAAGAAGTGGGTTTTCCCGATTCTTCCAGGTTAATCCTATGATGTCGGTTTCTTTTTTGAGAAAAGGTAATGCCAATGAGGCTTTCTGCAACGGCCAAAAATATGTCCAGTTCATAAAAAATATGAACCATTCATTTGTAATCTCATCCTTGTGGTTTGCCGATTTATCGACGTAATTTATTTTATAGGAATTTTATTACACCGACAACAGGAAATAATTACATGCCATCGATTTCGTTTTGGGAAATTCCTTTAATAAATGTTTCTGTATTTATTATTTCCGGGGAGAATTTGCGATTTTTATGAACCATTCAAAATATCGTCCGATCCTGAAATTTCGGTACGAATATATTTATTTCTTCAATTACAGTTCAATTAAAGAAAACTTAATAAATAATGTTTTTATTTAGAGACAAACTACAATAGTACATTCTATTTTAATGTTGAGGTGATGTCATAATTTATCTTCCAAATATACATTGTTACCCCCAGAATTATTCATTATTTATGAGTTGGTTTTTGATCCATTTAGAAGATTCTATCAAATTTTAATAACTTTCAAAAGTAGTTAAAATTGCGTTTCAAGTGGCAATTCTAATCAGTTTTTTTAAACAAATATATCTTTAGATCCACTGATTATATTTCTACTAATTAAAGCTAGACAGATGCTTAAACTATTCATCTACCGAATCAAGTAAAAATAATTCCAAAACTATTGTTCATTATAACACCACAATTTTCTACAAAAAGTGTGGTGTTATATATAACTTACCCCGTTTTTGAGGCAAGTAGAAACGACCAAAAACCACAATAATGTCTCAGATAATTTATTCTCAACATTATAAAAAAAAAATAATATATATATATATATATATATATAACACTTAAAATTTGCGATAATAAGAATGCAGCCTAAATTTTATGTTAGATCAATCTTATATCACCTATCAAAAATGACGCACCTGCACAATTCTGTTTACTGCATCGGCTTGTGGGACAGTAGCTATTATGACAATATTATGCAGGGCGGTTTTATCGAGACAAAAAGGTATTTTAATATGGTTTAGGATCCTATTGTTACTATTTACCCTTTTACAATAAGCCGGCACTCCTATATAAATTCGTAGATGTACTTATTTAAAAAAAAACTAGGCAACTTCTGCAATGGGCATATTTGCTTACTATTCTAGTCTTAAATGTAATCAACTCATGTTGACTTGACATCAAACTAGGTTAAAACAATTAGTTTGCAGTACTTTCCTTACATTTTGCATAGATATTATTTAATTAAAAGGCATGATTTTCTACATGAACGAACAAAAAACATGTTACATTTCACCCATTCATACTTCTTTTAAATTTTTACGTCTCTATTTTATTTTTATGCTTGCCTTAGATAACAAAAAAATTATTCAACTGACCTGGAACATTTAATTAGTTTGTTATACTTAAACCTGTACATCATGTGATCCGTACCATAGCACTTTCGTGTAAAAAGTTTTTCGACGACAAAAGCACATTAAGTTTGCATCCGGGGCAGATATCGTTCGAAATTACCGCTCTCCGACACTGATGTCCACAATTCACAACACAAGGTAAAATATTTAGTGATATATAGTATTTTAATATCACAAGGTTAGATCATTCAATGGTGAAATATTTAGTGATAAATAGTATTTTAATATCACCAGGTTAGATCATTCAATGGTAAAACATTTAGTGATAAATAGTGTTTTAATATCACCAGGTTAGATTATTCAATGTTTTGCATAAAAACTAGTGCAATTTTAAGGTCACCAAGTCCATGTCCTCAAAGTCACCACTTGTAATGGATTTAGTTAGTGTGTATTAGTAAGGTTATCATTTTAATCTGTAAAATTGAATAAAATTACAAAATTTCACTGATCCTTGAGAATTGTTAAGTAGATAGATGAATTTTGATTGAAATATTTTGTTAATCTATTAATAGAATGTGTCAGACTGCAAGTAGTGTGCGATTATCTTGTTAGCGTGTTCAAAACACCGGTAATGGTTGTGAAGCGTCTCCTGATCTAGTTAGAATATATTAAATTAAATGCTTCAAGAAACATTAATCAGGTTATAAGTGATATATCATAGAACTTATAGAAAAAGTGTGGTATTCGAAAATATATCGGTCACTCGATGAGAGCTCCTAAGTGATAAAATTCGTCGCCATGTTGAATTCCGTAACGCTGGACAGGATGTGACTCATTAGAGACATTGCCGCTCGTTCTGCAGCGGAATACATGATTTTTGGCACAATTGTCTAACACAGTGGCACATGATGGCACTTTTTCACGTTGCTGGGTTGCACAGATTCTCATATGGTCTTAATAACGTCATTTCGGCACGCTTTTTGCGATTGACGCACGACCGGGCACGCGTTTTGCTTTTATGACCACGTCGCACTGTTAACCGACATTTTACAGTCTGCGCTTCATGCGCCCGCCGCGACAGCACCGAGATTCACTTGCTGCGGTCCTCCGAGCTGCAACGCGCCTCGCAAAGTGTGCATCGCGATAGAAGACATAAAACTTCAATGAAACTTATATAATAATTATTATCAGTAATAATTAACGATTATTTATTTTATTATTTAACTTTCCGCAGAGTAAGTTATTGTAATCGTCCAAAATTGATATTGAAATTTTTTGCATATCTTCACGTTTGAGAAGATTCTGAACATTTTGGCATTCTTTAGAAAAAATTGATGTATGTGTGTGTTGTGTGGATACAATTTTTCGTCCACAATTTCAGGCACACAAAACAACCGATTTGAAATTATAAAAATGATATAAAGTTTTTTATTCTAACTCCGCTTGATTAGGTTTTGTTTATTTACTTTTCATATAAACATATATCAACGCTGTCGTCCAATTAATAAGCTCTTATCTCTTGTCTATAAAAAACGAATAATGAAAGTTACATTTAATTGAAAATAATTGTTATTCTCCGAACATTTCATTACGGTACGCAAAGTTCCAGCAATTTGTCACCATTAGATATTAGATTATTTATTTATTAGTTTTTTATTAGTTGTTTTAGGTTCATTGCTTTTTTTCATATTTTTTTCTCTGTGTATATTTTTCTTTTTTATATAGGATAGGGTTGGGGCACAAAAAACTCCAATTTGGCTTTAAGTAATTCTATTGTCCAAACCGAATGAACTACATCACAACACATAACAAGTATCAAACAAATAACAATCAAACTATGTTCAGTAAAATTCCTAATGAATCCTAATTATACAAATGTATTCTTCTATTATTTTTCTAACATTTGTCATTCCTAAAATTTGTCATCCAAGAGGCAAACAAAACAAATGTCTTATTTTTAGTTTTGAAGGGATTTTACTATATAATAGCTACATTATCAAACAATGCGAAATATAAATTCCATGAGTAAATTTAGAAAAAACACTGTGTATAACCTTGATCAAGTATTTCGTCAAAAATATTCATCATCAGAGTTGGAGTAACTATTTATTTAATGTATCTCTTGTAAAATTGCTCTTTTAAACTTAATTTTTATTTACAATTTTTTTATTGCTTACACCATTGCCAAGGAAAAGTCAGCCAAAGTTCAGTTGGTCATTTTTACCCCATCTATGTGTAAGATTTTTATAGAAGTTATAGAAAAAAATCTGTTGTATCTAACTTAAAAATAACAATACATTTTATAAAACAATTAAAAAAACTAAATAAAACTAACAACGAAAAGAAATATTTTAGTTGTGGATTTTCAAACAATGCCATTTATCTTCTGATAGCGACGTTGTAATAATCAAGGTAAAGGTTGGTTTTACATCTTTTGCCTTCTGCTTTCAAATAATAAAATACATGGGTATATCCATGAATACATTAAATTCTAATATTGTCCAGGGGTTTATCTTTATTGGGAATACGCTTCACTTGTTTTTAATAATAATAATTTTGCCCGCTGCTTTCAAATATTAAAATACATGAGTATATCCTTGAATACATCAATTGTCTAGGGCTCTAGGGGTATATCTTTATTGGGAATACACTTCACTTGTTTCTAGTAGTTTTTATCCCATCTATGTGTAAGATTTTTATAGAAGTTATAGAAAAAAATCTGTTGTATCTAACTTAAAAAAACAATACATTTTATAAAACATTAAATAAACTAAATAAAACTAACAACAAAAAAATATTTTCGTTGTGAATTTTCAAACAATGCCATTTATCTTCTGATAGCGACGTTGTAATAATCAAGGTAAAGGTTGGTTTTACATCTTTTGCCTTCTGCTTTCAAATATTAAAATACATGGGTATATCCATGAATACATTAAATTCTAATATTGCCCAGGGGTTTATCTTTATTGGGAATACACTTCACTTGTTTTTAATAATAATAATTTTGCCCTCTGCTTTCAAATATTAAAATACATGGGCATATCATTGAATACATCAAATTCTAATATTGTTTAGGGGTATATCTTTATTGGGAATACACTTTACTTGTTTTTAGTAATAATAATGAAAATTATATCTAGGTGGTCCAATAAAAGTAAATCATTACATGCATTTAAAATCTTAATGTATTAATTAGTAGATTATAATTCTTTAATTGAATATTTGTCTGATTTGTGAATTAAGATTAGATTCCAACATTTGGTTTATACAAATCGGTCCAGTAGTTTAAGGGTTTAATGACCAAACACGAATACAAAAATATATATATCATGTATTATATTAATGTGCTATTTGTGTTAGCCACACTAGTTGCATCTAAATTTGCAATATAGCAAGATTTTAGGGTAGTTTTTGTCAACTGTTTCACCCAGGTAAAATACCAAATATTTTTTCTAATTTCTAACATTCTCAAGTAAATTATTTAAAAAAAGTTAAAATTCATGTGAATAAAGTTGTAAATAGTCATGTATCCATTGAAGAATCTGTGGTCTTCTATTAAGTACCATGGTGAAGTATGGGTATGCGAACTATAACTATCTGCTAATTTATATGATCCAATCCAAAGCGCACAAATGTTTTTACTGACAGGGTTCGACAGCATGTCATTTTGATGTTTTACAGTTGCATTAATAACTAATAATTTTGAGTGTTTGATGTCTTTTTCATTTTTTCAGAAAACCACTCAATTTCTAAATATTTCTTCTCTACAGTCTACAGGTAGATCTATTTCGTACAACAAAACTCTACCATCTTGAAGCATAATCTTTAACGCTTGATATTAACTATACAATTTGATCATGACGAACTTTCTTTCGGGGAATTGTTATAAAGTTTATGAGATGAAAAAAAAATACGGATGTTGCTTCAAATTCCTCGATAATTACATCTATGTGAATTCTTTAGAAATTCGCCTTTTTACTCGTGCAATCCGAGAACATTCCACAGCATCATTTTTGAAAAGCAGAATAATAAATCTTATTGGAACATGGTAGTAAGACAGATAATTTATTTTACTTTACTTTTTTGTATCA
>NW_020537324.1:14405855-14425036 GCF_003426905.1 Ctenocephalides felis | reverse complement strand
AACAAATTTAAATTAAAATATGCTCTTATTATATATTTTCTGAAGTCTTAGTAAATATATTTTTTAGAATCAAGTATTTGAAACTAAATTACCTTGCACGCGTTTGAAGGTAACAGAAGTTTATTTATATTAATTTTAATGCACTACAAAAGTTTATGTTTAAAATCCGGTTTGCTCATTTCAGATTTTTTCGCAAACATCAAGTCATTTGAATCGTTTATAGACCAAAATTGGTAAAATTATAGTTTATGTATGTTTGTTTGTAAATATGTGAGCTGAAATTTGATTCTTATTCGACGTTTTCCCACAAGGATTTCAAAATTTAAAAAGCCATTTGATGTAACTCGATAAGGACACGCGCTGATTAGCATTTTGCGCAACGATCGGTCAAGCCGTTTTTTTTATAATTAGCAGATAAGTGCAAAAGTTCTTGTCCACGTTTTTACCAAAATTTCTGAACCGATTTAAAAAAAAAAAACTCTGTGAAATATTTCAGTTGGATTTCGAACTGATTAGTTTTTGGTAAAGATGATTTAGGCTGTTTTTTTTTGGCAATTTGTGAATGATCTTAATGAAACTTTGTATAGTAATAGAGTACCTGATCTTAACGAGCATTCTATGATAATATAGGCCAACGAAAAGTGATTTTAAATAAGAACTTATCAAAATTGAGAGTAAAGGGGTTAACATTTAAAAAATTCTATCGTTATAAGTTGCTAAATCTCAATTCTCATTTCTTCTAATTGATTCCTGATTCATCTTTAGTAAAATTACACTTATACCTTGCTCACATTATATTGTTACTAATGTATTTACAATCCACCAAAGACAAACTTTAATACAATCAATCAACTAAGAAAGCTCTTAATTTTCAAGAGATATATATATATATAAATTCAGAAAAACTGCGTAGTTATTAATTAAAGATGTGAAGAGAAGAGTTAATTGATTTGTGACTGATTTTTGTGGTATAGATATAACATTGACACAAAAAATCGCGGCAATCTGATGAAAATATTCATTAAAATTACATGCTTATAAAAATTTTCTTTCAAGATTTTGAGATATTTTTTGTTTATTACTAGTGTTCACCAGATATAATTACTTATAAATAAAATTTGTATAAACTTGGATTCAATTACCTATTTTATCCAAGATTTGGACCAACAAGATTTAGACCAACCTATTCTATTCTTCTAGAACAGACTAAACTTTGTCAAGATACTATAAATGAATTTAGAAAACTTTGAACTTTGGTTTGAACAAATTGATTCAAGTTAAAGCCAATGATTAAATGCATAATTTCTTTTTAAATGACGAATAATTTCTTACTTCGAGGGTATCTTCCACTTCGAATCTTCATAATAATTTTATTTCTCTTCCTATTTTATTGCTGTGTCATAGGTATGATTTTATCTGGCCATTGCTAATTGTGTATTCAGAATAAGTGATCGTGATAATTAGCACTTGGTAAATTCCACTCTATAGCATCTAAATTAGGTAGTCATAATTCTATAAATCTAATGCAATAATATGACGTCAAACACTTATGTTTTGGATCATCTTTTATTTTCATTTATAGTTATTTTCTGAATATTCCCAAAATCATTTATAGCCATTTCATAAATTTTACTACTAGTTCTTATTATAACTAATACCGAGCTTTGGCTTGGAACCATTTATTTTTCTTTGTGAAATGTTTGGTCCAAAATATTTTCATTTGATATAAATTCTTCATAAAGCTTATGAAGCCTGACTGAATAAATAAATTACTAGAAATATATACAAAAATAGATTTTTATAGGTTTTTCATTAGTTTCTTTATTCTATGCGTATAACAAACATACAATATCGAAAATGTGAATAGATTTAATTAGAATTTGATCTCGTATGGCGGAAGAAGATTGATGATAGACAATTCTTAGTATTAGATCATAGATCTTTGGTTTTGCATATTTAATTTGCGTCAATACTAATTTAAACATGAATTTAGTTCGAGCTCTAAGTTCTGGTTAATTTTGAACCGTACATTCAATGCGTCAAACTGGCGCCTTTTATCTTGAATATTTTTTTATATCAATTTCGTTCTGTTTGTCATAAATAAGAAGTGGGTTTTCCCGATTCTTCCAGGTTAATCCTATGATGTCGGTTTCTTTTTTGAGAAAAGGTAATGCCAATGAGGCTTTCTGCAACGGCCAAAAAATATGTCCAGTTCATAAAAAATATGAACCATTCATTTGTAATCTCATCCTTGTGGTTTGCCGATTTATCGACGTAATTTATTTTATAGGAATTTTATTACACCGACAACAGGAAATAATTACATGCCATCGATTTCGTTTTGGGAAATTCCTTTAATAAATGTTTCTGTATTTATTATTTCCGGGGAGAATTTGCGATTTTTATGAACCATTCAAAATATCGTCCGATCCTGAAATTTCGGTACGAATATATTTATTTCTTCAATTACAGTTCAATTAAAGAAAACTTAATAAATAATGTTTTTATTTAGAGACAAACTACAATAGTACATTCTATTTTAATGTTGAGGTGATGTCATAATTTATCTTCCAAATATACATTGTTACCCCCAGAATTATTCATTATTTATGAGTTGGTTTTTGATCCATTTAGAAGATTCTATCAAATTTTAATAACTTTCAAAAGTAGTTAAAATTGCGTTTCAAGTGGCAATTCTAATCAGTTTTTTTAAACAAATATATCTTTAGATCCACTGATTATATTTCTACTAATTAAAGCTAGACAGATGCTTAAACTATTCATCTACCGAATCAAGTAAAAATAATTCCAAAACTATTGTTCATTATAACACCACAATTTTCTACAAAAAGTGTGGTGTTATATATAACTTACCCCGTTTTTGAGGCAAGTAGAAACGACCAAAAACCACAATAATGTCTCAGATAATTTATTCTCAACATTATAAAAAAAAAATAATATATATATATATATATATATATAACACTTAAAATTTGCGATAATAAGAATGCAGCCTAAATTTTATGTTAGATCAATCTTATATCACCTATCAAAAATGACGCACCTGCACAATTCTGTTTTCTGCATCGGCTTGTGGGACAGTAGCTATTATGACAATATTATGCAGGGCGGTTTAATCGAGACAAAAAGGTATTTTAATATGGTTTAGGATCCTATTGTTACTATTTACCCTTTTACAATAAGCCGGCACTCCTATATAAATTCGTAGATGTACTTATTTAAAAAAAAAACTAGGCAACTTCTGCAATGGGCATATTTGCTTACTATTCTAGTCTTAAATGTAATCAACTCATGTTGACTTGACATCAAACTAGGTTAAAACAATTAGTTTGCAGTACTTTCCTTACATTTTGCATAGATATTATTTAATTAAAAGGCATGATTTTCTACATGAACGAACAAAAAACATGTTACATTTCACCCATTCATACTTCTTTTAAATTTTTACGTCTCTACTATATATTTATGCTTGCCTTAGATAACAAAAAAATTATTCAACTGACCTGGAACATTTAATTAGTTTGTTATACTTAAACCTGTACATCATGTGATCCGTACCATAGCACTTTCGTGTAAAAAGTTTTTCGACGACAAAAGCACATTAAGTTTGCATCCGGGGCAGATATCGTTCGAAATTACCGCTCTCCGACACTGATGTCCACAATTCACAACACAAGGTAAAATATTTAGTGATATATAGTATTTTAATATCACAAGGTTAGATCATTCAATGGTAAAACATTTAGTGATAAATAGTATTTAATATCACCAGGTTAGATCATTCAATGGTAAAACATTTAGTGATAAATAGTATTTAAATATCACCAGGTTAGATTATTCAATGTTTTGAATAAAAACTAGTGCAATTATAAGGTCACCAAGTCCATGTCCTCAAAGTCACCACTTGTAATGGATTTAGTTAGTGAATATTAGTAAGGCTATCATTTTAATCTGTAAAATTGAATAAAATTACAAAATTTCACTGATCCTTGAGAATTGTTAAGTAGATAGATGAATTTTGATTGAAATATTTTGTTAATCTATTAATAGAATGTGTCAGACTGCAAGTAGTGTGCGATTATCTTGTTAGCGTGTTCAAAAACACCGGTAATGGTTGTGAAGCGTCTCCTGATCTAGTTAGAATATATTAAATTAAATGCTTCAAGAAACATTAATCAGGTTATAAGTGATATATCATAGAACTTATAGAAAAAGTGTGGTATTCGAAAATATATCGGTCACTCGATGAGAGCTCCTAAGTGATAAAATTCGTCGCCATGTTGAATTCCGTAACGCTGGACAGGATGTGACTCATTAGAGACATTGCCGCTCGTTCTGCAGCGGAATACATGATTTTTGGCACAATTGTCTAACACAGTGGCACATGATGGCACTTTTTCACGTTGCTGGGTTGCACAGATTCTCATATGGTCTTAATAACGTCATTTCGGCACGCTTTTTGCGATTGACGCACGACCGGGCACGCGTTTTGCTTTTATGACCACGTCGCACTGTTAACCGACATTTTACAGTCTGCGCTTCATGCGCCCGCCGCGACAGCACCGAGATTCACTTGCTGCGGTCCTCCGAGCTGCAACGCGCCTCGCAAAGTGTGCATCGCGATTAGATCGAAGACATAGAAAAATCAATTAATAATTATCACTTTTATTTTACTATGATTGCTTATTATTTTTATTAACTTCCCATAGGGCAAGTTAATGTAATCGCAAAAAAATCGAAAATAAAATTTTTTATATATCTTTACGTTTCAGAGGTTTCTGAACATTTTGACATACTTTAGAAAAAAATGGATGTATGGGTGTGTGTGTGTGCGGATACAAACTTTCGTCCACAATTTTAGGCACACAAAACAACCGATTTGAAATTATAAAAATGATATAAAGTATTTTATTCTAACTCCGCTTGATTAGGTTTTGTTTATTTACTTTTCATGTAAACATATATCAACGTTGTCGACCAATGAATAAGCTCCGAACATTTCATTACGGTACGCGAAGTTCCAGCAATTTACCACCATTAGATATCAGATTATTTATTTATTAGTTTTTAATTAGTTATTTTAGGTTCATTGCTTTTTTTCATATTTTTTTCTCTGTGTATATTTTTCTTTTTTATATAGGATATGGTGGGGCGCAAAAAGGTCCAATTTGGCTTTAAGTAATTGGACTGTCTAAATCGAATGAACTACATCACAACACATAACAAGTATCAAACAAATAACAATCAAACTATGTTCAGTAAAATTCCCAATAAATCCTAATTATACAAATGTATTCGTCTACCATTTTTATCATCACCAAAATTTGTTGTTATTTTTAGTTTTGAAGGGATTTTACTATATAATAGCTACATTATCAAACAATGCGAAATATAAATTCCATGAGTAAATTTAAAAAAAAAACACTTTGTATAACCTTGGTCAAGTATTTCGTCAAAAATATTCATCATCAGAGTTGGAGTAACTATTTATTTAATGTAACTCTTGTAAAATTGCTCTTTTAAACTTAATTTTTATATACTATTTTTTTATTGCTTACACTATTGCCCAGGAAAAGGTTCAGTTGGTCCTTTTTACCCCATCTATGTGAAAGATTTTATAGAAGTTATAGAAAAAAATCTGTTGTATTTAACTTAAAAATAACAATACATTTTATAAAACAACTAAATAAAACTAACAACGAAAAGAAATATTTTAGTTGTGGATTTTCAAACAATGCCATTTATCTTCTGATAGTGACGTTGTAATAATCAAGGTAAAGGTTGGTTTTACATCTTTTGCCTTCTGCTTTCAAATATTAAAATACATGGGTATATCCGTGAGTACATTAAATTCTAATATTGTCCAGGGGTTTATCTTTATTGGGAATACACTTCACTTGTTTTTAATAATAATAATTTTGCCCTCTGCTTTCAAATATTAAAATACATGAGTATATCCTTGAATACGTCAAATTCTAATATTGTCTAGGGCTCTAGGGGTATATCTTTATTGGGAATACACTTCACTTGTTTCTAGTAGTAATATTGAAAATTATGTCTAGGTAACCAGTCGGCCAATAAAAAGTAAATCATTACATGTATTTAAAATTTTAATGAATTGAACAATTGGTTATAATTCTATGATTGATTAATTTGACTGTTTCGTTTGTGAATTAAGATTATCTCCAAAATTGGGTTTGATCAAAAATTGGTCAAGTAGTTTAAGAGTTTAATGACCGAACACGAACACAAAAATCATATATTATAATGAAAAATGGCTAAAGTTGCATTCAAATTTGCAAAATTTATATAGCAAGATTTAAGGGTAGTTTTTGTCAACTAGTTTAACCAGGTAAAATACTTAATATTTTTCCTAATTTCTAACATTGTTAAGTAAATTATTTAAAAAATTAAATACATGTGAACAAAGTTGTAAATAGTCATGTATCCATTGAAGAATCTGTGGTCTTCTATTAAGTACCATAGTGAAGTATGGGTATGCGAACTATAACTATCTGCTAATTTATATGATCCAATCCAAAGCGCACAAATGTTTTTTACTGACAGGGCTCGACAGCATGTCATTTTGATGTTTTACAGCTGCATTAATAACTAATAATTTTGAGTGTTTGATGTCTTATTCATTTTTTCAGAAAACCACTCAATTTCTAAATATTTCTTCTCTACAGTCTACAGGTAGATCTATTTCGTACAACAAAACTCTACCATCTTGAAGCATAATCTTTAACGCTTGATATTAACTATACAATTTGATCATGACGAACTTTCTTTCGGGGAATTGTTATAAAGTTTATGGGATAAAAAAAAATACGGATGCTGCTTCAAATTCCTCGATAATTACATCTATGTGAATTCTTTAGAAATTCGCCTTTTTACTCGTGCAATCCAAGAACATTCCACAGCATCATTTTTGAAAAGCAGAATAATAAATCTTATTGGAACATGGTAGTAAGACAGATAATTTATTTTACTTTACTTTTTTGTATCAGACGAAAACTTTGAATACTCTAATTTGTTATATAAAATTTATTATTTACTAGTTTATCATTTATTATATAAAATTATAAGATCCAAAATACTAGATACTGATAGTACTGCGCTAGAGCAGGTCCATGAGCTGAGTTAAACACCAATCTGATTCTGGGAAGAATTGTGTGAGACATTTCCTATTGCCATTTCACACCGCAGTGCCCGAAATGGACTATTTTTAATTGGGAACATATTGTTGATCTATATATTCAAGTATAAATTGATGTCTCTACTCATATAAGGTTATCCAGAGGATTCGAATTCACGGCTCTGTTCACACAAGACAGTGAGCTTAACCGTTACGCCATGATATATTCACTTTTAGATGAGAAACAATAGCCAAATATTTTCATAATACACATTCAAAATGTGATATTCAGTCATACAACCTTGATCAATTTGCCTGTTCTTCATTGTCATTTGAATTCTCCTAACTTGTCAATCGAAATAATAGAAAGTTAGTCTTGTGATCAGTTAAGAGAGCAATCAACAATTGGATCACCGAGTATATGTTATCTGTATTTTTATTTTATTACTTATAACCACATCTTGTTCATAGTTTGCCCTTGGAGCATTTTAATCTACCACCCGCGAGTGTCGGCTCAATGCGAACAAACTTGTCTTCTTTATTGTTAGGACATTGAAAGATAATGAAAAAATAGCAATATACAGCCAATTCGTCGTTTGTTTGCGAAATATAATTAATCGGGCTCGATAAATTCACTTTCATAACCCAGAGAAATGATCGCAAAAAGTCACTTCACGTGTACATTCGATCTCAAATAGAGAAAATATAGAAGTATATCTTTTTGTTTCTTTCGTTTTTTTATATATAATTTATAAAAAATTTTATTCAATATACTTAGATTTAATATTAACCACTTAATTGATTAATTGATTAATTTATTTATTCCTAAGGCATGAAAAATTATACAAAGGTCAGAGTCGTTAATTTTCAAATTGCACTGCAAATACTTAATGTACTTTAGGGCGTTTCTTTTGAATATCAATTAATTTGCATCAAATTCCCAAAGGATATTTAAAACATATGCAGACAATACCTTATGCACTGTTATTAGTTAGTTAACAACGTGGGCTGATAATATGATATGGTATCAAGCAGTATGATATCAAATTTCCACTTGAGGTTATAGATCTCAAGTATAAATGGCCTTTCGTGGGCATTGCTGCAACACCAACACTATTATAAATATATATCTAATATTATAGTCCAAGCATAAAAAAGAGAAGTGTTTAACCACTGGGTTGCCTTCTAGAGAAAATTTTTAGATCAAGATATATAGTAAAAACAGCTCACAGAATACGTAGTTCTGATCGCTGTTAAAAAGATTTTTTTATAAAAAAATTTGCAGGATTACTCAATGTTTTATTGAGAATTTTCTTATTAACTGATTGACCCATAGAAATAAAATCGAGAACTGTGCCTCAGTTTTTTCAGGTTTATACGATTTGACCCACCCTAATATATATTTATATTCTCTATCTAAAACGTTAATATTAAGAGCTAAAACTTTCAGAAAATTGTTTTTTATGTATTTGGAACCATTTGAGCCCCTGAGAGCAAGAAAATTTGAAAATGACCATTTTAAGGACTACCCTAATATATATATTACATACATGCTAGTGTACATATATATGATTGATTCAGTATTTATAATTTTTGTATGATTGATTCAGTATTCAACTTTCATACATTAATTAAAATTAATTTATATAAAAAATGTAGAAAACATCCAACCTTTATTATTATTAACTTTTGCTATGCCTAATAACGTATTTTATCGATAAAATATTATTTTTGCTAGAACTATTCCTGCGTTCTGAAATAGTCATTAATTTTCTGCCTATTTATGAAAGCTCCTCATTTTGTCAGAAATAAGGCAATTTTGTAGACTTTCTAGTTTGGTAATATATTTTATTCATCCTCTTTACTATTTTTTTTAAATTTTGTTATTAACGCAAATTAATTTAAATTCAATACCGTGATAATAAATAACAAAAAACTACATAGTTATTTCTAACCGTAAATCATACTTGACTTTCTAATTTGAGAATATTTTATGAACTGTATACAAAAATCCCTTGCTACTCAAAATATATTAAATAAAATTGAAGTATGATGTTATGGGAGCTTTTATGTGTTTTATCACATATGCATGTTTTTGTTATACATTCTATTTTTCTATATTTTATTCCATATGTATGTTGTATATAGTGTTTACATTGTAACTTGAGGAACCAAATACATTACGGATTCTATTATCTTAGACTTGATTTAATAAGCTTTGCTATTATAGTAGAGATCCATCATATAAGGAAACGATGGATAGTTTTTCTATCATTAGGAAAAAATATAGTAAAGTCTCTTGAAAACATATACATGCTATAGTAAAAACATGAATTTGAGCACTATTATAACAAAGATAAAATGAAATATTATCTTGAATAAAATCAAATGAAACTTCAAACACAGAGAACTTACTAAAAGTATTAAAATTATTTCTTTTGTGTTGATTTATCTTCAGTTTTGTACATATTTATTTATTATTACTCTATATTTTATAACATTTTATAATAATAAATAAACAAATATGATTTTATGCTTATGACGTCGATCGATTTAATGTTTTGCAATTTATTTTATTAAGGATGTAACGTAATGCTCAATAAAAACTAATTCCACATAAAATTAACTAATCCGAATAGAACGCGGAAATAATTTTGCGTAATCAAAGTGAAAGGTTGAATGATTTATCAAAAATAATTTGTATCAAAATATTGAGAGAATATTAATAAATTGTGATATAGACGTCAAATTTATGATATACAAGATCGGATGAAAATTAATTTATTAAAAATTTAGTCAAATTTGTTTCGATTTCGATATGAAAAGTGTATATGTATATCAATATAGATTTCGGTTTCAGGAAAATTTAACTTTCTCTGATATATTTTTATTAATACTTTTATAATATGTTACCAGTCACTTTGCCTTCATTGCCTTCGGGAGTATAAATGGCAACATCTGTGGATCGTACTTTGTTCAAAATTATGCCATTTTTTTTTAATTTTTAACGACTTAGTTAACTGAAATTTATAATTGATACATATTTGTAGTAAGCAAGTGACAAAAATGTTTTTTTGTATAATTGATTATAGTATCTATTTTTTAAAATACAAAATACACATATCCCTCGTTTTACGAGGTACTCAATTTACACTTACACTAACAATTTTTTTTTTAACAAAATGTATTAATTTTGCATGTAAACGAAATAATGAACACTTATTTAGCTTATATATACAATAACATGTTCATTGTTTTACTGTCAAAATACAACACTACAAAATGTATGTTACAGTTACAATTTCTTAGTAGTCTTGCTTATGATGAAAATATGTGGATAGGATGGAAACTCCCAGTTTTATGATCCAAACTAAATTTTATGTGTGTATAAGCTAGTTTGTTTGAAGAACCAAAACGAAAATAGAATGTTAAGTTTTATTTATTGCAATCAACTTATTGTTTATTGTTTATATGTTGACTTTGTATACACGTACATTAGTCATATACATTTTATGAGTTACCTTTACAATTTTATTTTTGTTGATTGTATATAATTATATAGCGCACCATATACTATAATAATCCTTTTTTTGTTAATAATGTTATAAAATTGGTTGGGAGGGAGATTTTTTTCCACAAGAAAAAATTTCTTTTTCTACCTCTTTCCCATTTTTTGCACTCTATAATCGCTTGCTCAGCATTCGCCTTAGTCACTCCACAAATCGCAATCAACTTAGATAAATTTATAATTTTAATTTTTATAATTGAAAGAATTTAATATTCTAGAATTTATTAAATGTGTTTGATATATTTATTTTTCGTTCAATGTGTTTGTTATTCATCATATTAAAAACTGATAAAAAGGGCTTTTTGAAGTGATTTTTGGAAATTTTTCGAGTTACACGGTTTTTCATGGAACCTATCTTTCGGGTAAAGCGGAAGACACACGTGTATGGTATCAAAAAAATTTAACTTGTTTTTACATATTTTTATTATAGTCCACAAGATCATCTGCTTTCATTGACTTTGTCAATATAAATGACGATATCTCTAATAGGTGACCCGGAAAACTAATTTTTACACAAAATTAAGGCCCTATTTCAGATAAAATGCAACGTGCGTCTATTTTCCAAGTAATCTTGCACTCAATAGATATCTTGCAATGTTGATGAAATAAGTCCTTAACATTATAAATAATTGCTTGTTTCAAATCTATACTTTTCCTCAATCAAATGTCACAGCCGATTAAAATGTTATATTTACTCTTACATAATCTTAGCATTACGATGTAGTAAAAAGAGTATTATCGATTATTTTTTATTGCTTCGTATTTAATAATATTTGCACATGAATGAGCATCGAACTTGAATAAAGGTTTTAATGACAATTTTAATGTATTTTCTTTACGCGTTAGTAAATACATTTAAAATCGCAATAAAATCATCTCTTCCTGAGTTCGTAAACAAGTTTAATATGTTTATTTGGACTTGAAATGCTATATGAATGCGCTTTATTAAGTAGAAGATATTTTGACATCTCACTGAGGGATACCTCCTACTTGATAATTATCAAAATCTCGGGATACTGAATTCACCGCTATTGTGCGGATTTGCACGTGGACACCGAAGTTTAAATGGCTGTCTGAAAGTCGGCGATAATTGTAATAGAAATAGAAATGAAAATATTTTTAAAAATAATTTTTGGCGACTTAATAAATAAATAGACATATGAGTTGCATTTCCTAATAACAATCATCAATAATATATTAATAAAAAAATAAAAATTATTTACTTTCTCGAAGGCTATTGTGAGGAATTGCAAGTGGACACCGAAGTTTAAATGACTGTCTGAATGTCGATGATAATTGTAATAGAAATAGCAGTCGAAGAATTTAAAAAAAAATATTTATGACGATTTTGATAAATAAATGTATAAGTTGCCTTCCCTAACTAAAATTATCAATAATATATTAATAAAAAAATTAAGTCCTAATTACTTTCTCTGTAGATACCACCAACTAATAATTTCTGAAATTATGCAGTTGTCTTTATTCGGTTATTAGGAGTCAACAAAGAGAAACATTGTGAAACTTTTATCAAATTTGGTTGTAAATTAGGGTCACCCCCGTGGATTGGTAATTAGTGCTATGAATTCCGAATCAGTTTGATACCTTCCTCAGTGAACCTGATATCAAGCAGTAGTGACATCGGTCTTTACTTCAAAATATAGATAGCAATATGATTCCAAGTAAAATTAGTCTTTAATGAGTATTGCTGCATCAATAAAAAATTCATTAGTATCAGAAAAATTATAATAAAAAAATCATCACTTAGAAATAGGACAACGATTTGGGTAGCCCATCTATGAAATTCTCGTTTAGGAAGTCAGAACAACAGCTAATAGGAATAATTAATATATGAATTTTACACTATTGTATAGATATTTTGTACGATATCTCATATCAGACATTTTCGTCTGTCTGAGATGTATAAAATTTATATTAAAATTCAAATAAAAAAGTAAAAAAAATTTATAGTTGCCTGTTGTTATATGAAAACGTTGACAAAAAATATTTATTTAGTTATTATATGAAACGTTGAAAATTTAGTCTTTGTTTTATTAGTTTATTCAATGGCTACTACAAGGCAACCCAAAACTTGGTCTACGAATATTTGATCTACTGATTTATCTAATACTGATGGTATTTTTAACATATCATAATAAATATTTGCAAGTGGAAAGGATATCACTACTGATTGATATCAGGTAGTCTATGTAAGATTTGGTTGCAAGGCAGAGGCTTTTCGCTACCTTTGTTTAGGTAGCTTTTTTATATGAAAGGTAAATTTGAAGTCATTTTTAAACCGAACGTTACACAGAGAGTTTGAAAATACAAAAAAATTATTTAAGTGGTAGCTTTTGCTAGACTAATCTCTGTCTAAGAAACAGTTTCAAAAATATTTTTTTCAAAAGTTTAAAATTATTTGTACAAAAATGACAACATTTATTAACCATATTTGAACCATCTTTTAACTCAGAATAATGAAGAATAAATTTGTACTAAGAATAAAATTGAATGCAAATGAAAATGATATAATTGTTGCAAGTTTCGATGGAAAGGTACTTCCTCCTTTGTTAATATGAATTTATTCATAATACTAATTTGTATTAAAGTAGATAATTAGAAAAAAAAATTAATATTTATCTTCTAAGATTGTAATTTCAAACTTGTTATATATGTTATTATTTCAGTAAAAAAAATAGTTTGTGAAAATATTTCATGCAGAATTTTGTATATTAGAGTTTAAAATTGAGAGACAAAATTGCTAATAATATATTGAACTTATGGGTAGAAAAATATTTACAAAAAATGAAATATAACGCAAAAGAACCAGTGTTATATTTAAAATCACTTGTGCATATTTCTGAACGTCTTAGCCATTAATACTTAGAAGTTATTGCAACATGTATCCATATTTTCTCAAGATTTTTTAGATATTTTTTTCCCCACTTACCTTTCTGTTGATCACCACAATTGAACCGAAAAACAAGTTGCACCAAGAAAAAATAATTTTCAAAAACCACTTGCAAAAGATTTTTTTAAATATGTTAGTAATAATTGTTGTAACTTTAGCTATCGTTAAATTATCAAAAAAAATTGTTAATATTATTTATATACAAGAAGACAGAGTGTTTCAAATGGATGGGGTTGGTTTGACACAGCACTACTGTCTTCGGCCGCGACAGATGATCAACTTATATACTGTCCAGATGACATATTTCTTCTGAAATCTTCTACGCATTCGCAAACATGATCTTATCAAATCCTGAACTGTTTTATTCGACGATTATTAATGCATGTATACCCAAATACCTTTGGTAGTACTTGGAATATGGTTATTGGGTCCATGCTTATTAGTTCTTGATTGGATCCAGATTTTAATTTAATAAGCAATGAAATTTGAAGTTTTTTTAAAATTATTAATATCTATGATATAATACTATCCTAGTCTTGAGTTTATTTTAAAAAATCTGAACTATTGATAATTGACATTAAATTATCAATCAATTACTTATATTAGATACTGTATTCATACGCCTGATTGGATCCAGTTTTCTTTAATGAAAATGGATAAAAATGTGTATAAGATAATACAATATAATACTGCATTATTTCGAGATATATTACATCTGAACCATAATTCATCAATCCATGATTTTTAACGAAGTTTTTGTCGTTTTATTTTTTTTTCAAATTTTCAAAGACTACCATGACATTTTTAACAAAGTTTTCGTCGTTTTAATTTTTGACAAATTTTCAAAGACTACTGTTCATGACATTCTTAACAAAGTTTTCGTCATTTTAATTTTTCCAAATTTTCAAAGACTACTTACTGTTCATGACATTTTTAACAAAGTTTTCTTCGTTTTAATTTTTTCAAAATTTATACGCCTGATTGGATCCAGTTTTTTTGGATTTCAATTTTAAGTTATTTTTATAATATGTATAAGATAATATAATATAATATTGCATTATTTCAAGATATATAAAATCTGAACAATCCATAATATGGTCTGTTAAAATTTGCCAAAGGGGTCACTCGATTAGGCGGAATTGTTTTGAATTTTAAATCAATTTCGTTCCATTTAAATTTTTTTGTTTAATTTTTTCGTATGCTCTTTTATATAAATCTTGTCTATATGTCTCATCATTTTCAGCAAAGTTTCATTCAGATCTAAATCAATCAATCAATTTCATTCAATCAATCAAAATGAGAAATATTAATATGGAAACTCATTATTAATATTATATTTATCTTTATCTGGTAATGTTTTTCAAAAAAAATTAATAAATCATTGAAGGTTTACAATCGATTACAAATATATAGCCAAGATTATTTCGTAAAATTATATATGCACAAGTAGTTTAAAGAAAGTACAAAAGAGGCAGTAGCAGCTTAAGGCCGAAATTTTTACTTTGTAAGATCACTTTTTTGGCTCATTTTCATACATTCACTTTCATGCTTATTTTCACCTATTTTATTTTTTATTGGTGATTATAATACATTTGTAACATTTTATGAACAGAAGAACTGATTCAGAAAAAAAACGTTTTAGATCAAAATTAAGGAATTAACTAGGTGTAAGTGAAATTTTGCATTAAAGTAGAAGAAAGTAGCCTTCCCGATGGTGAATTGATTTTAGGAATTTTGAAACTTTTATGCGACCCATCATTCCTGAAACTTTGATAAATTGTTATAATTGCAAAACCTTTCGGGAGGGCTATAATATTTTAGGAAGTTAAGGAAAACCATATAATCGACAAAAAATATTTTTCGACAATTACCAAGGAACGTCTCAGCAGAAATTTATCAAAAACTATTTAGCACGAATCCCAACATTTTCCGGACATTTTTGGATTTTTCAAAACTAGTTCATGATTTTTGGCGAAAACATTGACCAAGAATTCTGATATTTAATCTTCATATTTATTATTCTGCTTTAATAGGCTGATCACCGCGCAAAACTGATCAATGTGACTCCTTATTGATTTTCATCGATACAGGTGGGTGTTAAACTTTTTGAAACTTATTCAATCGATTTTTCTAATTTAGGTGTCGAACGACTCATAACGACTTGAAATGTTGAGCAACTATAAAATTAACAATTAGCATATATTCCACTAATAGGCTAAATATCAAATAACAATAAAGAAACGGCTGAGCTGATTATCGCGCAAAACTAGTTAATGCGACTCCTTATTGATCTTCATCGAAAAAGATGAGTTTTAAAATTTTTGAAATTTGTTCAATCCAGTTTTCTAATTTAGGTGTCGCACGATTCAAAATGAATTGAAGTGTCGAGAAACTATAAAACTAGCAATTACCATATATTTAGAGTAATTTTTAAGTCTTGCGACCAATATTCGAGTATTCTTCATAAGAAACGTGTTATTTTTATCAAATCAAAATAATATTTTATTTTGATTTTCAGTTATATGTTATCCATAATTTCCTAATAATTCAATAGTTCCAGATTATTCTGGTTTGATACAAAAATAATTTTAGCCGTCGTTTCTGATTTCTATATAAGATGCACGTCAATGAAGCACCACCGTCCCTAAGAGAGGCTGATTAGGAGTATTCATTCCTCGTCTCATAAAGAGCAATGATTTCTTATTACACCCATGTAAATATAATCCTGTGAGAAAAAGAATTTCTTTTTTTCTCAGAAAAAGTGTATAATAATAGTAATAAAACTCGGTTTACAAGCTTATAGGTATTAATCAAATTAATAATAATTTGCCGATCTTTGTGGGTTACTTTTTCATTTATTTATTTTCATAACTTTGTCCTAGATGAGTGGCTCTAAAAAAAGATATGAGCAAATGATGTCATGCTTTCTTTTCAAAGGCAATCACTTCTGCATGGGGCGGAGTAAAGGAAAGGGTAGTTTATATAGGAGAGTTTTTTGCGCACTTTTATATTTTTTCAAATAAACATTAGATAGAAATTTTATAAATAATAGATACATGTATATGTATAAAAATGACAAAAAAGTTTTTTTATAAAAACATCCATACAGTTTTTAAAATTAAAATATTAAAAAAATATGTCTTTTCAAACACTTTCAATAGTTTCAAACAACTGACCATGCTTGTTGGTTATGTTCAAATATAATTTTATTTTTTATATTAAATATATAAGTTTATGTTTCATAAATATGATCGTTTTACAAGACTTTCATCATTGTGAGATTTGCTTCTTTGTTTAAAAAAAAAAACACTTTATACACTGAAGATGAGTCAAAGCGAGAATCAAAACGTATTAATTTTTGTTTATAAAAACTGGGAATAGAAACAAATGAAAAACATATTATTTTCTTAAACTTTTTTTAAAAAAATATATTTTTTTGAACTTTTTTTGAAACAAATGAAAGGCGTAATAAATTTTTTCATAACATAACTTACTTTTTCTCTTTCAGAGCTAGATGTATGTTTGTATAAAAAAATGATGTTAACAGATGTAAACAATTGTTTGCAAATATCTTTCACCATTCGAAATATTATTTCTATATTATATATTATCATATATTTAAATATTTTATATGTTATTTTATCAGACTAATTTCTGTTAAATATTATATTTCATATTGAAATCTTTTTTCTTCAAAAATCATATTATTTTTAATCTCAAGACATTTCATTCCATAATAATTATGAATTATAAATTAATCAAAAATAATGGTTCATTAATTCTTATCTGACAAAATAATGATATTAAAATATATACAATAAAAGTATGGAGTTGATAAGTGGCATTTTGCCTTAAGGCAAGTTGTAAAATCTTCCCAATTTGTGTAAATAATCGACTATATCAACAAGAATTGATATTTATAAGTTTTTTAAAATAGTGATGTTAGAGTTTTCAAATTTTGTTTATAATTTATCCACTTTTCCTATAGCCTATAGTATTAAAGGATATTGGTTAAGACCACAAACCTATGATCACACAAACTTTATTGAATATCATCAAAAACTATTTTAACAACAAATTACGAAGAAAGGGCTTGTCCGATTCTTACGAAAAATTTAATAAACACCATTTAAATTTAAAAATCGGTTCGATATTTGGTGCGAAAATATGGATGAAAAATGAAGAACTTTTTTCTGCTAATTCTAAAGAAACGCCTCGGTCGCTCATCTCGAGAAACTGTTAATCACCTGTTAATTTCTATTTTGACTTCAGAAATTAGCAAATAGGATTTTTTTAGAAAAAATATTAATTTCTAGTTCAGGAAGTTGAAAATTCATTTATTGTTGATTTTGATTGATATGTTTATAAAAGCCAAGTCACGGATTGCTTTCATACAATTTCAGCCACATTCATTAAAAAAAGAAGATGAGATTAGTGAAGCTAATAATTATACTAATTATAGGTATATTAAATACAATAATTATAATTGGCTTAGGGGGCGTCCATTAATCACGTGATCGATTTTTAATGATTTCTGGACCTCCTCTTCTCCTTCGAAAAATCATAAAAGAAAGATTTTTATATATCTTTACGTTTCAAACCCTTCTGAACATTTTGACATACCTTAGAAAAAATGGATGTATATGTGTGTGTGCGGATACAAATTTTCGTCGACGATTTCGGGAACACCGATCTACCGATTTGAATAATTCAAAAAACATTCGATTCGTATTGATAAGGAGATGTGCTGGTTAGTTTTTGCGTAAGCAGGTCTAGCCGTTCCGAAGATACGGGGCAAAAAGTGCCAAAAAACGGTAACTCAGTTTTTAAGAGAACGGGGCGTCCGATTTTAATAATTCAAAAAACATTTTATTTGTTTTGGCAAGATGAAGAACTGATTAAACTTTTGTGAAGGCAGGTCCAATAAGTTAAAAAAATGTCATTTGGCGGTCAAAAATGTTTGTTACACATATGTACATCAAATTATAAGATATTTTATAGAGATTTTAATAATGTGTACACATTTTGTATAAATTTTTTTGGGTTCCGTACCAAGATGTTCAATTAAACTACGGGAAGTTCCAGCAATTTGCCTTGAGGCACGATGCCGTGCACCCCACTAGTTTCTTTTTGAAATCCAACGGTTTTGAATTTTTCCGCTTTAGTCTTGTAAAAAGAAATTCTAATGGATGGCAATACTACTGTCACGTAGGTACTTATGTAGGTTAGGATTTCACGACATGTGTTTGACGTGTTATAGTTTTTGCAATATACACACACAAATTTTAAATAAATGAGATTCTTATAAATAATTTGTAGTACACTTTTAAAATTGATCATCAACAAGTTTTATTAGTTTTATAGTATTAGTTTTAGACCAAACAAGCGCACATTTGTTAGAAGGCTTATATTGCGGTAAAGATAATTGTTACGAGATTCTCGGAGTTACTAGGTCATCTACTAAGTCAGAAATTTCAAAAAGTTACAGGCAATTAGCTAGAAAATTCCATCCAGATTTACAAAAAGGTGAAGACAAAAAAGCAGAA
>NW_020537324.1:14378903-14404855 GCF_003426905.1 Ctenocephalides felis | reverse complement strand
AGATATTCTATAGAGATTTTAATAATGTGTACACATTTTGTGTATTTTTTTGGGTTACGTACCAAGATTTCAATTACGATACGGGAAGTTCCAGCAATTTGCCTTAAGGCACGATGCGTACACCCCACTAGTTCTTTTTGAAATCCAACGGTTTTGAATTTTTCCGCTTTAGTCTAGTAAAAGAAATTCTAATGGATGGCAATACTACTGTCACGTAGGTACTTATGTAGGTTAGGAATTTCACCGACATGTGTTTGACGTGTTATAGTTTTTGCAATATACACATCACAAATTTTAAATAAATGAGATTCTTATAAATAATTTGTAGTACACTTTTTAAAATGATCATCAACAAGTTTTTATTTAGTTTTTATAGTATTAGTTTTAGACCAAACAAGCGCACATTTGTTAGAAGGCTTATATTGCGGTAAAGATAATTGTTACGAGATTCTCGGAGTTACTAGGTCATCTACTAAGTCAGAAATTCAAAAAGTTACAGGCAATTAGCTAGAAAATTCCATCCAGATTTACAAAAAGGTGAAGACAAAAAAGCAGAAGCTACAGAAAAGTTTAAAGCCATAGCTACAGCCTATGAAATTTTAAAAGATGAAGAAGCTAGAAGTGATTATGATTATATGTTAGACAATCCTTCTGAATATTATGCCCATTACTATCGATACTATAGAAGGCGTGTAGCACCCAAAGTAGATATACGAATCGTTTTAGCAGTCACTATAACTATTATTTCTGTTATTCAATATTATGGAGCTTGGCAAAGATACGAGACAGCTATAAGTTACTTTATGACTGTTCCTAAATATAGACATAAAGCCTTAGAACTAGCCAAGGTAAACAACGATGCTGCAGGAAAGAAAAAGACTAAAAATAAACAAGAACAAAAAGAAGAGCTAGAGAAGTTAATAAGAATGGTTATTGAAGATAATATGGATATTAAAGGTGCTTATGCAAAACCTGACCTTTGGAATATTCTCTGGGTTCAACTAATAATATCACCATACACAATCACAAAATATATTATCTGGTATACATCCTGGATTTGGAAATTCGATATCTTAAAAAGACCTTATGGAACTGAAGAAAAATTATATTTAATACGTAAAAATTTAAATTAGGAGAACATCAATTTAATGCCATTGAAGAACATACTAAAGAAGAATATTTAGAAGAGGAGTTATGGATAAAAGATAAATTATTGCTTGGAAAAAATACAAGAAGAAGAAATGAAAAAGAACTTAGCAGAAAATGCAAGAGCAAAAGCATATCGAAGATACATGAAAATCATGGTGTATCAAGAATGACATTTGATGATTCATAAATACAAAAGTATTATAAAGTTTTCTTAAATAGGGCTCCCACTGTTTGCAATAAAATTTGCTCATATGGCTCATATTCTATAATTACCTTGTTACTGATAATTCCTTAAGTAATAAGTAAGCTCTCTGTTATTGAATTTTTGCATCTTCATTTAAATCTACCCATATTTTTCATAACTTGGTGAGATATATTATTAGTCTTTCAAACTTGTTTATTACAACTTGTGACAACAACATATTAGCATTCTTTTATTGTAAATTGTGCATCCTAGAGCCTTGTGTTCAAGTTGTAAATGCCAAATAACACAGTTACTAAAATTCTTAGGCCACAATTTATTTATATATTTATTATATTATTTTTGTGTATGTTTGTTATAAAATATATTGAATGAAAATTCACATACCCTCTATATATTATTATTTGGGTTTACGATAACAGTATTTATGCAGATTTCGATAAGTTGTTCTTAAATTAAGTTTAGAAAGTATTGTTTCACGTTTATCATCATCCTGTTGTTGAAATTCGGGTTGGGGATTATTATCCATTATTTTAAAATGTTGTGGTTTATATTTGCGAGCTGTTGAAGATTTCGGTAACACATGATCAGGTGTATTTAAATTTGACATAATTTTTGGAACGTCTATGATGTCATCAATGGAAATATCACTGACTCTCTTGAAAGAATTGGAAGTATTGTGTGAAATTCTCTTTTTCACGTCTTGAGCTATTTCTGATTTTTTCACTGCAATTTGTAATTTGTTCGGTTTAGGTTCTTCTTCTATTTGTTTTTTCTCTGTGTCCATTATATCTTTTCCTCACAACTGTTTTCCAGTTTAGAATATCCATTTCTAGTTCTCTTTTCTGTTGTCTTGATAATGCTATAGCTGCTTTCAGTCTAATTTAGTACAAATGACTTGATAAGTGATATAAAATCATTAAAACAGAGTTGTAGAAAACAATATATTTTAAACGAAAATATCTCAAGCTATATTAGAAGTTCATATTGCTGTAGTATTTAATATCACATTTAATATTTTAGTTTTTAAATTGAAAGTACTAGGATTTTTAAATTAAATAAATTTGCTTTAGAAGGAAAATATATTTGGTAATAAGATGGATTGCTCAGTTTATAGAAAAATGATTGCCTCAATTGTGAAGATTAGACTCCAATGACATAATTCTTTTATAAAATATGTAAAACTTATTTCTAATACTTATATATATATATATATATATATATATATATATATATATATTATGTACAAATGACGCTTACCTTAATATTCTGATCCTTCATTGTACTCTTCTTCCAACTTCTCATTTTTATCATGAAGTTCTTTGATTTTAGTCTCACAATTATTTATTTCTGACAATGTATCTTCTAAAAGTTTCTTGAGTGTTTCATTTTCAGAAATAGCTAATTGTACAGCTTTAACTTCATTTACAATAAATACTTCTTCATTACCAGGTTTATGCGAAGACTTTTTGCAAAAATCCTCAATTATTGAAACACATCTACTAACTCCATAGTCTCTGCAAAAATTTCTGACATTGTCACAATGAAACTTGCGGTTATTTCGAATTAATTCACGATTATGTGTAACATATTTAGTTCCTTCATTTAAAACTTTGGTTTCTTCTGATATTAAATCTTGCAAAGTAGAATATTCTATAAATTTAATATCATTGGCAGATTTCTGTTCGGCTATAGCGATTTTTAATGATTCTACTTTTTTTATCTTTTCTTTGATTTCGTAATCCACTGTAATATTTGATGCTTTTGTGTTCAACATAATAAAGACTTTTAAGGTTATATTCGTCATTTTTTTTAAAACTAAATATTTGCGTTAAAATTGCAAACACACAACGCACACAACGTAAATTTTTCTTATTTGAAGTTTTATCTTTCTTTTGAGAACTTCACACTTGTTATCAAAGTGTGGCCAACCTAGAAAATAATATATTAATTATATTATATTTTAATATTTGAATTAATTTATATATTATTATATTTTATATATATTAATTTTTAGATTGCCATTATTTTACTATTAATTACCAATGATCAGATTCTTTAAAAAAATGAAATTTAATTGTTAAACCATAAAATATTTTATACATCTTTTATAGCATTAATCATTTTCAATCATTGTTCTATGGTAATCAAATATATTAATCTATTAATTAAAGTACATGTAAATTCTTCCCATGTATTTTAACAGTTGATACATAAAGATTTAAATAAATCTTTTGGTAGAAGAGGATTGTTTTTAAAACTAATTAAACATTCCAATTGTGTTTCCTCATATGTGATGTGAGTAATGATAGAATAGTATTATTTTATCTATATTTATTGTTCATATAAGTATAAGTACTTAATATACAATCTAAACTAAAATTTTATTCATCTTCTTTTTTTATCTTCACTGGCAAATCATCTCCACTGGCAATGTCATCATCTTGTGTTTCGTCTTTGCTGTTTTCATGTAATAAAACATATTCCCTAGAACTATATCCAAATTTTATAACATCCTTCTCTAAAAGCTCCACATATTTTTTAGGTTCAATTTTATTATTGTTAACATATGTGCCATTGGCAGATTCTAAGTCTATTAAATAAGGCCTTATTCGTTTTCCAGTAGATCCATCATCCCTTTGAAATGTAACTAATCTATATTGAAGAGCTGCATGTTGTTTGGAACAAGAAGGATGATCTACTGGCAAATCAACTACTTTACGATCACGACCAATGAGGTAACAACTTTGTCTGTGTATGTACAAAGTAGGCATTGCTGTTTCTCCTTTGAAGGGGTAAAAGCGCCAACGCCTTTTAGGTTTCTGGCTTCTGGAGGCTCAGCATACTTTATCACAACTCCGTTAAATGTGTTTACATCTTCAGTTAGTTTGCCAGAAAGACCAAAATTAGGTTGTTCTTTTTTTACTTCTTTGGTTCTGTTTTGATTTCATCCTTCTCTTTTTTCCCCATGAATATTCCTTATGTGAATCTCTCCTAGGGAAATGAAAGAAATTAAAGAATTGCTTGGCTACATATTAAAAAGCTAGTGCTCATCACTAGGTCTTTCATTAGCAGATTGGTTATGCTAATAGTAATCTTATGCAAACTTTTATAAACCATTTATATATTTTGAACTATAAATTAAAAAGCAAGCAATTTAAAATTACTATTAAATAAATTACTAACCTGTCGTCATCGTCGCATTTTCTACGATGATGCCTACTAGGTTTTCGTCTATCACCATGTTCATGTCTTCTTTTTCTTCTTGAATCCATTTTAATACGAAGATAAACTTACAAATTATATTTTAATCAAATGCACTTGCAAATAATAATAAAAAGATATAATAGGAAAAAGATTTTAGTTACAGATTTTAAGTAATTGTGTTTTGCGCCGAAGCACGCGTTTGCTGTAAACGTCAAACGTCAAATGAAAACTTAATGTAAATAAAATTTGTTTAAGTTAAGCATTCTAGATAATCAAAAATTAAAAATTATTTAAACGTTTTTCAGTTATTGAAATCTATGAATTTTGTGAGTTGCTTATTATTCTAAAAGAAAAATATATTAAAACTTGTTAAATAAATATAATCACCATACTAATCGATGACAGTTTGTTAATTAAAAAATAAAATATAGTTGGGTTATTTAGCTAGTAAGTTTTAAAATATTGTTAATATTAAGCTTATATATTTGATATTGAATTTAATTTTATTTAGTTTGAGGAATTATCTTTACAAACAGACATAGAGTTCTTCTTTTTATTTAAACTTCTTAGTGATGAATATTTTTCACTATATCAATTTATTATTTCTAAAATGAGATGTAGCAAAAAGGATATTTTCTACAGCACTTTTCATAAGATTGCACAATTCTTTGTTTTTGCCCTGTATTTTTGTGTTATTCCATTACTGATAAACATATTTTTAATTTCATTCTCTTTTTGTCGTAGGAAATTTGAATAAAAGGTTCTAAGGAAAAACTGTTCTACTTAAACATGCCATCTCCATCAACCACTCCAAAAATATTACAAATAACATTTGTTTAAGTTGATCTTTCTAGAAAATTGAAAAATCAAAAATTATATAAACGTTTTTCAGTTGTTGAAATCTATGAATTTTGTGAGACGCTTAATATTCTATCACAAAATATATATTAAAACTTAAACGTTAAATAAATATAATCAGCATGCTTTCGATGACAGTTTGTTAATCAAAAAATAAAATATAGTTGGGTTATTTAGTTAGTAAGTTTCAAAATGTTGTTAATCTTAAATTTCTATATTTGATATTGAATTTAATATCATTCTGCTTAAGGAATTACCTTTACAAGCACAATTATACATAGAGCCCTTCTTTAAACTTAGTTTTAAATTTCCTATTGATAAGAATATCAATTTATTATTCCTAAAATGAGATGTGGCAAAAAGGATATTTTCTACAGTACTTTCTGTAAGATTATACAATTCTTTATTTTTGCCCTGTATTTTTGTGTTTATTGATAAATCTGGACTAAAACATGTTTTTAATTTCTTTTTCTCTTTTTGTTGTAGGAAATTTGAACAAAAAATACTGTTCTACTTAAACATGCCATCTCCATCATCCGCTCCAAAAATATTACAAAGAGTCTCACCATTCATTGCTGTACTTTACTTGATGAATCGACATGATTCAATAGTGTTTTTAAAAAAATAAAACTTCTGTACAATAATCTTTTATAACTACTTGAGCATATAAAAAACTTATCTATTATGGATGCATCTCTTCTGAGAGAATGGGCTCCTGTGAATGATATTATTAGTAAAATTCCTTTACGATGGCTTCGTGGCATGTTCATTACTGATGTGTGTTTAACATGCATTGATGCAATAACAGAATATATAGCAATAGGAACGAATGCAGGATTTGCAATCTGGTATGATAGGAAAAAAGGAGATTTTATTAGATTAAAGTGCGAGGTAAAATAATCAAACTTTCAATATCTAATCAGATTTTAAGACAGACAAAACAAACTATTTTTTATTCCTATTCATATAATCTTTATTATTTCTTTTCAGGAACCCACAAATCGTATAACTGAGATTAAAGTTGTCTCTAGTGTTGAATATATGGTGGCATGTGGTGCTGATAATGGCCTTATTAGTGTTTTTTCTATTCCTAAAGAAATACCTGCTGACTTGGTACGAAATGAATTCAAAGCCAACCCTCCTGAAAGGTATATTATTTAAATTGCTAAAATTAAACAGAGACATGTATATGCATTAAATTTCTTTTTTAAGGTATTGTATAAGAGATCTACATACATCTTCAATAACTGCTTTAGAATGGTCTAAAAATGGAATGAAATTATTCTCAGGAGATAAATCCGGCTGTGTAGTTTTAACAGAAATAGATTTTTATATGGTAATATGATAATTCTGAATGTAAACAAATTAATTATAAAAACAATTCATAATATTGCTTAATTTTTAGCATATATGCAAATCTGTAGAACTAGTTAATGAATCTTATGAAATCGTTCAATTATGTTTTAATAATCCAAAACTTATAATTTCTACTTCATTTCGAACTATAATAACTGAACAAAAAACTTTAAAATGGGAAGTTTTACAAATTGGAAGGCAGGATAGGAAATGGTAATGTTTTGAATGATATAATTGTAAATTGTATTGTTTTAATAATTTGTTGTAATTATGATTTGCAGTTTATCGAAATTGGGTGCTACTTTCATTCCATCATCTTATTTAAAAGAACGGACAAGAATATATAATTGCAGACTTGGCCATAGATTATGGGTAGCAAAACTGGATGGCAGTGTCGATAAAACAATTTTATTTAAAGTACATCAATAACTACTCTTGATTATTATGTTATTATGCAAATAAGTTAATTTTTGCTTTCTTTGGTAGGATAAATTAAGGAAACCAAAATTTACTGTTCCTTTGTTGAATCCAAAACCAAAAAGTGGCAAAGATTGTCTTGCTCTTCAGCCAGAACTACCAAATTTTGGAATAATTAAACCTTATGGTCCTTATCTGCTGACTTATAATCAGCAAGTGATGTATTTATTAGATCCCAATGGACCTGAAGTTTTGGCCGTCTTGACAGAGTTTAGAGAGTAAGTTGTCTTATATAAATATATATATATATATATATATATATATAATTATAAATTTAATCTTTTATAGTATACTTTCTGTGTCCATAATCGATCATGAGATATTTATTCTTGAAGGGCCTAGAAGCCTTATCAGGATTTCTACAGCTCCTGATGATAATATAGTCAGAGCAGGTGAGTTACAAATTTTAGCTATACATAATTGCTGAGTGTTTTTCACAGATTTGAATTTTTTTTCTATTATATCATATATTTTTTTATGTGACCATATCTTATGTGATTATACAACCATTCTATGATCACATCTGTTTTGAATGTGAATGGACTACTTTCAGATAATAACATTGCGTCTATTTTAACCCCAAGTACAATTTTATCAAAATTAAATTCTAAACTCAAAACATTTAGTAAGCATTTAGAAGATAATGCCATTGATAGTGAAGAAGTAGTGAAAGCAGAAGAATGCATTGAATTACCACCAATAGAAAAACTGTCGTTTGATGAGTTGCCTCTATTAGAAGTAAAAGAGAATAGCCAAGACCACTTTTCTCAAAATTCATTGCATTATACTAAACTTTGCACATTCGACAAAATAAATAATTTGGACTATGATGAGAATATATTATACAAGTCAGAAATAAGAAAGAAAAGAAAAATCATACACTCTGAAGTGGAAAATTCTGCTGATGTAAAAACTTCCCTTGCCTCTAATAATATGTCAAAATCAGAAAGTAATTATCGCTCTAATGAACTTGAACCTTTAATTTTGAAAAAGAAGTTAGTATACACTTATTATCACCAATTAATTATATAATTTGCAACAAATTTCATATGTGAATCTTAAATTTTAGTTATACAATACCAGATCTAAGAAGTCCAACATCAATTTTAGAAGATATTAAATATAAAGAAAATAAGCTAGCAAAGTTATTGAATTTAGAAAAAATAACTATTCCCCAAAAACAAAACACTGGTAATGAAGATAGCGATAAGAAATTTTTAGAAGATTTTCAAAAAGTATTGCAACTACCCCGTACTAAATTAGATACTTTAGAAAATTGTAAAAGTTCCACAGAGGAAATATCTAATGGACATCATTTACACAGCACTGATGATAGTATGATAGATTCCCCTAAACAATCTAAGACAAATGATATTAATTTTAAGGCTGATGAAACAATAATCAGTGGAAAAACTCCAAATGAAGAGACTGATCATAAAAATCGAGTTGATGATGAAAGTTACATTAAAATTCCAAATGTGATAGATATTCCTGGTGGTTGGAATCTGGAAAACATTCATATATCATCTAATAATAATATAAATGATCTCGATAAAAGTGAGCCTTATGAATCTCTTAATACTAAAGAAAATGATTGGGAATTTCTTTGACAAAAACATCTGACTTATCTGAACTACTTAGATGACTGAATATGTTTTAAATGAGTAAGAAAAAGATTTTTTCCTATTTAAATTGTCAAGATTCATGCTCATTATTGCTATAAAAACGAATAATGGCTTAAAGGTAAGTTTTGATTTTATTAGTGTTATTGAAACTGTTTTAAATGAAATCTGTCCAATACATCTCGAATACGTCATAAAACTATCAGAATTGCCATTTTGCTAAGTAAGAATTATTTGTTCGTAGTAGTTCATCTATTGTACTACACAAATTATTACTTTATTTATTTATTTTTATTTAAAATATTGGAAAGTTATACATATATATTTTATACACGATTAAGAATGAAGTATAAAAAATAATTAGGTATTTAATACTTGGTATTAAATCACTGGCTTGGTTGTACTATTAAATATAGGAAAAAAAATGTATTATTTTCTAGTCTATAAATTTAATTAAAATTTTCTAATATTTCATAAAGCCATTTGATGCTGATTATTATAGAGCAAAAAATGTAAATTAAAAAGGTACACATGAGAAATATTTATCAATAATATAATAATATATATGACATAATAATATGTCTATATTTTTGCGTTTTATTTCCGGGGTTATTGAGAGATCATTATTTTAAGCCTTATATTTTTTATTCAAATTAGAAAAACATACATTTGACGAATGCAGTATAATCATATCTATAGCAAAGAGATATTCAAAGAATACCCTCTATGCACTTTTTGGCCATAACAATTTCTTTTATCTTATTAATTAATTCCAAAATGTATAAAAGTATATAAACTCTATAAACTCTATGAAAATATGTAAGATGATTTATAGAAGACAACAGTGATTGATTTCATTCCTATTTTTGATTGATAATAATTTTCATTCCTTCTGTACTTAACTCTTTCACAAAGGTTCTGTTTCACATTGGCCTTGCTCTATGCCAAATTCCAAAACATCGTCACCCAGTTTACAGCTGGCCCAAGCCATTCTTTTTGAATTGTGGTACACTCCTCGTTCACCCGTAGGACTTAAAACAATTGCTCCAGCTGTATTATTCAGACGCGTTTGCATTGAGTCAATGGAAATTTTAGCAGCTTCGTCTGGACTCATTCCTTGGCAAAGATGCATTCTCATGAGTATTGAATGGGCTAAACACACTTTTAGAATTGATTCACCATGCCCTGAAATTGAGAAAAAATTAGATATTTTCAATTTTTGTTTGGATCAAGATGGTTTTGGAATGTTGTCTAATTGGTTTATATGATGATGCTAAACATGATATAATATTTGGAAATACTTGTGCAAGAATACTAGGAATACTTGTGCTGAAGAGTATAGATTTCTATAAAGCACATACTTTGCCGTCGCTATAAAGAATCATCTAGTTACCTTTCTCTTTATCTAGAGATTTGTTCTCTAGACCGTTCAAGTCACTCTGAATCGCGTGACATCAACGTTAGAAAAAAGAATATGTGTTTTTGTATTTGAGCGAAAACTAGAACATTTGTTTCTGGAAAACGGCTGCAATGACTTCAAAAATTTAAAAGCCATTTGATGAAACTAAATAAGAACTAAATAACAACTAACCCATGGAATTGCATGGGTTGGTTGTTCGATATTATTGCGTTTTGTTACTAAAACTTATTGTGAATTAGGTAAACTTAGGTATTGTGCATAACATGTAACAATCATTAACTGTTCTTCCAATTAGCGCCAATTTCTCAATTATGATACAGTTCCATGCCATTAAAGTAAATTCTCGAAAAGTTCAATTTAGGATCAAATATTACTTAAGAAATTTCATACCAGTCGTAGAAACTGCGCCAAGTTTATTATCAGCATAAGTTCCGCTTCCCAATTGCGGCGTGTCGCCAACTCTTCCTCTATATTTGCCAGTTATACCACCAGTTGAAGTGGACGCAGTTAGGTTACCGTAACAGTCCAGGGCTACTGCTCCGACGGTGCCACCTTCTTTATTGAGCCTACCATGATAAATTATCACTTAGGTATTATATTTTTTATGTTGCTCAAACTAGAATACAAATTTTATGATCTTACGTGTCCAATTTCTATTTTACCAATACCCCCATTGTCTATAAAGTCTTGCAGCGCCTTCTTCGCCATTTCTGTAACCAAAGAACCTTCTGGCAGAATATCAAAACCCTGAAATGCACATTCAGATAATTAATAATAAGAAAATTTACATTTTAATATATCAACAATATCTATTTTACCTCCTTTTCGGCGAAGTGAGTAGCTCCTTCAGCACACAATAACACATGAGGAGTCTTTTCCATAACTTTTCTTGCTAATGATATAGGGTGAGCAATATTTTTTAAATATCCTACTGCTCCTGCCTGCAGTTTCTCACCATGCATCATACTTGCCGACATTTCTACGTTTCCTTCTATCGTCAAGACAGACCCATACCCTAGTAAAAAATAGAAAACAAAATTAAATAAATTATTGGTAGTTGAGTGATCGAGTAACCATTAGTCACAAGGATCTTTACACACAAATTGGAATATGTTCCTTTGAGATAACTTTACTTGAGATTACTAATTGTAAGTGTTGTTCTATCAGTAGCGATTTTGCGTAGAACAATTTGAGATTTTATCAGAAAAATAAAATAATTTGTAACAAAATTATTTCTCATCATTGACCATTCATATTCACCATTTTCCATACTTATAACAGTAAAACTCGTATAAATTGTCGAAAATTTTAAATTCTGGAAAACCTTATTAAAAACAATTTTAAACCATCAGTTCTCTATCGAGTTATGAAAAAGGTAATCACTTTGAAAATACGAGATTTCATCAGCAAAATAAAATGTAACAAATTATGATTCACCAGCATTGAAATTTTCATCATCCTCCATACTCCTGATGGCTGCTTCAGTTGCTTCTATTGAAGTCCCTCCATTTTTTAAGATCTCCAAAGCTATCCTAGCTGCCAATTTTACTCCTTTGAATTTTCCCGGAACTCTTTCATCAGGAATGTCTCCTGCTCCGCCATGGACCACTATGATGCATGGTTTATCTCCAGAACTCATATTGATATCCCAATCCTAATGATAACTATTAAAAAATAGTTTATTATCCCAAGAAAAAAGCAATTTGCAATAAAATATTTTTATTTGTGTAATAATCGATTTGAATTGTTGATATTTGATAGCGGCATGATTTTTTTACTGATTGTTTCTTGTTATCTTGACAATAAACAAGCATTGTGTTCGAAATGTTATCATCATTATATGATTATACTGACAATGGGTGAAATGTTTGCGGAAAATTATGAAATGTTTTAACCAGATATCGTGTTCATTCTTTTTTTCGTTATTGATATATATTTACAGTTAGTTAACAATAACTAATAATTAGTAAACCATTACTTAGTGAGAAGGTGAGAATATGATTTTTAGTTGAAATAGTTTTTAATGATCTTTATGAAATTTTATATTTTCCAAAGTTGTCTAGTCTAAACGAACATTTAAAGTTCGTTTTTGGGGGCGTCCATTAATCATGTGTGGTTTTTAGGGGGAGGGGAGGGGTTGACAAAAAATCACGAAATATCACATGGGGGAGGGAGGGGTATAGTATTTATTTTTTACCTGATTTAAAAAAAAATCCAAACATTTTCAAAAAAAGGTCCATTTTTTTCTCGTAACTAAAATTACACCTTTTGTTTGGTGTGGGAGAGGGTGGGTAATTAATGGACGCCCCTTATAGAAAAAAAGCTATTGGTGTACTGAGCACGTGTATGTTTTTTTTTCAATAACGTATATTATTTAAACTATTTATTAAAAATAATTAACAAGTTGGATTAATTTTCTAAAAATTTTAAGCGTCAGAATCCGATTCTGGTCGAGTTTCTGATGGTGTTTGTAAACAAATAGTTATTTTGTAACAAACATCGTCAAATCTATAATAATCTAATAACAACATTCAAACCCAACTAAAATAAATCAATGAATTAAAGTAATAATTTTAATTAACGACTTAATAATTTTACTTTGATGTTATCTCTATATTAATTGAAATTGGTAATTCCTATATTAAATAATATGCTATACTTGCTTCTTGATTACACCTGTGTGGTGTGAACCAGCACAATCACTATATATTAATATTACTATTTTATATTATTATGATTATTTTTTACAACATATTAGTTTTTTTTCAATTGCATTAATCAATTAATTGATTAATAATTATTAACAATTTTTAAATGTTTTGTGAACTGACAACTATGATAGCTACCATTGCAATGCCTCATAGAGAGTGCATTACACTCATAGGCGCAGCCCCACTACGCGACCACGTTTATCTTGTTCGGAAGAAAATAAGATAATTTCAATTAGAATTTATCTAAATCTCGTTAGAATCAAATGTTCTTAAACTGTGGATCGCTGCTGAAAGTCGAATCATGAAACTTTAAAAAAAAATCATACATATATTAATTTATGTATTCATGTTTTTAGCTGGATTAATTAATTATTGTTAAGCAACGGCATCAAAGATTTAGTTAATGAAAAAACTACTCGCTAGCTGAATTAATTGATTATTGTTTAGTATTTTAATAAAGTTTTTTTGTTAATTTTACAATTAGATTTTACAAATTACAAATAAATTAATGTAGATTTGCAAAATAGCTCTAAAAATAATTTAGTTTTGCAATCCCATTATTACATTTCATATGTATATATTTCATTAGTATTAAATTTGTACGAAAATCGTCATTTTATGCATTTTCGATTAAATAATAAATCGATTGATCTCCTATCCAATTTTTGTGAATTTTTACCATCAAGTTACCCTTAAAATTGCCCTCGATATACAAGGAAAATGCTCTTTATCCTCAAAATACAAAGAAACGACTGACTAACTAAGTGGTTTCCAAACTTTTTGCAACGCCTCCCCCAACCCACTCTCATAAAAAAATGTTGCAGCCTCCCTAATTTTTCCAACAATTTTATTTCTATCTTTACCATAGTATTAACTTTAAAATTACCTTCAAAATACAAAGAAAATGTTTTTTATCCTGCAAATACAAGGAAACGGCTGACTAACTCAGTGGTTCCCAACCTTTTTTGCAACGTTTACCCCAACCCGTTCTAATAAATAAAATAAAATTTTATAAATACTCAACTTATATTATCAGACTACAAGTGCAATATCATGTAAAGACATTGCAATATCATGTAAAGATATACATTAAAAATATTTATTTTTTCGTTCATTTCTTATATCATTTTTATATTTTTTATTTATTTTCGAAAATTGAATTTTGGAAACAACTATAAGCCCTCCTTGCAACAGCTTCGCGAGGAAACGCGCTTCACAGGTTGGGAACCACGGGACCAACTTGAGTTTTTCAATATAGTCATCAATGTTTTATTTGGTCTTAATAATTTAATGGTAAAAGGTTAATTTTCAAATTTTTACATGATTGTATAAACGTAAAAAAACATCATTTTAAAGTTTGTATTATTATTTAAAAAAAGGGACAGGATATTTCTAGAAAGGTCGAAAATATTTTAATAAAATTAAATAAATAATTTATTTATATGAAATTATTAAAATTGTTTGAAATTATCGAATTTATTTTTTAATAGAAATAATACGTTATTATGTGGAGAAACTTAAGTGATTAAACTGTGATAATTATTAGTTTTTGTTATTTAAATTAGATACTGCATTTAACATTTCTTAGTTTCTGAATAATACCCTTGACTAATGTGTTTTAAACACATTAGTCAAAGGTATTATTGTGTTTATATCGCATTTTATTTTTATTTTCTTTATCGTTATTGCTCACACAGAAATTATAAATAAACTAGTTGGTTTGGTATTTAGCCTTGAGGCAAATTACATGAACTTCCCGATATGTGTAAATAATCGACTTAATCAAAAAAAAGTGTAAATAATATACTTCATCAATCCTACTTTAAAAAAAAACGATAATAATTTTAGCAAAGTTTGACGAATTTTTAAAATTAAACTACTTGTTGTAAGGCCGTAATATTACAGTAAGTTCTATAAGACCATGATGTATATCGCCAAAAAAAGTTCCATGAAAAAAGGCTTAAATTTTTTTTTAACAGTTAATTACAAGAAAACGGCTCGGTAGATTTTCACCTAAAATTAATCAGTATCATTCCCAACCAATATCTTTCGAACAGTTTTTGATTTTTTAAAATCGGTTCGGTAGAATGAGCTTAAATGTGGACGAAAATTTAACACTATTTTTCAATAGTTAATTACAAGAAAACCGCTCGGTAGATTTTCATCTAAAATTAATCAGTATCATTCCCAACCAATATCTTTCGAACAGTTTTTGATTTTTTAAAATCGGTTCGGTAGGATGAGCTTAAATGTGGACGAAAAGTTCAACACTTTTTTTCAAATTACAAAAACGGCTTGGCAGATCGTTGCACAAAACTGACAAACGATAGTCCTCACCGAAATACATCAAATGGCTTTTAAATTTCTAAAATCGGTTCAGGCGTTTTTGAGAAAACGTCGAACAAAAGTCTAATTTTGACAAATGCCAAAAAGACCATACTGATTTTTGCAAACTTTGACGAATTTTTAAAGCTGGACCAGTTGTCGTAGGGCCGTAATATTTTAGTATGATCTAGAAGACTATGGTATCTATCGTCAAAAAAATAATCATAAAAATCGTCGAAATTTTTTTTTTAAAAACTTTATTACAAGAAAACGGCCCGGCCGATCTCTACCAAAAACTAATCAGCACGATTCCCAACCAATATCTTTCGAACGGTTTTTGAATTTTCAAAATCGATTCATAACTGCGGGCTAAAACGTGGACGAAAGAGTTTTCACTTCTCTGCTATTTACGAAGAAACGGTTTGGCCGATCGTCGCACAAAACTGACAAACAATAGTCCTCATCGAGATACATCGAATGGCTTTTAAATTTTTGAAATCGGTCCAGCCGTTTTTGAGAAAACGGCGATTTACGGCAAAAAATCTGTTGGTGCACACGCGCACACACACACACACACACACACACACACACACACACACACATACTTTTTCCAAATTTGTTCTCATTCGATTCAGAATGGCTTGAAACGTCGAGAAAACATAAAATTAGCGAATCGGATTTTTTGATGAAAACATAAACTTCTCCTTCGGGAAGTTAATATAAATATAAATATAAATATAAATATAAATATAAATATAAATATAAATATAAATATAAATATAAATATAAATATAAATATAAATATAAATATAAATATAAATATAAATATAAATATAAATATAAACTAGTTGAAGGTGCATTTAGCCTGAAGGCAAGTTGCATGAACTTCCCGAAATGTGTAAATAGTATACTTAATCGATCCAATTTTAGAATAAGCAACTTGATCTGCCTTTAACAATATTTTTTTATTTTATAATTATTAAGAAATTTATATTTATCACTATCATTGATTATAAAAAAAAATATTTTTTATTCTTTTTTATTATTATTAATATAATAATCTGAATACATAAGTGGTTCTCATTGTGACAAAATTGTATCGACGCATACGATTATTTTTCCAAATTGTAGAAAACGATGATAATTATTATAACTTGATTAAAGTAAAGAATTTCTTGGTCATTTCACGACCTTGGAGACGAAGTATATTTTCTAGGCAGAGGCTTCATATGTTTTTGATTTTTCAAAATCGGTTCGGTAGGATGAGCTTAAATGTGGACGAAAATTTAACACTTTTTTTCAACAGTTAATTACAAGAAAATGGCTCGGTAGATTTTCACCTAAAATTAATCAGTACCATTCCCAACTAATATCTTTCGAACAGTTTTTGATTTTTCAAAATCGGTTCGGTAGGATGAGCTTAAATGTGGACGAAAATTTAACACTTTTTTTCAACAGTTAATTACAAGAAAACGGCTCGGTAGATTTTCACCTAAAATTAATCAGCATCATTCCCAACTAATATCTTTCGAACAGTTTTTGATTTTTCAAAATCGGTTCGGTAGGATGAGCTTAAATGTGGACGAAAATTTAACACTTTTTTTCAACAGTTAATTACAAGAAAACGGCTCGGTAGATTTTCACCTAAAATTAATCAGCATCATTCCCAACTAATATCTTTCGAACAGTTTTTGATTTTTCAAAATCGGTTCGGTAGGATGAGCTTAAATGTGGACGAAAATTTAACACTTTTTTTCAACAGTTAATTACAAGAAAACGGCTCGGTAGATTTTCACCTAAAATTAATCAGCACCATTCCCAACTAATATCTTTCGAACAGTTTTTGATTTTTTAAAATCGTTCGGTAGGATGAGCTTAAATGTGGACGAAAAGTTTTTTTCAAATTACAAAGAAACGGCTTGGCAGATCGTTGCACAAAACTGACAAACGATAGTCCTCACCGAAATACATCAAATGGCTTTTAAATTTCTAAAATCGGTTCAGGCGTTTTTGAGAAAACGTCGATCAAAAGTCTAATTTTGACAAATGCCAAAAAGACCATACTGATTTTTGCAAACTTTGACGAATTTTTAAAGCTAAACCAGTTGTCGTAGGGCCGTAATATTTTAGTATGACCTAGAAAACTATGGTATCTATCGTCAAAAAAATAATCATAAAAATCGTCGAAATTTTTTTTTTTAAACTTTATTACAAGAAAACGGCCCGGCCGATCTTTACCAAAAACTAATCAGCACGATTCCCAACCAATATCTATCGAACGGTTTTGAATTTTCAGAATCGATTCAGAGTTGCGGGCTAAAACGTGGACGAAAAATTTTTCACTTTTCTGCAATTTACAAAGAAACGGCCCGGCCGTTCGCCGCACAAAACTCAGAGACGATAGTCCTCATCGAGATACATCAAATGGCTTTTAAATTTTTGAAATCGGTCCAGCCGTTTTGGAGAAAACGTCGATTTACGGCAAAAAATCTGTTCACACACACACACACACACACATACACACACACACACACACACACACACACACACACACACATACTTTTTCCAAATTTGGTCTCATTCGATTCAGAATGGCTTGAAACGTCCAGAAAACATAAAATTAGCGATTCGGATTTTTTGATGAAAACATAAACTTCTCCTTCGGGAAGTTAATAACAAAGAACTTTGCTTAAACATTGATTATATTGCCGAAATAGGTTGAACACGTGCATTATAAACATTATTATTCATACTCCTATTGTTTTCAAATTTACATTAAATAATGAGCGATATACGTCATATTATAGAATGAATCATCTCACTAATATTTATAAATTAGTATAGTTGTTTGAGATATATTCACTATTTAATTTTTCTTTTCAATAACAATATTAACTTGTTGACATGCGTTGATTATAATTTCACATACAAATACTATCGAACTGGCTAGTAGACCGACCACTAAAACTACAAAAGCTCCTGCAAAAATATGAAATAATAATATATAAAATTAATTTCCAAACTGAAAATTACATAATAAAAAAAGTACCTCCAAGGTGCTCGGTGCTGAGCTTTAATTCTGTCTCTTCTTGATCATTGAGAAAACCATCCACTAGAATAAAAATATATATATAAGAGTTATATATGAAATATTAAAATTATTAACTACTTTAATCAAAAAAAAATTAATATTCCACAATCTTCAAAAAAAAAACTAATATCAATATTTTGAGTTTGATTGCTATATTTCTTTTGTGCTGTATTACCTCTCGAATAGATTCCATTATCCTTTTCAAGTTTCCTGATAATGCCATTTTCAGTTAAATTTCTGATCGCTAAATTGAACATATCCAATAAGTGATAGTCTTTCCTAACTAACATCACTACGTTGTATTCATATAAATTTTCTGATTCAGAAAATATATGGATTGGGAGTGCTTGACCAGCTTAAAAATACTTGAATGTTATAAATATCGCTAATGTTAAGAAATTTGTTATTGTTTTAAGAACCTTGTGAATATCTGAGAAGAAAGTCCAAAACCTGAACTCTGGAGATTGCTAGAGATTTATCTAATTTACCAAATGCGATTTCATGAAAACATTTTTCCATGTTTTTACAAATTTCAAACTGTTCAGATTTCCTTCCGCTTAGTTGAGATATTCTCCAATATTCAGCTATGCCGCCTTGAAAAGGAATATAAAATATAAAATTGGAATATAAAAGGATTCCAAAATAATCGTGTCATATTATAAATGTAATTTTTTACCTCTCATTATGATGTTGGAGTCAAACAATTCTTTAGAAGTCGACATGTGCGTTGGTTCTACAGGATTTGTCAAAGCACTTATGAGCATGCTATGATATCCAGTACAAAAGTGTAAACCAAAAACGAAACAAGCTGCCAATATTATGCGGATGGTTGCAGTATTTGTACTTATTGATTTATCAGAAGCTAAACATTAAAATCAAGGATAAAATTAGAAAGATTTCTAATCAAATAAATATATTTCCCCTTACTACCTGGTAATCCCATTATGGCACTCAAAACCATGGTGCCAACAGCAGACAATCGTGCATCAACAGGATGCACCACTTTATAGAACCAGTACAATACTCCTGTCAATCCCAACCATAGGCCAAAAGTTGAACTCCAAACATTTCTGGAATAAACTGCAAAAACTTTTCGCCATTTTTCGCCAGCGATAGAAGTTTTTACAGCCCAAGTGACATCATCTCTCATATAGGACACCGTGGCCCCAAAATGATGACGAGTACGAGAGTTTTCGAACATTCCGCCAATAAGGATATCTGATTTCTTGTTTTCGTATGTTAGATTGGCGTAGAAAGGACTCATTGTACCTAGATGGATAATAGAATACTTGGTTCTAGTTATGATTAACATTATTGGATGATTGTTGAAACATTTGAATGTTAATTACCATTGTCATATATCCCAATAAGAGATCTGCTTTCTGGTGAAATATTTATCACTGGTTTAAAATTGTGCATTTTACCGATCAAGTTAAGTAGTTGAACTTCTACGCCTTTGGATGAAGACGTACTGTCTACAAATGGTCTCGTAGCAACAGCTCCAACATTTATCTGTGTCGGGAAAATAATAAATTATTATTCCATAATATATAATTCACTGGTTTATTATAATCCAAATATATTTGTTTGAATATTTGTTTCACTAACCGGACATCCTAACAGATCCTTAGGAAACTTTGATTCTTTGGATGAGTCTGCGTGAGGAATGACAAATATTCCTTTACATTCATCCACTAACTTTACAGCTTTAATAGAGCCACAAGCATCATTTTCATAAGGTATCCATGAATATATCAAAAATTTTGGCTGTTCTAAATCTGGTTCTGCACCCACCATAACATCATATACCCCTAAAAATTACAATAAATTTTATAAACTATGTAGCGTTTAGCATAAATCCATAAATCCAGCCAAAGGTTAGATTATAACAGTGTTTAATGAAAAATAATTTCACATAATTAGTATAAATCTACAGTTTTAATTGTAAAAATATTTTATATTTTCGAAAAAGACTCGTGCTTGATTTTTTACGATTTCGGGAGTTGGTGACTCAAAATATGTTGATGGTCTACGCTCTTTAGATTATTCACCATTTTTTAAAAACATTTCAAAGATAGGCTTCATCATCTTCTTCAGCGTTCTGCAATAAAGTAACCAAAACGCTTGATTTAAAAATAATTGTTATATTCTAATTAATATTTATAACTTGTATTAATAATATACCTGATATCTCTTTTTCCTAACATGAGTATCATGAATCTCGCAACTCGACTCCAAGTTGATAAACTTTCAAGTTGACTAATTTGAGCTTTCAATTCCTCTATCTCATATGCAAAAAGAATACAATATTTTGCCCTAACATAATTAAAATTGGCTTAAAATTTATTTCAAAATTCATTATTTATTATTAGTTGATACCTGACTGTAGCATGATCGTGTTTCTCGTGCTTGTGGTTCCATTGCTTTACCATTAGGGAAACTCTTAGGTCTGTTACAACAAATATTGTGCTCAAAATTCTTTGCTGAATGAAAAGATTTTGAAGCAATTGTAGACAGATCTATTATCATTAAATATAAAATAATTCACGCATAATAAAATTTAGAAACCATACCTGAAAATCACTTTTGACTGGATTAGCACTGAATACTATCAAGTTTCCTAAAACCATATGTTTCCCTGGAGTGGAGTACTTTTCGCAAATGCGCCAAAAGCAGGGCATCAATGTGACACTATTTGGAGGGTATCTATCTACGCCACTGGTTCCACTTGTTGGGGGTTGTAGGAACAACATTATTGTTGTAGCATTTAAAATCATGATGAGCCAAATATGGAATTTTAAATCATATAACAAATATTAAGAAGTAAAATGATAAAGAGCACTCTTTTAAAAACAAATACTGATGCACCTGTAAGCTTAGTAATAAATGTTTGGAATTATCCATTTATTTATCCGGATATCAGTAGTTAATATCAATTTGCTTGTTCTTGTAATTTGGTTTTAGATGATCCCTGATATATTAAATTAAATATTTTTGTTTGAACTGATTGCTCGGTAGCGGACTAATGATAATTTAATGATCAGAATTGCAGTTGAGGCTATTTGCATTTGGTTCCAAATTAGACCTCTATGTAAATATAATTTTGTACAGATTCTGTTATCGGTTAAATCGGTTTTAATAATTCTATAGTAAATTAATATAAAAGTATTAAAAATCTATTAAGTCTATTTATTTATTTATAAAATATTTTTTTAAATATTTTTATTGTTAAATTAAAGACAATAAGTAGTTCAAAAAGGTGATTTCAAAATTCTATATAAAAATTTTCTGAAAAAAAATCATTCAAGATTATTAATGATAACCATAAATATTATATTATATATTTATAATATTGCACATATTTTATGTCATTTTGTTGGGTTTCTGGGTGTTCCAGAAACTAGTTCTATTTTGCTGACAATAAAATTCACCCGCTCTAACATGCGGTCTATTGAGCCTTCCAGAGCACTTACTCTGTTTTCCAACCTACATTAAAAACATTTTTTAGCATTTTTTTTAGTTTCTGAAACAAATTTTATTATAAATTTATAAATATTTTACTTGCCCTTTGAACTCTTTTGAATTCACTATGTCCAGCGTGCTCTTTCTGCTGCGTATCTGGTCTTCTAAAATGCACAGATAATACAAAATTAAAATTCATAGTATTTCATCACTGCTAATATATTATATATTATATCATTTCTATAATGATAAGATTTTTTATGTTTTTTATAAGATTTTAATCGTATTTTGTCAAAATTGTTTTGTTTAATAAAACGTACACGAGTCACACCTGATTGGCGATTTTCTTGATTTCTTCCTTGAAGATAATCTAGGATTTTTTGTTTTTCATTTTCATCAATACGTCGTTCTCCGTTAATATCGTATTTTGCAAAAAACATTTCAATCTCTAAATCATTGAAATTGCAACTAGAAATAAACAGTACTATTCTTTGAACTTGAATTATACCAAATCCTTACTTTTAAGCCAAATCATTACTATGTATATTATTGGTTGCCAAACTATTATAATTAACTATATTTCATATAGAATTTTATAATTATTGAATTTCAATATATTAATACTACTAACAATATTGTTCAAAATATTTTCTTACAGTTCTAACGTTTTCCTGATTTGTGCATAAACATCAGCCTGCCTCTGCTTTGGTGTATTGGGCGATGAATTAGGTTCATTATTTTCTCTTCTCGTTTGTGTTAAATCATTTTTTTCATTTTTGTCCTTTTTATCTTTCATAAAAAGTCGGTTATAAATACGAGCTCCTCTACGTTTGATAAAAGTATGTACATCTTCGCCTTTTCCTGAACTCTCAATCTCACGTTTTACTTCTGAATAGGTATCAGTCACAATCGCCAAAAACATATTCTAGATAGATAAAATAATAAATTAAAATGATGGTTGAAAACTTCTTTTTAAATTGTTTGAAAACCAATAATTGATAATGAATTTATTCGAATATTATAATTATTAAGAGGGCTAATTTAAAAATTTGCTGATATTTATATTACTTACTAGTAAAACAAAGAAGACAAAGAATATATACGATAAAAAATATATTGGTCCCAAAACTCTGTTTGCTTGTTCGATTTCGTGATAATCAAATTCGCCCAAAATTGTCGTGAGAAGCGTAACGACGGCTGCACCAAAGGTTCGATATCCCTGGGCCTTAATAATATAATATTATTAATACATAAATTTCCTTTTTATAAATTTTATTATAAAAATGCACCTGTGTTCCGAATAGTAAATAGCCAAGCTGTGCAAACGCGAAAAACACAATAAAGAACATAACAGCAAAACCTGCAATATCTTTTACACACTAAAAATAAAAAAAATTAGTTATTATAAAAAATAAGCATAATATAATTGAGTTTTTTTTTTAAAAAAAAAAGGTTTATTACTGTACCCGTTTCAATGTACTTTTTAATTGTCGCATAGTTTTATTAAAACTGAGGAATTTTAACACTTTTAACCAGATGAAGAAAAACAAACAGCCATCACATTATTATATTGCCTCTAAAAAAACAGCAAAATGGTAGTATAGATTGAAATCGATTTTAATATATTATTAATATATTTAAAATTATATTTTGATTATTAAAATTTTATAAACGTACTTGCCAGAAGCTGATGTATTCCATATTAATGTATTTATCATCCGATAAGTTTTCCAATTTTTTTTTCATTAAAAAGTATCTATAAATGGTAGATATGATGCAAATATAAGAGAGCTGGAAGAAGTTGTTATCATTATAGAAATATATACACAAAGCAATACGTACATATTTTGACAACAAATTTCTACAAGATGAACAATTCATTAAAAATCTATCATTTATAAAAATGCAATGGTGCAAGAGAGAATAAGAATATAATCTGATTATTTCACCATAATGATTGTCCATTCCATATAGTTCCAAAGCTCTCTGAAATATTCACGGAAACCATTCAAAGCCAATTCATAAATTTCTGCTGCAGTATAGTATATAATAAATATTACAAATACAAATTGCCAAAACAGTATGACATAATCTGATTTTGTAATATAAGGAATCAGACGTACTGATTGGAAATGAGCTGAGGGCAATATTCCACCAGTTGGCGGAAACTCAAAAACTATTCTGAAAAAGCAATAACTAGTTAGAATATGATTAGAAACTTAAATTTTCGAATTTAACAATGCATTTGCTGGCAGAGTTGTATAATTATTCACTTAAGTGATCAAGTTATGTCTAAATAATATATAATCAGTAATGTAAACTAATAAGCTAAGATTATTGTTAAAACACTTAGTTAATAATGAATAAATAGGTGTTTGCACAACTCTTCTAGTCATTTAGTTTACATTACTGACTTTATACAAATTATTTCAAAACTTGCAAGATTCTTTATAGAAAGATACTAATATGCACAATATTATTGCTGGCTTTATTTTTTGTTTATTATCTCTCTTTCTTATTTTTTTTAAAATATGCCAGGTTTTATATAATATATTCCTTACGAGCACAATGTCTAATAAAATATATTAGGTATTATAATTTCTTACTTTGCAATGCAGAACAAATTCACATTCGGGTTATAAGTTGTAAAATCAATGAACACAACTCTAGTTCCTCTTCCAATCCATTTATTTTCTTTTAAGTCTAATATTATTTCTTTGTATTTTTCTTCCTGGTCCTGTGGTAGATCTACAAAATAACCTCCTCCGGTGTATAATGATCCTCCAGAAATATGACCCCAATAAACTGCACCCTTTAAATTTGACGATGTGGTGTACCACCATCTAATAAAATTAGAAACATTTAATAATTATTATTATATGAAACAAAAGATATTTTACAGACAATATAATATACATTTCTATAGTATGCAAATCAATTGTAAAAAGTATATCTAAAATAGAAGAGAAGATAATTTGCATAAAATAATGAAAACATATAGATTAAATATAAATTTAATAAAAAAATATATATTTAATCTTGACTTTTACTCACGCTGAACTGTTTCCGGGGCCAAAATTTTGATTGAATTCGTTTTCGGAGTCGAAAAATCCATAGCATTCAGCAAATTGGCGTCGGAAATCATCATGTACCTACAAATTCCATAATTAGAGTTATATTCTAAAATAAATATTATTATTGGTTCAAATCAAAATTATTTTTCAAAAACTTTTTAAAATAGTTTGTGGTTTATTACACAAATTTATTATTTATGCATTGCCTGCAATTTTTTTTAGAAAATAGATCAAATGTATTCTATACATAATGAGTATATATTCTGCATACCCTATTTTTATCAATATATAGGGTCCAACTAGCTTTTTTTGAAAAATTTCTTAAAAAATCTTCTGAATATTTTGCCAATTTTCTTTTTGTTTGAAAATTCTATTAAAAACCCCTAAATATTTTCACTTTTTTATTTGAAAGTAAAATGTAAAGAGTGCAGAGTACACAGTAGGGTTGCTTAAGTCGTACCCCCTAAAAAAAAGTTATTTAGCGGACCCTATATTATTATTATTGTAACTTGTATTGGAAAATAAGAAAGTAGAGGAATAAAGTATATGTTAGATTTTTGGATATATATATATATATATATATAATATATATATCACATGTGTATTAATAAAAAAAAATTCAACCTGGCAACTGTTATTTCTAACACGAAGTTGCCTCATTCTTACGCGTCCCAGTAAAAAAAATTCTTTCAAAACTGCACCATTATTGCCAGGAGATGTTCTATAATAATCCTCAATCATGAACCGGACTTCTTCAGAAAATTCTGTCGTTTTATCCTGGTGCAAATCCAATATCTCCAATGCGTTTGTTCTGTATAGAGACTCCGGAAAGGAAGATTCCAAATACTATCAGAAAATATCGAGTAATTAACATTGATTTATACCTTTATGTAAGGTAAAATATATTGATATAAATTACAAATTCAAGATATTTGTTAGTTTGGATGATTTATTAATAGTGCAGTAAATGGAGAGCAAAATAGGGTGTAACCTCTGAA
>NW_020537324.1:14316858-14377903 GCF_003426905.1 Ctenocephalides felis | reverse complement strand
ATTGATCTACATAACTATTAATTAGAGGAACGCAAAATAAATTTCAATTAATTCGAGACTATAATTTTTGTGATTTGAACTGAAATCATCATAATAAAAGTAGTGGCAGCTAACGAAATTGCTAATTCAAATAACATTATAAAAATTCTCTATTAGAGTTCGAAATATTTTTTGTCCATTACTGATGTTCACCAGACATAATTTCTTTGAAATAATACTTATACAAACAAACTTAAATTCAATTACATATTTTATCCAAGTTTTGGATCAACCTGTTCTATCCTACTAGAACAGAGTGAAAATGTATGTTGAATAGATAAATATTTATAGTTTTTTAAAATTTGCCAAGAGAATAAATGAATGGTTTACAAATTGATTTAGGTTAAAACCAATGATTAAATGCATAATTTCTTTTTAAATGACGAATAATTTTTTACTTCGAGGGTATCTTCCACTTCGAATTTTCATAATAATTTTATTGCTCTTCCTATTTTATTGCTGTGTCATAGGTATGATTTTATCTGGCCATTGCTAATTGTGTATTCAGAATAAGTGATCGTGATAATTAGCACTTGGTAAATTCCACTCTATAGCATCTAAATTAGGTAGTCATAATTCTATAAATCTAATGCAATAATATGACGTCAAACACTTATGTTTTGGATCATTTTATTTTCATTTATAGTTATTTTCTGAATATTCCCAAAATCATTTATAGCCATTTCATAAATTTTACTACTAGTTCTTATTATAACTAATACCGAGCTTTGGCTTGGAACCATTTATTTTTCTTTGTGAAATGTTGGTCCAAAATATTTCATTTGATATAAATTCTTCATAAAGCTTATGAAGCCTGACTGAATAAATAAATTACTAGAAATATATACAAAAATAGATTTTTATAGGTTTTTCATTAGTTTCTTTATTCTATGCGTATAACAAACATACAATATCGAAAATGTGAATAGATTTAATTAGAATTTGATCTCGTATGGCGGAAGAAGATTGATGATAGACAATTCTTAGTATTAGATCATAGATCTTTGTTTTGCATATTTAATTTGCGTCAATACTAATTTAAACATGAATTTAGTTCGAGCTCTAAGTTCTGGTTAATTTTGAACCGTACATTCAATGCGTCAAACTGGCGCCTTTTATCTTGAATATTTTTTATATCAATTTCGTTCTGTTTGTCATAAATAAGAAGTGGGTTTCCCGATTCTTCCAGGTTAATCCTATGATGTCGGTTTCTTTTTTGAGAAAAGGTAATGCCAATGAGGCTTTCTGCAACGGCCAAAAAATATGTCCAGTTCATAAAAAATATGAACCATTCATTTGTAATCTCATCCTTGTGGTTTGCCGATTTATCGACGTAATTTATTTTATAGGAATTTTATTACACCGACAACAGGAAATAATTACATGCCATCGATTTCGTTTTGGGAAATTCCTTTAATAAATGTTTCTGTATTTATTATTTCCGGGGAGAATTTGCGATTTTTATGAACCATTCAAAATATCGTCCGATCCTGAAATTTCGGTACGAATATATTTATTTCTTCAATTACAGTTAAATAAAGAAAACTTAATAAATAATGTTTTTATTTAGAGACAAACTACAATAGTACATTCTATTTTAATGTTGAGGTGATGTCATAATTATCTTCCAAATATACATTGTTACCCCCAGAATTATTCATTATTTATGAGTTGGTTTTTGATCCATTTAGAGATTCTATCAAATTTTAATAACTTTCAAAAGTAGTTAAAATTGCGTTTCAAGTGGCAATTCTAATCAGTTTTTTTAAACAAATATATCTTTAGATCCACTGATTATATTTCTACTAATTAAAGCTAGACAGATGCTTAAACTATTCATCTACCGAATCAAGTAAAATAATTCCAAAACTATTGTTCATTATAACACCACAATTTTCTACAAAAAGTGTGGTGTTATATATAACTTACCCCGTTTTTGAGGCAAGTAGAAACGACCAAAACCACAATAATGTCTCAGATAATTTATTCTCAACATTATAAAAAAAAAAAATAATATATATATATAATATATATAACACTTAAAATTTGCGATAATAAGAATGCAGCCTAATTTTATGTTAGATCAATCTTATATCACCTATCAAAAATGACGCACCTGCACAATTCTGTTTACTGCATCGGCTTGTGGGACAGTAGCTATTATGACAATATTATGCAGGGCGGTTTTATCGAGACAAAAAGGTATTTTAATATGGTTTAGGATCCTATTGTTACTATTTACCCTTTTACAATAAGCCGGCACTCCTATATAATTCGTAGATGTACTTATTTAAAAAAAAAACTAGGCAACTTCTGCAATGGGCATATTTGCTTACTATTCTAGTCTTAAATGTAATCAACTCATGTTGACTTGACATCAAACTAGGTTAAAACAATTAGTTTGCAGTACTTTCCTTACATTTTGCATAGATATATTTAATTAAAAGGCATGATTTTCTACATGAACGAACAAAAAACATGTTACATTTCACCCATTCATACTTCTTTTAAATTTTTACGTCTCTACTATATATTTATGCTTGCCTTAGATAACAAAAAATTATTCAACTGACCTGGAACATTTAATTAGTTTGTTATACTTAAACCTGTACATCATGTGATCCGTACCATAGCACTTTCGTGTAAAAAGTTTTTCGACGACAAAAGCACATTAAGTTTGCATCCGGGGCAGATATCGTTCGAAATTACCGCTCTCCGACACTGATGTCCACAATTCACAACACAAGGTAAAATATTTAGTGATATATAGTATTTTAATATCACAAGGTTAGATCATTCAATGGTAAAACATTTAGTGATAAATAGTATTTAATATCACCAGGTTAGATCATTCAATGGTAAAACATTTAGTGATAAATAGTATTAAATATCACCAGGTTAGATTATTCAATGTTTTGAATAAAAACTAGTGCAATTATAAGGTCACCAAGTCCATGTCCTCAAAGTCACCACTTGTAATGGATTTAGTTAGTGAATATTAGTAAGGCTATCATTTTAATCTGTAAAATTGAATAAAATTACAAAATTTCACTGATCCTTGAGAATTGTTAAGTAGATAGATGAATTTTGATTGAAATATTTTGTTAATCTATTAATAGAATGTGTCAGACTGCAAGTAGTGTGCGATTATCTTGTTAGCGTGTTCAAAAACACCGGTAATGGTTGTGAAGCGTCTCCTGATCTAGTTAGAATATATTAAATTAAATGCTTCAAGAAACATTAATCAGGTTATAAGTGATATATCATAGAACTTATAGAAAAAGTGTGGTATTCGAAAATATATCGGTCACTCGATGAGAGCTCCTAAGTGATAAAATTCGTCGCCATGTTGAATTCCGTAACGCTGGACAGGATGTGACTCATTAGAGACATTGCCGCTCTGCAGCGGAATACATGATTTTTGGCACAATTGTCTAACACAGTGGCACATGATGGCACTTTTTCACGTTGCTGGGTTGCACAGATTCTCATATGGTCTTAATAACGTCATTTCGGCACGCTTTTTGCGATTGACGCACGACCGGGCACGCGTTTGCTTTTATGACCACGTCGCACTGTTAACCGACATTTTACAGTCTGCGCTTCATGCGCCCGCCGCGACAGCACCGAGATTCACTTGCTGCGGTCCTCCGAGCTGCAACGCGCCTCGCAAAGTGTGCATCGCGATAGAAGACATAAAACTTCAATGAAACTTATATAATAATTATATCAGTAATAATTAACGATTATTTATTTTATTATTAACTTTCCGCAGAGTAAGTTATTGTAATCGTCCAAAATGATATTGAAATTTTTTGCATATCTTCACGTTTGAGAAGATTCTGAACATTTTGGCATTCTTTAGAAAAAAATTGATGTATGTGTGTGTTGTGTGGATACAATTTTTCGTCCACAATTTCAGGCACACAAAACAACCGATTTGAAATTATAAAAATGATATAAAGTATTTTATTCTAACTCCGCTTGATTAGGTTTTGTTTATTTACTTTTCATATAAACATATATCAACGCTGTCGTCCAATTAATAAGCTCTTATCTCTTGTCTATAAAAAACGAATAATGAAAGTTACATTTAATTGAAAATAATTGTTATTCTCCGAACATTTCATTACGGTACGCAAAGTTCCAGCAATTTGTCACCATTAGATATTAGATTATTTATTTATTAGTTTTTTATTAGTTGTTTTAGGTTCATTGCTTTTTTTCATATTTTTTTCTCTGTGTATTTTTCTTTTTTATATAGGATAGGGTTGGGCACAAAAAACTCCAATTTGGCTTTAAGTAATTCTATTGTCCAAACCGAATGAACTACATCACAACACATAACAAGTATCAAACAAATAACAATCAAACTATGTTCAGTAAAATTCCTAATGAATCCTAATTATACAAATGTATTCTTCTATTATTTTTCTAACATTTGTCATTCCTAAAATTTGTCATCCAAGAGGCAAACAAAACAAATGTCTTATTTTTAGTTTTGAAGGGATTTTACTATATAATAGCTACATTATCAAACAATGCGAAATATAAATTCCATGAGTAAATTTAGAAAAAACACTGTGTATAACCTTGATCAAGTATTTCGTCAAAAATATTTCATCATCAGAGTTGGAGTAACTATTTATTTAATGTATCTCTTGTAAAATTGCTCTTTTAAACTTAATTTTTATTTACAATTTTTTTATTGCTTACACCATTGCCAAGGAAAAGTCAGCCAAAGTTCAGTTGGTCATTTTTACCCCATCTATGTGTAAGATTTTTATAGAAGTTATAGAAAAAAATCTGTTGTATCTAACTTAAAAATAACAATACATTTTATAAAACAATTAAATAAACTAAATAAAACTAACAACGAAAAAAAATATTTTAGTTGTGAATTTTCAAACAATGCCATTTATCTTCTGATAGCGACGTTGTAATAATCAAGGTAAAGGTTGGTTTTACATCTTTTGCCTTCTGCTTTCAAATATTAAAATACATGGGTATATCCATGAATACATTAAAATTCTAATATTGCCCAGGGGTTTATCTTTATTGGGAATACACTTCACTTGTTTTTAATAATAATAATTTTGCCCTCTGCTTTCAAATATTAAAATACATGGGCATATATTTGAATACATCAAATTCTAATATTGTTAGGGGTATATCTTTATTGGGAATACACTTTACTTGTTTTAGTAATAATAATGAAAATTATATCTAGGTGTCCAATAAAAAGTAAATCATTACATGCATTTAAAATCTTAATGTATTAATTAGTAGATTATAATTCTTTAATTGAATAATTTGTCTGATTTGTGAATTAAGATTAGATTCCAAATTTGGTTTATACAAAAATCGGTCCAGTAGTTTAAGGGTTAATGACCAAACACGAATACAAAAATATATATATCATGTATTATATTAATGTGCTATTTGTTTAGCCACACTAGTTGCATCTAAATTTGCAATATAGCAAGATTTTAGGGTAGTTTTTGTCAACTGTTTCACCCAGGTAAATACCAAATATTTTTTCTAATTTCTAACATTCTCAAGTAAATTATTTAAAAAAAGTTAAATACATGTGAATAAAGTTGAAATAGTATGTATCCATTGAAGAATCTGTGGTCTTCTATTAAGTACCATGGTGAAGTATGGGTATGCGAACTATAACTATCTGCTAATTTATATGATCCAATCCAAAGCGCACAAATGTTTTTACTGACAGGGTTCGACAGCATGTCATTTTGATGTTTTACATTGCATTAATAACTATAATTTTGAGTGTTTGATGTCTTTTTCATTTTTTCAGAAAACCACTCAATTTCTAAATATTTCTTCTCTACAGTCTACAGGTAGATCTATTTCGTACAACAAAACTCTACCATCTTGAAGCATAATCTTTAACGCTTGATATTAACTATACAATTTGATCATGACGAACTTTCTTTCGGGGAATTGTTATAAAGTTTATGGGATGAAAAAAAAATACGGATGCTGCTTCAAATTCCTCGATAATTACATCTATGTGAATTCTTTAGAAATTCGCCTTTTTACTCGTGCAATCCGAGAACATTCCACAGCATCATTTTTGAAAAGCAGAATAATAAATCTTATTGGAACATGGTAGTAAGACAGATAATTTATTTTACTTCACTTTTTTGTATCACAGTTTTTAAGTTTTTTTTAAGAGGACCAAAATTTTGAATATTCGAATTTGTTATAGTAAATTTATTATCTATTGCATCAAATTATAAGATCCAAAATGCTAGATAATGATAGTGTTGCCATGGAGCAGGAGCGTGACCTGAGTTAAACTACAGCCTGATTCTGGAAAGAATTGTGTGAGACATTTCCTATTGCCATTTCACACCGCAGTTCCCGAAATGGACTATTTTTAATTGGGCACATATTGTTGATCTATATATTCAAGTAAAAATTGATATCTCTACTCATATAAGGTTATCCAGAGGATTCGGATTCACGGCCCTGTTTACACAAGACAGTGAGCTTAACCGTTACGCCATGGAATATTCACTTCTAGATGAGAAACAATAGCCGAATATTTTTATAATTAACATTCAAAATGTGATATTCAATCATAGAACCTTGATCAATTTGCCTGTTCTCCGTTTTCATCTGAATTCTCCTAACTTACCAATCGAAATAATAGAAAGTTAGTCTTGTGATCAGTTAAGAGAGCAATCAACAATTGGATCATCGAGTATATGTCATCTGTATTTTTATTTTATCACTTATAACCACATCTTGTCCATAGTTTGCCCTTGGAGCATTTTAATCTACCACCCGCGAGTATCGGCTCAATGCGAACAAACTTGTCTTCTTTATTGTTAGGACATTGAAAGATAATGAAAAAATAGCAATATACAGCCAATTCGTCGTTTGTTTGCGAAATATAATTAATCGGGCTCGATAAATTCACTTTCATAACCCAGAGAAATGATCGCAAAAAGTCACTTCACATGTACATTCGATATCAAATAGAGAAAATATATAAGATATCTTTTTGTGCGATGTTAGTATGTATGTAATTTATAAAATTATTCATTCAATATACTTAGATTTAATATCAACTACTTAATTGATTAATTAATTAATTTATTTATTCCTAAGAGATGAAAAATAATACAAAGATCAGAGACATCAATTTTCAAATGGCACTGCAAATCCTTGTATTTCAAGGCGTTCCTTTTGACTATCAATTAATTTGTATCAAATTCCGAAAGGATATTTAAAACATATGTAGACAATACCTTATACACTGTGATTAGTTAGTTAACAACCAAATGATATGATATGATATCAAGCAGTATGATATCAAATTTTCACTTGAGATTATAGATCTTGAATATAATTTCAAGTATAAATGGCCTTTCGTGGGTATTGCTGCAACACCAACACTATTATAAATACATATCTAATATTACAGTCTACACATAAAAAGGGAAGTATTTGACCACTGGGTTGTCTTCTAGAGAAAATTTTTAGATCAAGATATATATAGTAAAAACAGCTTACAGAATACGTAGGTCAAATTGCTGTTGAAAAGATTTTTTATTGAAAAATTTGCAGGATTGGTTTGGAATTTGATTGGATTAGAACTCACTTCGAGCAATGTTTTTTTCGGAAAAGTTTCTTGAATTGACCCGTAGAAATAAAATCGATAACTGGGCCTCAGTTTTTCAGGTTTATACAATTTGACCCACCCTAATATATATATGTACATGCATACGAGTGTACATATATATGATTGATTCAGTATTTATAACTTTTATATGATTGATTCAATATTCAACTTTTTCGACTGGCAGATGATAGTTTCATATATTAATTAAAATTAATTTTCATAAAAAATGTAGAAAATATCCAAGTTTTATTATTATTAACATTTGCTGTGCCTAATAACGTATTTGATCTAAAAAATATTATTTTTACTCAAACTATTCCGGTGTTCTGAAATAGTAATTAATTTTCTGTCTGTTTATGAAAAGCTCCTCATTTTATCAGAAATAAGACAATTTTGTAGACTTTCTGGTTTAGTAATATATTTTATTTATCATCTGTACTATTTTTTGTAAAATTTTATCATTAATACAAATTAATTTATATTCAATACCGTTTAAACTCGTGATAATAAATAACAATAAATTATATTGTTATTTCTAACCGTAAACCATATAATACTTGACTTTCTAGTTTGAGAATATTTTATGGACTATATAAAAAAATTCTTTTTTAATATGTTACTCAATATATAATATTAAATGAATTGAAGAATGATGTTTTCGGGAGGTTTTATGTTTTATCTCATGTGCGTGTTTTTTATATATTTTATTTTTCTATATTTTATTCCATATGTATGTTGTATATGGTGTTTACATTGTAACTTGAGGAACCAAATACATTACGGATTCTATTATCTTAGACTTGATTTAATAAGCTTTGCTATTATAGTAGAGATCCATCATATAAGGAAACGATGGATAGTTTTTCTATCATTAGGTAAGAATATAGAAAAGTCTCTTGAAAACATATACATACTATAGTAAAAACAAAAAATCGAGCATTATTATTACAAAGATAAAATAAAATATTATCTTGAATAAAATTAAATGAAACTTTCAAACACAGAGACCTTACTAAAAGTATTAAAATTATTCCTTTTGTGTTGATTTATCTTCAATTTTGTACATATTTATTCATTATTACTCTATATTTTATAATATTTTATAATAATAAATAAACAAATATGATTTTATGCTTATGACGTCGATCGATTTAATGTTTTGCAATTTATTTTATTAAGGATGTAACGTAATGCTCAATAAAAACTAATTCCACATAAAATTAACTAATCCGAATAGAACGCGGAAATAATTTTGCGTAATCAAAGTGAAAGGTTGAATGATTTATCAAAAATAATTTGCATCAAAATATTGAGAGAATATTAATAAATTGTGATAGAGGCGTCAAATTTATGATATGAAAGATCGGAAGAAAATTAATTTATTAAAAATTTAGTCAAATTTGTTTCGATTTCGATATGAAAATAAAGACTATATAGTTAACTGATATGTGTATATCAATATATATTTAATATATCATTTACTTTTTATATGATTTTATTTTTATTTTTTTAAAACATAGAATATAGTATTAGAAAAATTTAACTTTCTCTGATATATTTTTATTAATACTTTTATAATATTTTACAAGTAATTCTGTCTTTATTGCCTTCAGGGATATAAATGGCAACGGCAACATCTCTAATACATAGATGAAACAGAACCCGAATTTTTACACAGAATTTTATTAAATGTGGATCCTACTTTGTTCAAAATTGTGTCATTTTTTTATTAAAAGTAAAATAGTTAAAATTCTATTATCACGACTTATTTACCTGAAATTTTTAATTGATATATATTTGTAGTAAGCAAGTGGCAAACCTTGATTTTTCTTGTTTAGTTGATTATAGTATCTATTTTTTAAAATACAGAATACACCTATCCTCCGTTTTATAAGGTACTCGTTTTACACGTTTTCAATCTAACACGATTTTTTAAAATAATATTTTTTAATAAAATTTATTAATTTTTCATTCACACTAAATAATACTCTCAATAATAAACACTAAACTACACTAAACTACTCAATAATAAATAATAAACTATAATTGGCTAATATATACAATAACATTTTTATTTTACTGTCAAAATACAACAATACAAAATGTATGTTAATACGAATTCTTAGTAGTCTATGTCTATAATGGAAATATGTGTATAACATGAGAACTCCCCGTTTTATGACCCAAACTAAATTTTATGTGTGTATAAGCTAGCTTGTTTGATGATCAAAAACAAAAATAGAATGTTAAGTTTTATTTATCGCAATCAACTTATTGTTTATTTGTTGACTTTTTATACACATACATTGATCATATACATTTTATGAGTTATCTTTACAATTTCTTTTATTTGATTGTATATAATTATATAACATTCCATATATCCTTTCTTTTATCATTAATGTTATAAAATTGGTTGGGAGGAAGATTTTTTGCCTTACTATCTCCGTCCATAGTTCTGGCCTACCCTTTTCCATTTCTTGCACCCCATAATGGCGTACTCAGCATCCGCCTTAGTCACTCCACCAATCGCAATCAACTTATTATTAGGTGAATTTCTAATTTTCATTTTTAAAATTGAAATAAATAATAAATATTTTAAAATGTATTAAATGTGTTTGATATATTTATTTATCGTTCAATGTATTTGTAATTCATCATATTAGAAACTGATATAAAGGGCTTTTGTGAAGTGATCTTCGTTAGCACGGTTTTTCTATATAAGAGAGAATTTTTCGAGTTACACGGTTTTTTATGGAACTCATTTTTTGGGTAAAATTTAACTTTTTCTTATATATTTTTATTATACTCCACAAGAATATTAGAGTTTTTATGAGCTGCGTCGATATAAATGACTAATAGTCTTTAATAGGTGACTCGAAAGACGAACTTTTACACAAAATTATAAGGCTCTATTTCAGATAAAATAAATCGTGCTTCTGTTTTCCACGTAATCTTGCACTCAATAGATATCTTGCAATGTTGATGAAATAAGTCCTTAACGTTATAAATAATTGCTTCTTTCAAATCTATACTTTTCCTCAATCAAATGTCACAGCCGATTAAAATGTTATATTTACTCTTACATAATCTTAACGTTATGATGTAGTAAAAAGAGTATTATCGATTATTTTTTATTGCTTCGTATTTAATAATATTTGCACATGAATGAGCATCGAACTTGAATAAAGGTTTTAATGACAATTTTAATGTATTTTCTTTACGCGTTAGTAAATACATTTAAAATCGCAATAAAATCATCTCTTCCTGAGTTCGTAAACAAGTTTAATATGTTTATTTGGACTTGAAATGCTATATGAATGCGCTTTATTAAGTAGAAGATATTTTGACATCTCACTGAGGGATACCTCCTACTTGATAATTATCAAAATACTGAATTAACCGCTATTGTGCGGATTTGCACGTGGACACCGAAGTTTAAATGACTGTCTGAAAGTCGACGATAATTGTAATAGAAATAGAAATAAAAATATTTTTAAAAATAATTTTTAGCAACTTAATAAATAGACACGTGAGTTGCATTTCCTAACTACAATCATCAATAATATATTAATAAAAAAAAAAAATTAAAGTAAATAAAATAAAATTATTTACTTTTTCGAAGGCTATTGTGAGGAACTGCAAGTGGACACCGAAGTTTAAATAACTGTCTGAATGTCGATGATAATTGTAATAGAAACAGCAGTCGAAGAATTTAAAAAAAAATTTAATGACTATTTTGATAAATAATTGTATAAGTTGCCTTCCCTAACAAAAATCATCAATAATATATTAATAAAAAAAATAAGAATTAATTACTTTCTCGAATGCTGCCTTTAGTTACGACCATCTAATATTTTCTGAAATTATGCAGTTGTTTTTATTCGGTTATTAGGAGTCAACAAAGAGAAAATTTTTTTTTTTTTTTAAATTAAGGTCACCCCCGTGGATTGGTAATTAGAGCTATGGTCTCCACATCAGTTGCTCCAAGTTAGATACCCTTTTCGGATAGCTTGATATCAAGCAGTAGTAATCGCGGTTATTACTTGGAAATAACGATAGCAATATGTTTCCAAGTAAAATTAAATTAGTCTTTACTCAGTACTGCTGCATCAATAGAAAATTGTATAAGAGAAATAGGTATCAGAGAAATTATAATAAAAAATTCATCACTTAGAAATAGGACAACCATTTGGGTAGCCCATCTATGAATTAATAATAATAATTATATGGATTTTTTACTGTTGTATAAATATTTTGTACTATCTCTCACACCAGACTGAGATGCATAAAATTTATGTTAAAAATCAAATTTAAAAAATATATTTAAAATAATGAATTATTTTCTTTCTGTTATTATATGAAGACATTGACATGAATTCAGATTTTGTTTTATTAATTTATTCAACTGATGGCTTCTACAAGGTAACTCAAAAGTTGGTCTACGAATATTTGATCTATTTTAATTCTGATTTTAATAAATATAAGTAAAAATAGATATTACTACTGATTGATATCAGGTAGTCTATATAAGATTTGGTTGCAAGGTAAAGGCTCTTTACCACCTTTGTTTACGTAGCTTTTTTCCTTATGAGAGGCAAATTTGAAGTCATTTTTAAACCAAACGTTACACAGAAAGTTTTAGTTTCTGTGAAAAGTTTGATAAAGTTTGAAAAATTATTTAAATAGCAGTTTTAGCTATACTAATATCTCTGTTCATGAAACAGTTTCAAAAATATACTGTTTAAAAGTTTAAAATTATTTTTACAAAAAATGAAATTTATTAGCCATATTTAAACCTTCATTTGACTCAGAATAATGAAGAATAAATTTGTACTTTGTTGTATATAAAATAATAATTTTATTTTAAAATTTGATAATAAAGTTGAATGCAAATGAAAATGATATAATTTTTGCAAGTTTCGATGGAAAGGTACTTCTTCTTTTGTTAATAAGAATTTATTCATAATACTAATTCGTAATAAAGTAGATAATTAGAAAGAACACTTTAATATTTATCTACTAAGACTATAATTATAATTTCAATATTGTTATATATGATATTATTTCATTAAAAAAATAGTTTATGAAAATAGCTTATGCAAAATTTTATATATGCATTTCATTTTATCCAATTCTATTTAAAGTTTTAGCTAGACCTTTTATCCAATTTTATTTAAAGTTTAAAATTAATAGGCAAAATTGCTAATAATATAATAAAGTATGGGTAAAAAAATATTTGCAAAAAATAAAATATGTATACGTATACACAACGCAAAGACAGTGAAATCCAAGGAAATTGTTGTATCATCTATCCATATTATCTCAACATTTTTTGGCTAATTTCTTCCCCACTTACCTTTCTGTTGATCACCACAATTGAACCGAAAAACAAGTTGCACCAAGAAAAAATAATTTTCAAAAACCACTTGCAAAAGATTTTTTTAAATATGTTAGTAATAATTGTTGTAACTTTAGATATCGTCAAATTATCAAATAAAAGTTGTTAATATTATTTATATACAAGAAGACAGAGTGTTTCAAATGGATGGGGTTGGTTTGACACAGCACTACTGTCTTCGGCCGCGACAGATGATCAACTTATATACTGTTCAGATGACATATTTCTTCTGAAATCTTCTACGCATTCGCAAACATGATCTTATCAAATCCTCAACTTTTTTATTCGACGATTATTAGTGCATGTATACCTTTGGTAGTACTTGGAATATGGTTATTGGGTCCATGCTTATTAGTTCCTGATTGGGTCCAAATTTTAATTTAATAAAAATAAAATTTGAAGTTTTTTAAAGATTATTAATATCCATGATATAATACTATCCTAATATTAGATTTATTTAAAAAATCTGAACTATCGATAATTGATATTAAATTAAATTCAGTGTCTTATTTATAAATCAATTACTTATATTAGATACGGTATTCATACGCCTGATTGGATCCAGTACTGGATCCAATAAAAATAACTTAACATTTCCATGTTTATTAAAAAACACGTGTTTTTTAATAAAAATGGAAATGTTAAGTTATTTTTATAATGTGTATATGATAATATAATATAATATTGCATTATTTCAAGATTTATTACATCTGAACAATGCATCATTTATTGGTGTTTTTAAAATTTGCTAAAGGTATCATTCGATTAGGCAAAATTGTTGTTTTGAATTTTTTAAATCAATTTGTTTCCATTCAAGAATTTTTATTTTATTACATTGTATGCTCTTTTATATAAACCTTGGCTATATGTTTCATTAGTTTCAGCAAAATTTCATTCAGATCAATCAATCAATTTCCAATTATAGTAGTCAGAGAATCAAAATGAGTAGTATTAATATGGGAACTCATTAATATTATAATTGTATATTAATCTTTATATGCTAATGTTTTAAAAAAAAAGATAATAAACCGTTGAAAATTTACAATCGATTATAATCATAAAGCCTAAATTATTTCGTAAATTTACAATAAGTAGTTTAAGGATAATACAAATAAAAATGTAGCACCTTTAGTCCCAAATTTTTACTTTGTAAGATCTTTTTTATACATTCAATCTTATGCTTATTTTTACCTATTTTATTTTTTATTGGTGATTATAATACACTTGTAACATTTTTTGAACAAAAGAACTGATTCAGAAAAAAAACTTTTTGGACCAAAATTAAGAAATTAACTAGGTGTAAGTAAAATTTTGCCTTAAAGCTACCTTAAAGTAGCAGACACTTTCCGATATCTATGCCTAATCCACCTAATCAATAAGAATTTATTTTAGCTACTTTTAAAATTGTTACCATATTTTGAAACTTTTATGCGATTCCTAAAACTTTGATGAATTGTTATAATTGCAAAACCTTTCGGGAGGGCTATGATATTTTAGGAAGTTAAGAAAAACCATATAATCGACAAAAAATATTTTTCGACAATTCGTCTCAGCAGATCTTTACCAAAAACTATTTAGCACGAATCCCAACATTTTCCGGATATTTTTGGAATTTTCATAATTGGTTTATGATTTTTGGCGAAAACATTGACAAAGAATTCTGATATTTAATCTATATATTTAATATTCTGCACTAATAGGCCAAATAAAAAATAACTATAAAGAAACGGCTGGGCTGATCGTAGCGCAAAAATAATTAATGCGACTCCTTATTGATCTTCATCGATAAAGATGTGCTTTAAATTTGTTCTACCGATTTTTCTAATTTAGGTGTCAAACGATTCAAAATGATTTGAAATGTTGACAAACTATAAAACTAGCAATTAGCATATATTGTACTAATAGGCTAAATATTAAATAACAATAAAAAAACGGCTGGGCTGATCATCGCGCAAATTAATTAATGCGACTCCTTATTGATCTTCATCGATTAAGATGGGTTTTAAAGTTTTTGAAATTTGTTCAACCGATTTTTCTAATTTAGGTGTCGAACGATTCAAGATGACTTGAAATGTCGAGGAACTATAAAATTAGCAATAAGCAATTAGCATATATTGCACTAATATGCTAAATATTAAATAACAATAAAAAAACGGATGGGCTGATCATTGCGCAAAACTAATAAATGGGACTCCTTACTGATTTTCATCGATAAACATGAGTTTTCTAATTTAGGTGTCAAACGATTCAAAACATCTTAAAACGTCGAAAAACTAAAAAATTAGCAATTAGCAATTAGCATATATTTAGAGTAATTTTGAAGTCTTGCGACCAATATTCGAGTATTCTTCATAAGAAACGTGTAACTTTTATCAAATCAAAATAATATTTTATTTTGATTTTAAGTTATATGTTACCCATAATCTCCTAATAATTCAATATTTCCAGATTATTCTGGTTTGATACAAAAATAATTTTAGCCGTCGTTTCTGATTTCTATATAAGATGCACGTCAATGAAGCACCACCGTCCCTAAGAGAGGCTGATTAGGAGTATTCATTCCTCGTCTCATAAAGAGCAATGATTTCTTATTACACCCATGTAAATATAATCCTGTGAGAAAAAGAATTTCATTTTTTCTCAGAAAAAGTGTATAATAATAGTAATAAAACTCGGTTTACAAGCTTATAGGTATTAATCAAATTAATAATAATTTGCCGATCTTTGTGGGTTACTTTTTCATTTATTTATTTTCATAACTTTGTCCTAGATGAGTGGCTCTAAAAAAAGATATGAGCAAATGATGTCATGCTTTCTTTTCAAAGGCAATCACTTCTGCATGGCGCGGAGTAAAGGAAAGGGTAGTTTATATAGGAGAGTTTTTTGCGCACTTTTATATATTTTCAAATAAACATTAAATAGAAATTTTATAGGATATAGATACATATATATGTATAAAAATAAACAAAAAAGTTTTTATAAAGACGTCAATACAGTTCTTAAAATTAAAATATTCAAAAAAAAAACTGTCTTTCAGTCTTTCAACAGTTTTCTTTCAACTTTCATTAGTTTCAAACAACTTAACATGGTTGTTGGTTCATATTCATAAATTAATTAGTAGTAGTTGGTTAATTCTAATTTAATTTTTTATATTGATTTTTTTTTTATTAATATGACGGTTATACCATACTTTTCTTCATTGTGAGGTTCGCATGTTTTTTAAAATGTGTTTTTATACACTGAAGAAGAAGAGTCAAATTGGGAATCGAAACGTATTAATTTTTTTTATAAAAATTTGGAATCTAAACAAATGGAAGACGTAATGCATTTTTTAATAACCTAATTTAGTTTTTCTCTTTCAGAACTAGATGTATGTTGTATAAAAAAACCTTTTTGTTTGCAAATATCTTTCACCATCTGAAATATTATTTATATATTATATGTTTTATCTTTATCATAAATGTATATTTGATGTTCCTTTATCAGACTAATTTCTGTTAAATATTTTAATTCATACTCAAATGTTTTCCCTCAGAAATCTTTTTTTTTTAATTTCAAGACATTTCATTGTTCATTCATAAAATAATGATTTATTAATTCTCATCTGACAAGATTTATTATAATTATTAATTATATTGAAATATATACAATAAAATAAATTTTTCTCTATAAAGCTTAAAAACTAGGGATCAGTGGCATTTTGCCGTAAGGCAATTTGTAAAATCTTCCCAATTTGTGTAAATAATTGACTTTACCAACAAGAATTGATATTTATAAATTTTTAATTTAATTTAATTTAGTGATGTTAGAGTTTTCAAAATTTGACTCAAACCACTTTTTCAAACACTGTTAAATGTTTATAATTCAACCACTTAAGTTAAGACCACGAAACCTATGATCACACAATGTTTAATGAATATCATCAACAACTATTTTTTTTACAACAAATTACTATTTTTTTTACAACAAATTAAAAAAGAAAATGAGATTTGTGAAGTTTATAATTATATTTAATTACAGGTATCATATTGAATACAATACAATAATACAAAAAGTATAAAAAGCAAATCATCAAATATGATTGGTTTATGATTTGCTTATTCCAATGTGGGTGTGCTAATTTATATTACAATCTATATTTAACTTCCCGTGGGGTAAGTTATAGTAATCGCAAAAAAATTAAAAATGATAATTTTTATATATCTTTACGTTTCAAAGGTTTTTGAACATTTTGGCATACCTTATAAAAAATGGATGTATAAGTGTGTATGTGTGTGTGTGCGGATACAAATTTTCGTCGACGATTTCGGGAACATCGATCTACCGATTTGAATAATTCAAAAAACATTCGATTCGTATTGATAAGGAGATGTGCTGGTTAGTTTTTGGCGTAAGCAGGTCTAGCCGTTCCGAAGATACGGGGCAAAAAGTGCCAAAAACGGTAACTCAGTTTTTAAGAGAACGGGGAGTCCGATTTTAACAATTCAAAAAACATTTTACTTGTATTGACAAGATGAAGAACTGAATACATTTTTGGGAATGCAGGTTTAGCGTTTATGGATTCTCAATAAAAATAAGTTAAAAAAATGTCATTTGGCGGTCAAAAATGTTTATTGGACATATGTACATCAATTTATCAGATATTCTATAGAGATTTTAATAATGTGTACACATTTTGTGTATTTTTTTGGGTTACGTACCAAGATTTCCAATTACGATACGGGAAGTTCCAGCAATTTGCCTTAAGGCACGATGCTATACACCCCACTAGTTTCTTTTTGAAATCCAACGGTTTTGAATTTTTCCGCCTTAGTCTAGTAAAAGAAATTCTAATGGATGGCAATACTACTGTCACGTAGGTACTTATGTAGGTTAGAATTTCACCGACATGTGTTTGACGTGTTATAGTTTTTGCAATATACACATCACAAATTTTAAATAAATGAGATTCTTATAAATAATTTGTAGTACACTTTTTAAAATGATCATCAACAAGTTTTATTTAGTTTTTATAGTATTAGTTTTAGACCAAACAAGCGCACATTTGTTAGAAGGCTTATATTGCGGTAAAGATAATTGTTACGAGATTCTCGGAGTTACTAGGTCATCTACTAAGTCAGAAATTTCAAAAAGTTACAGGCAATTAGCTAGAAAATTCCATCCAGATTTACAAAAAGGTGAAGACAAAAAAGCAGAAGCTACAGAAAAGTTTAAAGCCATAGCTACAGCCTATGAAATTTTAAAAGATGAAGAAGCTAGAAGTGATTATGATTATATGTTAGACAATCCTTCTGAATATTATGCCCATTACTATCGATACTATAGAAGGCGTGTAGCACCCAAAGTAGATATACGAATCGTTTTAGCAGTCACTATAACTATTATTTCTGTTATTCAATATTATGGAGCTTGGCAAAGATACGAGACAGCTATAAGTTACTTTATGACTGTTCCTAAATATAGACATAAAGCCTTAGAACTAGCCAAGGTAAACAACGATGCTGCAGGAAAGAAAAAGACTAAAAATAAACAAGAACAAAAAGAAGAGCTAGAGAAGTTAATAAGAATGGTTATTGAAGATAATATGGATATTAAAGGTGCTTATGCAAAACCTGACCTTTGGAATATTCTCTGGGTTCAACTAATAATATCACCATACACAATCACAAAATATATTATCTGGTATACATCCTGGATTTGGAAATTCGATATCTTAAAAAGACCTTATGGAACTGAAGAAAAATTATATTTAATACGTAAAAATTTAAAATTAGGAGAACATCAATTTAATGCCATTGAAGAACATACTAAAGAAGAATATTTAGAAGAGGAGTTATGGATAAAAGATAAATTTATTGCTTGGAAAAAAATACAAGAAGAAGAAATGAAAAAGAACTTAGCAGAAAATGCAAGAGCAAAAGCATATCGAAGATACATGAAAAATCATGGTGTATCAAGAATGACATTTGATGATTCATAAATACAAAAGTATTATAAAGTTTTCTTAAATAGGGCTCCCACTGTTTGCAATAAAATTTGCTCATATGGCTCATATTCTATCTAATTACCTTGTTACTGATAATTCCTTAAGTAATAAAGTAAGCTCTCTGTTATTGAATTTTTGCATCTTCATTTAAATCTACCCATATTTTTCATAACTTGGTGAGATATATTATTAGTCTTTCAAACTTGTTTATTACAACTTGTGACAACAACATATTAGCATTCTTTTATTGTAAATTGTGCATCCTAGAGCCTTGTGTTCAAGTTGTAAATGCCAAATAACACAGTTACTAAAATTCTTAGGCCACAATTTATTTATATATTTATTATATTATTTTTGTGTATGTTTGTTATAAAATATATTGAATGAAAATTCACATACCCTCTATATATTATTATTTGGGTTTACGATAACAGTATTTATGCAGATTTCGATAAGTTGTTCTTAAATTAAGTTTAGAAAGTATTGTTTCACGTTTATCATCATCCTGTTGTTGAAATTCGGGTTGGGGATTATTATCCATTATTTTAAAATGTTGTGGTTTATATTTGCGAGCTGTTGAAGATTTCGGTAACACATGATCAGGTGTATTTAAATTTGACATAATTTTTGGAACGTCTATGATGTCATCAATGGAAATATCACTGACTCTCTTGAAAGAATTGGAAGTATTGTGTGAAATTCTCTTTTTCACGTCTTGAGCTATTTCTGATTTTTTCACTGCAATTTGTAATTTGTTCGGTTTAGGTTCTTCTTCTATTTGTTTTTTCTCTGTGTCCATTATATCTTTTACCTCACAACTGTTTTCCAGTTTAGAATATTCCATTTCTAGTTCTCTTTTCTGTTGTCTTGATAATGCTATAGCTGCTTTCAGTCTAATTTAGTACAAATGACTTGATAAGTGATATAAAATCATTAAAACAGAGTTGTAGAAAACAATATATTTTTAAACGAAAATATCTCAAGCTATATTAGAAGTTCATATTGCTGTAGTATTTAATATCACATTTAATATTTTAGTTTTTAAATTGAAAGTACTAGGATTTTTAAATTAAATAAATTTGCTTTAGAAGGAAAATATATTTGGTAATAAGATGGATTGCTCAGTTTATAGAAAAATGATTGCCTCAATTGTGAAGATTAGACTCCAATGACATAATTCTTTTTATAAAATATGTAAAACTTATTTCTAATACTTATATATATATATATATATATATATATATATATATATATATGTACAAATGACGCTTACCTTAATATTTCTGATCCTTCATTGTACTCTTCTTCCAACTTCTCATTTTTATCATGAAGTTCTTTGATTTTAGTCTCACAATTATTTATTTCTGACAATGTATCTTCTAAAAGTTTCTTGAGTGTTTCATTTTCAGAAATAGCTAATTGTACAGCTTTAACTTCATTTACAATAAATACTTCTTCATTACCAGGTTTATGCGAAGACTTTTTGCAAAAATCCTCAATTATTGAAACACATCTACTAACTCCATAGTCTCTGCAAAAATTTCTGACATTGTCACAATGAAACTTGCGGTTATTTCGAATTAATTCACGATTATGTGTAACATATTTAGTTCCTTCATTTAAAACTTTGGTTTCTTCTGATATTAAATCTTGCAAAGTAGAATATTCTATAAATTTAATATCATTGGCAGATTTCTGTTCGGCTATAGCGATTTTTAATGATTCTACTTTTTTTATCTTTTCTTTGATTTCGTAATCCACTGTAATATTTGATGCTTTTGTGTTCAACATAATAAAGACTTTTAAGGTTTATATTCGTCATATTTTTTTAAAACTAAATATTTGCGTTAAAATTGCAAACACACAACGCACACAACGTAAATTTTTCTTATTTGAAGTTTTATCTTTCTTTTTGAGAACTTCACACTTGTTATCAAAGTGTGGCCAACCTAGAAAATAATATATTAATTATATTATATTTTAATATTTGAATTAATTTATATATTATTATATTTTATATATATTAATTTTTAGATTGCCATTATTTTACTATTAATTACCAATGATCAGATTCTTTAAAAAAATGAAATTTAATTGTTAAACCATAAAATATTTTATACATCTTTTATAGCATTAACTTCATTTTCAATCATTGTTCTATGGTAATCAAATATATTAATCTATTAATTAAAGTACATGTAAATTCTTCCCATGTATTTTAACAGTTGATACATAAAGATTTAAATAAATCTTTTGGTAGAAGAGGATTGTTTTAAAACTAATTAAAACATTCCAATTGTGTTTCCTCATATGTGATGTGAGTAATGATAGAATAGTATTATTTTATCTATATTTATTGTTCATATAAGTATAAGTACTTAATATACAATCTAAACTAAAATTTTATTCATCTTCTTTTTTTATCTTCACTGGCAAATCATCTCCACTGGCAATGTCATCATCTTGTGTTTCGTCTTTGCTGTTTTCATGTAATAAAACATATTCCCTAGAACTATATCCAAATTTTATAACATCCTTCTCTAAAAGCTCCACATATTTTTTAGGTTCAATTTTATTATTGTTAACATATGTGCCATTGGCAGATTCTAAGTCTATTAAATAAGGCCTTATTCGTTTTCCAGTAGATCCATCATCCCTTTGAAATGTAACTAATCTATATTGAAGAGCTGCATGTTGTTTGGAACAAGAAGGATGATCTACTGGCAAATCAACTACTTTACGATCACGACCAATGAGGTAACAACTTTGTCTGTGTATGTACAAAGTAGGCATTGCTGTTTCTCCTTTGAAGGGGTAAAAGCGCCAACGCCTTTTAGGTTTTCTGGCTTCTGGAGGCTCAGCATACTTTATTACAACTCCGTTAAATGTGTTTACATCTTCAGTTAGTTTGCCAGAAAGACCAAAATTAGGTTGTTCTTTTTTTACTTCTTTAGGTTCTGTTTTGATTTCATCCTTCTCTTTTTTTCCCCATGAATATTCCTTATGTGAATCTCTCCTAGGGAAATGAAAGAAATTAAAGAATTGCTTGGCTACATATTAAAAAGCTAGTGCTCATCACTAGGTCTTTCATTAGCAGATTGGTTATGCTAATAGTAACCTTATGCAAACTTTTATAAACCATTTATATATTTTGAACTATAAATTAAAAAGCAAGCAATTTAAAATTACTATTAAATAAATTACTAACCTGTCGTCATCGTCGTATTTTCTACGATGATGCCTACTAGGTTTTCGTCTATCATCATGTTCATGTCTTCTTTTTCTTCTTGAATCCATTTTAATACGAAGATAAACTTACAAATTATATTTTAATCAAATGCACTTGCAAATAATAATAAAAAGATATAATAGGAAAAAGATTTTAGTTACAGATTTTAAGTAATTGTGTTTTGCGCCGAAGCACGCGTTTGCTGTAAACGTCAAACGTCAAATGAAAACTTAATGTAAATAAAATTTGTTTAAGTTAAGCATTCTAGATAATCAAAAATTAAAAATTATTTAAACGTTTTTCAGTTATTGAAATCTATGAATTTTGTGAGTTGCTTATTATTCTAAAAGAAAAATATATTAAAACTTAAATGTTAAATAAATATCACCATACTAATCGATGACAGTTTGTTAATTAAAAAATAAAATATAGTTGGGTTATTTAGCTAGTAAGTTTTAAAATATTGTTAATATTAAGCTTATATATTTGATATTGAATTTAATTTTATTTAGTTTGAGGAATTATCTTTACAAACAGACATAGAGTTCTTCTTTTTATTTAAACTTCTTAGTGATGAATATTTTTCACTATATCAATTTATTATTTCTAAAATGAGATGTAGCAAAAAGGATATTTTCTACAGCACTTTTCATAAGATTGCACAATTCTTTGTTTTTGCCCTGTATTTTTGTGTTATTCCATTACTGATAAACATATTTTTAATTTCATTCTCTTTTTGTCGTAGGAAATTTGAATAAAAGGTTCTAAGGAAAAACTGTTCTACTTAAACATGCCATCTCCATCAACCACTCCAAAAATATTACAAATAACATTTGTTTAAGTTGATCTTTCTAGAAAATTGAAAAATCAAAAATTATATAAACGTTTTTCAGTTGTTGAAATCTATGAATTTTGTGAGATGCTTATTATTCTATCACAAAATATATATTAAAACTTAAACGTTAAATAAATATAATCAGCATGCTTTCGATGACAGTTTGTTAATCAAAAAATAAAATATAGTTGGGTTATTTAGTTAGTAAGTTTCAAAATGTTGTTAATCTTAAATTTCTATATTTGATATTGAATTTAATATCATTCTGCTTAAGGAATTACCTTTACAAGCACAATTATACATAGAGCCCTTCTTTAAACTTTGTTTTAAATTTCCTATTGATAAGAATATCAATTTATTATTCCTAAAATGAGATGTGGCAAAAAGGATATTTTCTACAGTACTTTCTGTAAGATTATACAATTCTTTATTTTTGCCCTGTATTTTTGTGTTTATTGATAAATCTGGACTAAAACATGTTTTTAATTTCTTTTTCTCTTTTTGTTGTAGGAAATTTGAACAAAAATACTGTTCTACTTAAACATGCCATCTCCATCATCCGCTCCAAAAATATTACAAAGAGTCTCACCATTCATTGCTGTACTTTACTTGATGAATCGACATGATTCAATAGTGTTTTTAAAAAAATAAAACTTCTGTACAATAATCTTTTATAACTACTTGAGCATATAAAAAACTTATCTATTATGGATGCATCTCTTCTGAGAGAATGGGCTCCTGTGAATGATATTATTAGTAAAATTCCTTTACGATGGCTTCGTGGCATGTTCATTACTGATGTGTGTTTAACATGCATTGATGCAATAACAGAATATATAGCAATAGGAACGAATGCAGGATTTGCAATCTGGTATGATAGGAAAAAAGGAGATTTTATTAGATTAAAGTGCGAGGTAAAATAATCAAACTTTCAATATCTAATCAGATTTTAAGACAGACAAAACAAACTATTTTTTATTCCTATTCATATAATCTTTATTATTTCTTTTCAGGAACCCACAAATCGTATAACTGAGATTAAAGTTGTCTCTAGTGTTGAATATATGGTGGCATGTGGTGCTGATAATGGCCTTATTAGTGTTTTTTCTATTCCTAAAGAAATACCTGCTGACTTGGTACGAAATGAATTCAAAGCCAACCCTCCTGAAAGGTATATTATTTAAATTGCTAAAATTAAACAGAGACATGTATATGCATTAAATTTCTTTTTTAAGGTATTGTATAAGAGATCTACATACATCTTCAATAACTGCTTTAGAATGGTCTAAAAATGGAATGAAATTATTCTCAGGAGATAAATCTGGCTGTGTAGTTTTAACAGAAATAGATTTTTATATGGTATTATGATAATTCTGAATGTAAATAAATTAATTATAAAAACAATCCATAATATTGCTTAATTTTTAGCATATATGCAAATCTGTAGAACTAGTTAATGAATCTTATGAAATCGTTCAATTATGTTTTAATAATCCAAAACTTATAATTTCTACTTCATTTCGAACTATAATAACTGAGCAAAAAACTTTAAAATGGGAAGTTCTACAAATTGGAAGGCAGGATAGGAAATGGTAATATTTTGAATGATATAGTAAATTGTATTGTTTTAATAATTTGTTATAATTATCATTTGCAGTTTATCGAAATTGGGTGCTACTTTCATTCCATCATCTAATTTAAAAGAACGGACAAGAATATATAATTGCAGACTTGGCCATAGATTATGGGTAGCAAAACTGGATGGCAGTGTCGATAAAACAATTTTATTTAAAGTACATCAATAACTACTCTTGATTATTATGTTATTATGCAAATAAGTTAATTTTTGCTTTCTTTGGTAGGATAAATTAAGGAAACCAAAATTTACTGTTCCTTTGTTGAATCCAAAACCAAAAAGTGGCAAAGATTGTCTTGCTCTTCAGCCAGAACTACCAAATTTTGGAATAATTAAACCTTATGGTCCTTATCTGCTGACTTATAATCAGCAAGTGATGTATTTATTAGATCCCAATGGACCTGAAGTTTTGGCCGTCTTGACAGAGTTTAGAGAGTAAGTTGTCTTATATATATATATATATATATATATATATATATATATATATAATTATAAATTTAATCTTTTATAGTATACTTTCTGTGTCCATAATCGATCATGAGATATTTATTCTTGAAGGGCCTAGAAGCCTTATCAGGATTTCTACAGCTCCTGATGATAATATAGTCAGAGCAGGTGAGTTACAAATTTTAGCTATACATAATTGCTGAGTGTTTTTCACAGATTTGAATTTTTTTTCTATTATATCATATATTTTTTTATGTGACCATATCTTATGTGATTATACAACCATTCTATGATCACATCTGTTTTGAATGTGAATGGACTACTTTCAGATAATAACATTGCGTCTATTTTAACCCCAAGTACAATTTTATCAAAATTAAATTCTAAACTCAAAACATTTAGTAAGCATTTAGAAGATAATGCCATTGATAGTGAAGAAGTAGTGAAAGCAGAAGAATGCATTGAATTACCACCAATAGAAAAACTGTCGTTTGATGAGTTGCCCCTATTAGAAGTGAAAGAGAATAGCCAAGACCACTTTTCTCAAAATTCATTGCATTATACTAAACTTTGCACATTCGACAAAATAAATAATTTGGACTATGATGAGAATATATTATATAAGTCTGAAATAAGAAAGAAAAGAAAAATCATACAGTCTGAAGTGGAAAATTCTGCTGATGTAAAAACTTCCCTTGCCTCTAACAATATGTCAAAATCAGAAAGTAATTGTTGCTCCAATGAACTTGCTCCTTTAAATTTGAAAAAGAAGTTAGTATACACCTATTTTCACAAATTAATTACATAATTTGCATTAAATTTCATATTTGAATCTTACATTTTAGTTATACAATACCAGATCTAAGAAGTCCAACATCAATTTTAGAAGATATCAAATATAAAGAAAATAAGTTAGCAGAGTTATTGAATTTAGAAAAAATAACTATTCCCCAAAAACAAAACACTGGTAATGAAGATAGCGATAAGAAATTTTTAGAAGATTTTCAAAAAGTATTGCAACTACCCCGTACTAAATTAGATCCTTTAGAAAATTGTAAAAGTTCCACAGAGGAAATATTTAATGGACATCATTTACACAGCACTGATGATAGTATGATAGATTCCCCTAAGCAATCTAAGACAAATGATATTAATTTTAAGGCTGATGAAACAATAATCAGTGGAAAAACTCCAAACGAAGAGACTGATCATATAAATCGAGTTGATGATGAAAGTTACATTAAAATTCCAAATGTGATAGATATTCCTGGTGGTTGGAATTTGGAAAACATTCATATATCATCTAATAATAATATAAATGATCTCGAAAAAAGTGAGCCTTATGAATCTCTTAATACTAAAGAAAATGATTGGGAATTTCTTTGACAAACACATCTGACTTATCTGAACTACTTAGATGACTGAATATGTTTTAATTGAGTAAGAAAAAGATTTTTTCCTATTTGAATTGTCAAGATTCATGCTCATTATTGCTATAAAAACGAATAATGGCTTAAAGGTAAGTTTTGATTTTATTAGTGTTATTAAAACTGTTTTTAAATGTGCTATGAAATCTGTCCAATACATCTCGAATACGTCATAAAACTATCAGAATTGCCATTTTGCTAAGTAAGAATTATTTGTTCATAGTAGTTCAACCATTGTACTACACACATTATTACTTTATTTATTTATTTTTATTTAAAATATTGGAAAGTTATACATATATATTTTATACACGAATAAGAATTAAGTATAAAAAATAATTAGGTATTTAATACTTGGTATTAAATCACTGGCTTGGTTGTACTATTAAATATAGGAAAAAAATGTATTATTTTCTAGTCTATAAATTTAATTTAAATTTTCTAATATTTTATAGAGTCATATGATGCTGATTATTATAGAGCTAAAAAATGTAAATTGTAAAGGTACACACGAGAAATATTTATCAATAATATAATAATATATATTACTTATTAATATGCCTGTAATTTTGCATTTTATTTGCGGGGTTATTGAGAAATCATTATTTTAAGCCTTATATTTTTTATTCAGATTAGAAAAAAACATACATTTGACAAATGCAGCATGATCAATATCTATAGCAAAGAGATATTCAAAGAATACCCTCTATGCCTTTTTCGTTCGTAATAATTTCTATTATCATTTTATTAAACAATTCCAAAATGTATAAAAGTATAAAATCTATAAACTCTATGAAAATATGTAAGATGATTTATAGAAGACAACAGTGATTGATTTCATTCCTATTTTTGATTGATAATAATTTTCATTCCTTCTGTACTTAACTCTTTCACAAAGGTTCTGTTTCACATTGGCCTTGCTCTATGCCAAATTCCAAAACATCGTCACCCAGTTTACAGCTGGCCCAAGCCATTCTTTTTGAATTGTGGTACACTCCTCGTTCACCCGTAGGACTTAAAACAATTGCTCCAGCTGTATTATTCAGACGCGTTTGCATCGAGTCAATGGAAATTTTAGCAGCTTCGTCTGGACTCATTCCTTGGCAAAGATGCATTCTCATGAGTATTGAATGGGCTAAACACACTTTTAGAATTGATTCACCATGCCCTGAAATTGAGAAAAAATTAGATATTTTCAATTTTTGTTTGGATCAAGATGGTTTTGGAATGTTGTCTAATTGGTTTATATGATGATGCTAAACATGATATAATATTTGGAAATACTTGTGCAAGAATACTAGGAATACTTGTGCTGAAGAGTATAGATTTCTATAAAGCACATACTTTGCCGTCGCTATAAAGAATCATCTAGTTACCTTTCTCTTTATCTAGAGATTTGTTCTCTAGACCGTTCAAGTCACTCTGAATCGCGTGACATCAACGTTAGAAAAAAGAATATGTGTTTTTGTATTTGAGCGAAAACTAGAACATTTGTTTCTGGAAAACGGCTGCAATGACTTCAAAAATTTAAAAGCCATTTGATGAAACTAAATAAGAACTAAATAACAACTAACCCATGGAATTGCATGGGTTGGTTGTTCGATATTATTGCGTTTTGTTACTAAAACTTATTGTGAATTAGGTAAACTTAGGTATTGTGCATAACATGTAACAATCATTAACTGTTCTTCCAATTAACATTAATTTCTCAATTATAATACAGTTCCATGCCATTAAAGTAAATTCTCGAAAAGTTCAATTTAGGATCAAATATTACTTAAGAAATTTCATACCAGTAGTAGAAACAGCGCCAAGTTTATTATCAGCATATGTTCCGCTTCCCAATTGTGGCGTGTCGCCAACTCTTCCTCTATATTTGCCAGTAATACCACCAGTTGAAGTGGACGCAGTTAGGTTACCGTAACAGTCCAGGGCTACTGCTCCGACGGTGCCACCTTCTTTATTAGCCTACCATGATAAATTATCACTTAGGTATTATATTTTTTATGTTGCTCAAACTAGAATACAAATTTTATGATCTTACGTGTCCAATTTCTATTTTACCAATACCCCCATTGTCTATAAAGTCTTGCAGCGCCTTCTTCGCCATTTCTGTAACCAAAGAACCTTCTGGCAGAATATCAAAACCCTGAAATGCACATTCAGATAATTAATAATAAGAAAATTTACATTTTATGTTCATTTCTTACGTATATATCAACAATATCTATTTTACCTCCTTTTCGGCGAAGTGAGTAGCTCCTTCTGCACACAATAACACATGTGGAGTCTTTTCCATAACTTTCCTTGCTAAAGATATGGGATGAGCAATATTTTTTAAATATCCTACTGCTCCTGCCTGCAGTTTCTCACCATGCATCATACTTGCCGACATTTCAACATTGCCTTCTATCGTCAAGACAGACCCATACCCTAATAAATAATAGAAAACAAAATTAAATAAATAATTGTTAGTTGAGTGATCGATGTGTATAAAGGAACTTTATACACAAATTGGAATGCTTTCTTTTGAGATAAAATGACTTGAGATGAAATAAAATTGACTAATTGTAAGTGTTGTTCTACCAGTAGTGATTTTGGGTAGAACGATTTGAGATTTTATCAGAAACATAAAATAATTTGTAACAAACTTATTCCTCATAATTGACCATTCATATTCACCATTTTCCATACTTATAACATCAAAACTCGTATAAATTTTCAAAAAAATTAAGTTCTGTAAACCTGATGATCGTGTATTGAGAACAAATTTAAACCATCAGTTCTCTATCGAGTTATGAAAAAGGCAATCGTTTTGAAAATACGAGATTTCATCAGTAAAATAAAATGTAACAAATTTATTCACCAGCATTAAAATTTTCATCATCCTCCATACTTCTGATGGCTGCTTCAGTTGCTTCTATTGAAGTTCCTCCATTTTTTAAGATCTCCAAAGCTATCCTAGCTGCCAATTTTACTCCTTTGAATTTTCCTGGAACTCTTTCATCCGGAATGTCTCCTGCTCCGCCATGGACCACTATGATGCATGGTTTATCTCCAGAACTCATATTGATATTGATATTCCAATCCCAATGATATCTGTAAACTTGAATAACTATTAGAAAAATAATTGTATTATCCCAAGAAATTAGGCAATTTGGAGTAATATATATATATATATATATATATATATATATATATATTTTGTGTAATAATCGATTTGATAGCGGCACGATTTTTTTACTGATTGTTTCTCGTTATCTTGAAAATAAACAAGCATTGTGTTCGAAATGTTATCATCATTAGATGATTATACTGACAATGAGTGAAATGTTTGCGGAAAATTATGAAATGTTTTAACCAGTCTTTCACTCACATATATTTATTTACAATTAGTAAACAATAACTTAGTGAGAATATAATTTTTAGATGCAATAGTTTTTAATGATCTCTATGAAATTTTATACCTTCAGAGATGTCTAATCTGAACGAACATTTAAAATATTATAGGCCTGAGGCTAGTTAGTTCTTTTAGAAAATATGCAATAGAGGTGTACTAAACACGTGTTCGTTTTTTGGTCATTACAATATTTAAATTGAAAATAACTAACAAGTTGGATTAGTTTTCTGAAAATCTTTAGCATTAAAATCAGATTCTGGTCGAGTCTCTGGTGTATGTATTTCTTTTTTTTTTTTTGTTGATACATTATTTTCATATCTCAGTCAGACAGGGGTGCCTGGTATGAGAGATCATGAAAACAGTTTTCATATATTATAATACATATCATTTGTCTATTTAAATTTAATTAATTTTTTAACTAATTTTAATTTAAGTTAATTTGTGATAAACATAATCAAATCTAATAATAACATAAGTAATAATTTTATTTAACGACTTAATAATTTTAATTTTATTTTATTTCTATATTAAAATTAATAAATTTAGAAATCGGTAATTCCTATATTAAATAATATGTTATACTTGCTTCTCAATTACCCCTGTGTGGTGTGAACCAGCACAATCACTATATATTATAATATTATTATTTTATAATTGTCCAATTATTTTTTATAACATATATGTTTTCGTTCAATTTGCTCTACATTAATTAATAATTATTAATTAATTAATTAAATTATTATTAATAAATTAATAATTAATAATTGTTTTTAAATATTTTGTGAACTGACAACTATGATAGCTACCATTGAAATGCCTCATAGAGAGTGCATTACTCTCATAGGCGCAGCCCCACTACGCGACCACGTTTATCTTGTTCGGAAGAAAATAAGATAATTTCAATTAGAATTTATCTAAATCTCGTTAGAATCACATGTTCTTAAACTGTGGATCGCTGTTTAGAGTCGAGTCATGAAACATAAAAAAAATCATACATATTAATTTATGTAGTCATGTTGCTACCCGATTAATTAATTATTTTTTAGCATCGGTATCAAAGATTTACATAATGTAGAAACTACAATGTTTAAATGAATATAATTTATTTGAGCAATCAAAGCAATAGATTTCATGTATCAAAGTATTATTAAAAAGGTTATTCTATGCATCTTTAACTTCATAATACATATATTGATTGATTTCCTATTTAATTTAATAAATAACATAAATTAATTAATTTATCTATTAAATATATTTTAATTTATATTAGAATTCATCTAAATCTCGTTAGAACCATGTGTTTCTAAACACTGAATCATTGATTAAATTTAAATCCCGAAACTTAGTACTCGTATTAAAGTTTTTGGACAATTAGAAAAAAAAACTATAATAATTAAAATTATTGCAGATTTGCAAAAGTTTAGCAAACAAATCGCTAGATTTTACGTATCAAATTTGATTGATTCCTTATTTAATCCATAAAAATAAGATAAATTAAATTAGAATTTATCTAGATCTTGTGAGAACCAAATGTTTCTAAACAGATTATTGATTACATTTAAATCATTAAATTTAAAAAATATATTTATATTAGTGCTGCTAGCTGGATTAATTAATTATTGTTCTGTATTCGTCATCATGTTTTAGTTAATTTTACAGAAAATATAATAATTACATTAATCCAGATTTGCTACAGTTTAGCAAATAAATTACTAGATTTTTCGTTTAAAATTTGTACATAAAAGTTATTCTAGGCATTTTGATTACATAATAAATTGATTGATTTTCTATTGATCCATAAAAATATAAGATAAATTTAATTAGAATTTATCTAAATCTTATGAGAATCAAATTTTTCTAAATTCTAAACAGTGAATTTGATTTGATTTGATTGTGAATTGATTAAATTTAAATCATGAAATTTAAAAAAATATTCACATTAGTTTTAATGTAAACTAATATGAATATTTTTTGTTTTTTTCATGATTCATAAAAATTCATATTAGTTTTGCTGGCTGGATAATTGATTATTGTTTAGCATTCGTAACGTTTTAAGTTAAAAAAAAATACAATAATTAAATTATTGTAGATTTACAAAATTGCTCCAAAAGCAATATGGTTTGGCAATCGCATTACTTGAAAAAGAGGGCATCCCATTAATCCCGAAACGTAGAAAATATTTTATTAAAATTTTAATAAATATTTTATTTATATGAAATCATTAAATTTGTTTAAAATTATCGAATTTATATTTTAGTATCGATTATTGTATTGGAAGTTTATATTACTAAGAATAGAAAAAATACGGTATGTGCAGAAACAAATCTCAACAACAAAAATGATTAAACTGTAATAATTATTAGTTTTTGTTATTTAAATAAGATATTGCGCATAACATTTCTTAGTTTCTGAACAATACCTTTGACTAATATGCTATTAATATCGAATTTAATTTTTTTTCCTTTATCGTTATTGCTCACATAGAAATTATAAATAAATAACATAGAACTTTGCTTAAACATTGATTAGTATTACTGAAATAGGTTGAACACGTGCATTATAAACATTATTATTTATTCTCCTATTGTTTTCAAATTTACAATAAATAATGAGCGTCATATTGTAGAATGAATCATCTCACTACCATTTATAAATAAGCTTTTAGTTGTTTGAGATATATTCACTATTTAATTTTTCTTCTCAATAACAATATTAACTTGTTGACATGCGCTGATTATAATTTCACATACAAATACTATTGAACTGGCTAATAGACCAACCACTAAAACTACAAATGCTCCTGTGAAAAAATTAATTAAATATAAAAATCAACTCTAAATTGAAAATTATATAATGAAAAAGGTACCTCCAAGGTGCTCGGTGCTGAGTTTTAATTCTGTCTCATCTTGGTCATTAAGAAAACCATCCACTAGAATAAAAATATACATTAAGGTTAAATATTAAATTTATTAACTACTTTTATTAATAATTTCAATATTTGGAGTTGGATTGCTATATTTCTTTTATGCTGTATTACCTCTTGAATGGATTCCATTATCTTTTTCAAGTTTCCTGATTATGCCATTTTCAGTTAAATTTCTGATGGCTAAATTGAACATATCCAATAAGTGGTAGTCTTTCCTAACTAACATCACTACGTTGTATTCATATAAATTTTCTGATTCGGAAAATATGTGGATTGGTAGTGCTTGACCAGCTTAAAAATACTTGTATGTTATAATCGGTAATGTTAGGAGAATTATTAATGCTTTAAGAACCTTGTGAATATCTGAGAAGAAAGTCCAAAACCTGAACTCTGGAGATTGCTAGAGATTTCTCTAATTTACCAAATGCGATTTCATGAAAACATTTTTCCATGTTTTTACAAATTTCAAACTGTTCAGATTTCCTTCCGCTTAGTTGAGATATTCTCCAATATTCAGCTATGCCGCCTTGAAAAGGAATATAAAAAGATTTCCAAAATAATAGTGTAATATTATAAATCTGATTTTTTACCTCTCATTATGATGTTGGAGTCAAACAATTCTTTAGAAGTCGACATGTGCGTTGGTTCTACAGGATTTGTCAAAGCACTTATGAGCATGCTATGATATCCAGTACAAAAGTGTAAACCAAAAACGAAACAAGCTGCCAATATTATGCGGATGGTTGCAGTATTTGTACTTATTGATTTATCAGAAGCTAAACATTAAAATCAAGGATAAAATTAGAAAGATTTCTAATCAATTTCCCCTTACTACCTGGTAATCCCATTATGGCACTCAAAACCATGGTGCCAACAGCAGACAATCGTGCATCAACAGGATGCACCACTTTATAGAACCAGTACAATATTCCTGTCAATCCCAACCAAAGGCCAAAAGTTGAACTCCAAACATTTCTGGAATAAACTGCAAAAACTTTTCGCCATTTTTCGCCAGCGATAGAAGTTTTTACAGCCCAAGTGACATCATCTCTCATATAGGACACCGTGGCCCCAAAATGATGACGAGTACGAGAGTTTTCGAACATTCCGCCAATAAGGATATCTGATTTCTTGTTTTCGTATGTTAGATTGGCGTAGAAAGGACTCATAGTACCTGGATGGGAAATAGAATACTTGGTTCTACTTATGATTCTCATTATTGTATGATTGTTGAAAATTTGAATATTAATTACCATTGTCGTATATCCCAATAAGGGATCTGCTCTCTGGTGAAATATTTATCACTGGTTTAAAATTGTGCATTTTACCAATCAAGTTAAGTAGTTGAACTTCTACGCCTTTGGATGAAGACGTACTGTCTACAAATGGTCTCGTAGCAACAGCTCCAACATTTATCTGTGTCGGAAAATTAACAAATTATTATTCCATAATATATAATTCACTGGTTCATTATAATCCAAATATATTTGTTTGAATATTTGTTTCACTAACCGGGCATCCTAACAGATCCTTAGGAAACTTTGATTCTTTGGATGAGTCTGCGTGAGGAATGACAAATATTCCTTTACATTCATCAACTAATCTTACAGTTTTAATAGAGCCACAAGCATCTTCTTCATAAGGTATCCAAGAATATATTAAAAATTTCGGCTGTTCTAGATCTGGTTCTGCACCCACCATAACATCATATACCCCTAAGAAATAAAATCAATTTTATAAGCTATATATCAAACATCTATGTTTTAAGCAACAGACACATATGATTTTGTACTGATATGATTTTATATGGTTTTATACTGTTTTTGTATGATTTCTATTGATTGACTTTCTGCTTATGATTATTTACCATTTTTTAAGAACATCTCGAAAATAGGCTTCATCATCTTTTTTAGCGTTCTACAATAAAAAACCAAACAATTATTTTAATTATTCTCAAATTATAATTAGTGATAATAACTTGTATTAATAATACCTGATATCTCTTTTTCCTAACATGAGTATCATGAATCTTGCAACTCGACTCCAAGTTGATAAACTTTCAAGTTGACTAATTTGAGCTTTTAATTCCTCTATCTCATATGCAAAAAGAATACAATATTTTGCCCTAACATAATTAAAATTGGCTTAAAATTTATTAATTATTTATAATTTATTATTATTTGATACCTGACTGTAGCATGATCGTGTTTCTCGTGCTTGTGATTCCATTGCTTTACCATTAGGGAAACTCTTAGGTCTGTTACAACAAATATTGTGCTCAAAATTCTTTGCTGAAATATATTATTGTAAGATTAAATATTTTGAAGCAACTGTAGACAGATCTATTTATCATTCAATATAAAATAATTCACGCATAATAGAATTTAAAGACCATACCTGAAAATCACTTTTTACTGGATTAGCACTGAATACTATCAAGTTCCCTAAAACCATGTGTTTCCCCGGGGTCGAGTATTTTTCGCAAATGCGCCAAAAGCAGGGCATCAATGTGACACTATTTGGAGGGTATCTATCTACGCCACTGGTTCCACTTGTTGGGGGTTGTAGGAACAACATTATTGTTGTAGCATTTAAAATCATGATGAGCCAAAATGGAATTTAAAATCATATAACAAATATTGAGCAGTGAAATGATAAAGAGTACTCTTTTAAAAACAAATACTGATGTACCTGTAACCTAAGAGCTTAGCTTAGTAATAAATCCAAATATTCGGAAATCGGAAATTCCGGTTGTTCTTGTAATTTGATTTTAGATGATCGCTGATATATAAAATTAAATATTTTTGTTTACACTGATTGCTCGGCAGCGGACTAATGATAATTTAATGATCAGAATTGCAGTTGAGGGTATTTGCATGAGACCAAAATAGGCCTCTATGTAAATATAATTTTGTACAGAATCTGTTATCGGTTAAATCGGTTTTAATAATTCTATAGTAAATTAATATAAAAGTATTAAAAATCTATTAAGTCTATTTATTTATTTATAAAATATTTTTTTAAATATTTTTATTGTTAAATTAAAGACAATAAGTAGTTCAAAAAGGTGATTTCAAAATTCTATATAAAAATTTTCTGAAAAAAAATCATTCAAGATTATTAATGATAACCATAAATATTATATTATATATTTATAATATTGCACATATTTTATGTCATTTTGTTGGGTTTCTGGGTGTTCCAGAAACTAGTTCTATTTTGCTGACAATAAAATTCACCCGCTCTAACATGCGGTCTATTGAGCCTTCCAGAGCACTTACTCTGTTTTCCAACCTACATTAAACACATTTTTTAGCATTTTTTTTAGTTTCTGAAACAAATTTTATTATAAATTTATAAATATTTTACTTGCCCTTTGAACTCTTTTGAATTCACTATGTCCAGCGTGCTCTTTCTGCTGCGTATCTGGTCTTCTAAAATGCACAGATAATACAAAATTAAAATTCATAGTATTTCATCACTGCTAATATATTATATATTATATCATTTCTATAATGATAAGATTTTTTATGTTTTTTATAAGATTTTAATCGTATTTTGTCAAAATTGTTTTGTTTAATAAAACGTACACGAGTCACACCTGATTGGCGATTTTCTTGATTTCTTCCTTGAAGATAATCTAGGATTTTTTGTTTTTCATTTTCATCAATACGTCGTTCTCCGTTAATATCGTATTTTGCAAAAAACATTTCAATCTCTAAATCATTGAAATTGCAACTAGAAATAAACAGTACTATTCTTTGAACTTGAATTATACCAAATCCTTACTTTTAAGCCAAATCATTACTATGTATATTATTGGTTGCCAAACTATTATAATTAACTATATTTCATATAGAATTTTATAATTATTGAATTTCAATATATTAATACTACTAACAATATTGTTCAAAATATTTTCTTACAGTTCTAACGTTTTCCTGATTTGTGCATAAACATCAGCCTGCCTCTGCTTTGGTGTATTGGGCGATGAATTAGGTTCATTATTTTCTCTTCTCGTTTGTGTTAAATCATTTTTTTCATTTTTGTCCTTTTTATCTTTCATAAAAAGTCGGTTATAAATACGAGCTCCTCTACGTTTGATAAAAGTATGTACATCTTCGCCTTTTCCTGAACTCTCAATCTCACGTTTTACTTCTGAATAGGTATCAGTCACAATCGCCAAAAACATATTCTAGATAGATAAAATAATAAATTAAAATGATGGTTGAAAACTTCTTTTTAAATTGTTTGAAAACCAATAATTGATAATGAATTTATTCGAATATTATAATTATTAAGAGGGCCAATTTAAAAATTTGCTGATATTTATATTACTTACTAGTAAAACAAAGAAGACAAAGAATATATACGATAAAAAATATATTGGTCCCAAAACTCTGTTTGCTTGTTCGATTTCGTGATAATCAAATTCGCCCAAAATTGTCGTGAGAAGCGTAACGACGGCTGCACCAAAGGTTCGATATCCCTGGGCCTTAATAATATAATATTATTAATACATAAATTTCCTTTTTATAAATTTTATTATAAAAATGCACCTGTGTTCCGAATAGTAAATAGCCAAGCTGTGCAAACGCGAAAAACACAATAAAGAACATAACAGCAAAACCTGCAATATCTTTTACACACTAAAAATAAAAAAAATTAGTTATTATAAAAAATAAGCATAATATAATTGAGTTTTTTTTTTAAAAAAAAAAGGTTTATTACTGTACCCGTTTCAATGTACTTTTTAATTGTCGCATAGTTTTATTAAAACTGAGGAATTTTAACACTTTTAACCAGATGAAGAAAAAACAAACAGCCATCACATTATTATATTGCCTCTAAAAAAACAGCAAAATGGTAGTATAGATTGAAATCGATTTTAATATATTATTAATATATTTAAAATTATATTTTGATTATTAAAATTTTATAAACGTACTTGCCAGAAGCTGATGTATTCCATATTAATGTATTTATCATCCGATAAGTTTTCCAATTTTTTTTTCATTAAAAAGTATCTATAAATGGTAGATATGATGCAAATATAAGAGAGCTGGAAGAAGTTGTTATCATTATAGAAATATATACACAAAGCAATACGTACATATTTTGACAACAAATTTCTACAAGATGAACAATTCATTAAAAATCTATCATTTATAAAAATGCAATGGTGCAAGAGAGAATAAGAATATAATCTGATTATTTCACCATAATGATTGTCCATTCCATATAGTTCCAAAGCTCTCTGAAATATTCACGGAAACCATTCAAAGCCAATTCATAAATTTCTGCTGCAGTATAGTATATAATAAATATTACAAATACAAATTGCCAAAACAGTATGACATAATCTGATTTTGTAATATAAGGAATCAGACGTACTGATTGGAAATGAGCTGAGGGCAATATTCCACCAGTTGGCGGAAACTCAAAAACTATTCTGAAAAAGCAATAACTAGTTAGAATATGATTAGAAACTTAAATTTTCGAATTTAACAATGCATTTGCTGGCAGAGTTGTATAATTATTCACTTAAGTGATCAAGTTATGTCTAAATAATATATAATCAGTAATGTAAACTAATAAGCTAAGATTATTGTTAAAACACTTAGTTAATAATGAATAAATAGGTGTTTGCACAACTCTTCTAGTCATTTAGTTTACATTACTGACTTTATACAAATTATTTCAAAACTTGCAAGATTCTTTATAGAAAGATACTAATATGCACAATATTATTGCTGGCTTTATTTTTTGTTTATTATCTCTCTTTCTTATTTTTTTCAAAATATGCCAGGTTTTATATAATATATTCCTTACGAGCACAATGTCTAATAAAATATATTAGGTATTATAATTTCTTACTTTGCAATGCAGAACAAATTCACATTCGGGTTATAAGTTGTAAAATCAATGAACACAACTCTAGTTCCTCTTCCAATCCATTTATTTTCTTTTAAGTCTAATATTATTTCTTTGTATTTTTCTTCCTGGTCCTGTGGTAGATCTACAAAATAACCTCCTCCGGTGTATAATGATCCTCCAGAAATATGACCCCAATAAACTGCACCCTTTAAATTTGACGATGTGGTGTACCACCATCTAATAAAATTAGAAACATTTAATAATTATTATTATATGAAACAAAAGATATTTTACAGACAATATAATATACATTTCTATAGTATGCAAATCAATTGTAAAAAGTATATCTAAAATAGAAGAGAAGATAATTTGCATAAAATAATGAAAACATATAGATTAAATATAAATTTAATAAAAAAATATATATTTAATCTTGACTTTTACTCACGCTGAACTGTTTCCGGGGCCAAAATTTTGATTGAATTCGTTTTCGGAGTCGAAAAATCCATAGCATTCAGCAAATTGGCGTCGGAAATCATCATGTACCTACAAATTCCATAATTAGAGTTATATTCTAAAATAAATATTATTATTGGTTCAAATCAAAATTATTTTTCAAAAACTTTTTAAAATAGTTTGTGGTTTATTACACAAATTTATTATTTATGCATTGCCTGCAATTTTTTTTAGAAAATAGATCAAATGTATTCTATACATAATGAGTATATATTCTGCATACCCTATTTTTATCAATATATAGGGTCCAACTAGCTTTTTTTGAAAAATTTCTTAAAAAATCTTCTGAATATTTTGCCAATTTTCTTTTTGTTTGAAAATTCTATTAAAAAACCACTAAATATTTTCACTTTTTTTATTTGAAAGTAAAATGTAAAGAGTGCAGAGTACACAGTAGGGTTGCTTAAGTCGTACCCCCTAAAAAAAAAGTTATTTAGCGGACCCTATATTATTATTATTGTAACTTGTATTGGAAAATAAGAAAGTAGAGGAATAAAGTATATGTTAGATTTTGGAATATATATATATATATATATATATATATATATATATATCACATGTGTATTTAATAAAAAAACTTAAACCTGGCAACTGTTATTTCTAACACGAAGCTGCCTCATTCTTACACGTCCCAGTAAAAAGTTTTCTCTCAAAACTGCACCATTATTGCCAGGAGATGTTCTATAATATTCCTCATAATCATGAACCGGACTTTCTTCAGAAAATTCTGTCGTTTTATCCTGGTGCAAATCCAACTTCTCCAATGCGTTTGTTCTGTATAGAGACTCCGGAAAGGAAGATTCCAAATACTATCAGAAAATATCGAGTAATTAACATTGATTTATACCTTTATGTAAGGTAAAATATATTGATATAAATTACAAATTCAAGATATTTGTTAGTTTGGATGATTTATTAATAGTGCAGTAAATGGAGAGCAAAATAGGGTGTAACCTCTGAATTTTTTTACTTTGCTCCAATTTGCATGAAATTTGGGAATTAGGTTCATTATGATTATTTATCTGTGATTAGGTTCATCTTATGCTCAAGTTCAAACGTATATCTCAAAGGGGCCAACCACAAAGTTTTGAATTATCATTTTGATCGTGAAATCTATCCATCTTTATGGTACAGAATTTTATACACGGTGTATAGACAGGCGATTTATCTTATAGTAAGTTACACATTATTTGTAAAGATGAACCTAATTCCAAAATTTCATGCAAATGGGAGGACAGTAAAAAAATCCAAAACGCTCCATCATATGAAAGAATTATCTACCACATGCAAATCAAGAAAAATTGCCTAATTTTTGTTTGTTTTAATATTAATTATTGAATATTTGTTACTATAGTTTCGAACTAACTTCAAATTATCAATTTTTGTAGTCACTCATTCATTTGTTACCTCAAATAAGCATTATTTCAAATAAATATAATACTTACTGCCCAGAAATCACTTGCAGAAACACAGTCTCTAAGTGTTATGGATCCACTAGTGCTTTCAAATCCGCGGTCCACAAAAGTCAGAACCATAGATCGTGTTAAATAGAACATATTTGAATCTATTGAACTAAATGCCACTGTAATAAATAAATAAATACAAATTTGCTATACATAATTGAATAGATTTTTAAATGCGTTAATGAACATGACCACTGGTTGGTCACCACCCAATAACATTTGTTGGGGCTGGTTGACCACCCCTGGGCATTTTAATATAAAGAAAAATTAACTGATAATATTAATAAATATTAATAATTATTGAAGAAAATTATTTAAATTGTGTTGTTTCAAATTTTAATTAATTCCTATTATTAACATCTATAGATGTTAATATATAGATCACTATAGTGATTCACTTTAAAAAAATCATATATGAAACAGTAGTTTATTTTATGAACTGAAAATTGTTATTAGAAAATTTTCCGTTCATAAAATATCCTTAACTGACACGTCGGCCATTTTAAATATGTTAACAACTGAAAACATTATTATAGTTGTAAAATATAAGATGTACTCACCTATTGATGCTACAATAATGAATATTATATATAAAACTATGTCGATGCACTGATTTTTTATTGTTTTTTGGTGTTTTTGTTTGTCTTCTCCTTGCAGTAAATCTGTTTTGTTACCTGATACTTTACCAACTTCCAATATCTGATCATCTTCTTGAATTTTTCTACAAATGTCAGTTACAACGATTACATAATATTACGTTTAAAAATCATTTTTTTAATTAATTACACATGAAAAACGATTAGTTTAAAGGTTTTTATTATAATTATATGTGATTCTTAACATAAAACATGATAACTGATGCGAGATAACTAATTTGTTATTGCTTTTTTTTACAATATGGCTTATGCACCAACTTCACCTTCTACCTCAATGGTTGGTATTTGCGTAAGTAATTAGTGGTTACTTCTGAAATCTCAAAATTTATTTTTTCGCAAATGTTTACTTAACTTTGTCATTATAAGTTATTATCAAAATCTTAGCAATTATATTTAAATAAAATAAAATTGAAAGTAATCACTTACACTTGTTTTTTGTCGTGGAAGTTGAGTCACCAGGAGCAACGTACAAGGTGTTGGGTGCATTTGGAACATTGAAAACATTAGGAGAAACATTGGGAATATTAATTATATTGGGAGTATAGGATGTTTTTGGACTTCGGTAAATATTTGACTTTAGCGCACCGGAAGATTTAACAGTCCTTGCAGGAACCGATTGATTGACAGTTTTCCAACTCATTTGTACGTTCTTTGTAATTGTACTCTTAAAAACTAATACCTGAACACCTGCTAGTAATATAATATATAATAATTACTTTATCACTTTTTATTGAGACAAAACTTATTATCAATATTTGAAACGATCTTTTCAAAACAAAATCGCGATTGTCACTCTTACATATAGATGGCAGTACACCTCAAAACAATTTAATGTCAAAAAATTGAGGTTATGTATGAGTAAAATTATTGTAGAAAAGAATTGAAATATAGAATTTGTTTTGTTATATTTGTGCATATTATAATGTCTGCTTCATTTAAAAATGAGAAAAAGAAATTTAATCAAAGTGATCTTCGGAGGTTAATGAATGAACATAAAGGGAAACAGGCGAAAACCACAAAGAAGATTGAATCACCTTTAGCAAAATATCCTTTTATTTAGTATTTTATATATAACTTCTCATATGATTATATATATGTGCATATTATTTTAGATATGATGATAAGTAGTAATTGCTATTTTTTTAAGTTCCATATAACCAATTTATCACATTTTCAATATATTCAACTTCATGCTCAAATCGATACCAAATTTATTATTATTATTTTTCTTAACTCAATCACACGTACAACGAATCAGGTCAGCTTACATGCATACTTTGTAAATCAGTTGTGAGATCTGAGTCAGTTTGGACTGTTCACGTAAATGCAAAACAGCATAAGGAAAATGTGGCAGCTGCAAAGCAATTGAAAGAAAAAACAAAAAATTTCACAACTGTACCAACGCCGGAATCATTCAAGAGGCCAGCATCACCTGTAAATGCAGGAGAGCCAAAAAGGTTAAGAGGAATTTTAAAAAATGGAACAGAATCAAATATACCTAATGACTTTTTTGATGATACAAGAATAAAAACAGAAACAATAGTTGTCAAAGAAGAAAAAAATGAAGATAGCGAAAAAAATAATAATGATGACCAAAAAATGCAAGTCGATCATCATGAAGATCCTTTGCCTGAAGGATTTTTTGATGATCCAGTTATGGATGCCAAGGTTGCTGATTTTTATATTTAAATTACAATTTCAGTACAAATCAATAATATATCTCATATTTTTATCTTTAAGGCAAGAAATCAAGAATATAAAGATCCAATTGAAGAGGAGTGGGAACGATTTCAGAAAGAAATGAAAGAACAGACTTCTCTATCTGCTGCTATAATTGCAGAAGATCAAGAAGAAGCAACAACCGAAAGACAAATTGAAGAAATAGATGAACAAATTCGAAATTGGTCCAGGTTATTAATTATTTATTACATATTAACATTGCAAAGGACTTTTGCACTCATTATATTTTACCATTTACGTTTTAGAGTATTGGATCTAGAACGCAAAAAGGAACTGTTAGCTCGTAATGCTGATACGAAAAAGCAAGAAGAAAGTGATTCAGATGTAGAACTAGAAGAAACGGATGAGTTTTTAGATTGGCGAGGAAAAAAGTCTTATATTTAATTTACTTTTAATTAATATTTATAATTTTTTATACAGTTATATACTTTAGAATATTTGATTTGTATTAGAGTATTTGAAATTGAAAAAAATCAAATATATGAATTAAATAATGCATGGTTGATTATTATGTAATGTAATATCAAACAATAAGACTAACAATAAGGAAAAATAAAGTTTGTATATGTGAACCAAAACTTTTTTTTGTAATTACAATTCAGAGAATATTCAAAGTTTTGCTCAAATTAGAAAATTGATTTAATTTTTTTACATTATAAAAGTTGAACCATATGGAAGTAGCGTAAAATAACATGTTATACAATGATACAAAATTGTCAAAGCTTTAAATCTGTATTATTATCGAACTGTGATTGCAATTAATTTTTAATGAATGATTTAAATGACTTTTATTCATTCATTGAAATATTCAAGAATTTGAAAGTTTGAATAATCGATATTCATAAAGAACTTACGAATTTTATCGATAGTTGCTTATGGAACTTGCACGAACTTCATGAACTTCGAGGAAATGTCAAGAATATTTTTTATGTTGGTATTAAACAGTACAAAAGATGGCTGCGGTGCCGTCACCAACACAGGTAGTTATTGTTTCTAATTTACGGTTAAATATTTTGAAAGTGTGAAAAGTATTGCGTATCATAGTATTGTGAAATAATTTATGTGTCTATCTCTTAAATTATGATCTTCAATAACCCCTTCTATTGCCTCCTACAAGAATATTGCATTTGACAGCTAGTGCGGGCGGTGCTATTTTATTAATCGTGTTTTATTATTTGTTCAAATCATATCAGTTACAACTTATTTTAATTAAATGAATTGCACAAAATAATCTATAATGCATGCTGAGTTATAAATATATGCGTCTTTGGACGTCATCAGAACGATTGCCATTATCAATATTTCCATATCAGCCTATTGATTTTTAGTAATTTTACTATACTTGTTGATTCGTTATAGGTGGCTGGATGCCATGGTGCCATTTATGAGGCATATTATCATAAGGTAAATATTAATAATTATATACAAATATTCAGCATAACAAAAATCAATAAGTGATCAACCTTTGAATTTAAATTAATATCAGTTGTATTATCAGTTATCTTTGTTGTTGAGTGATTACTTTATCATTAAGAGTTAATTTACATTGTTAAACATTATTAAAGGGTCATTTTTGTTAACATTATTTTTAGATTGATCCAAAAGGTACTGGAGTGATAGGTGCAAATGTAGCTGCCCAATTTCTTAAAAAATCTGGTTTGAGTGATGTTGTACTAAGTAGAGTGAGTATATAAATACACAAATATGTTTACTAGTGATCTTTATTTTTTATAAATTAAAATATTTTATATCAGGTTTGGGATATATCAGATACAGGGAGCAAAGGATTTCTCGACAAATCAGGTTTCTATGTTGCTTTAAAAATGGTATCCTTAGCTCAAGCTGGCTTTGATGTAAATATAAGAAATATTATGATGGAAAGTCCAGCACCAAAAGTTGTAAGTAAAAACTTACTTTCGTGGAATTTACATTATAAAGTTCTGCTCTATATGAAATGATTTTCTAGGGTGATGTACCAAAACTGCCAACACAACCTCCCAGACCACCAAGTTCACCTAAAATTCCTCCCATTATTCCATCTACATCACCTGCTTTAATTGATTGGACAATAAAACCAGCAGAAAGAGTAAAATATAACCAATTGTTTGAATCATTACAACCAATAAATGGGATGATTCCAGGACAAAAGGTAAAACAATTATACAAATAAACAAATATAATATTTATTCACGCAAAATTGTTTTTGTAGGTGAAAGGTGTTCTTATGGATTCAAAACTTCCGGTTGAGACCTTAGGTAGAATTTGGGACTTAGCTGATCATGACAAGGATGGAATGTTAGATAGACATGAATTCATTGTGGTATGGACATTTTTGGAATATGAAATATTAATAATATTTAGTTTCAACTTTTAATTACTTTTAGGCAATGCATTTAGTATACAAGGCCTTAGAAAAGCATGCTATACCTGCAAGTCTACCTCCAGAACTTTTACCAAAGCCACAGGATCAACCGGTTCAAGTTGAGGAATTTGCTAACTTTTCTGACATGCCAGCAGTACAGGAAATGCCAGTTGCTCCAACGATAATTTCTGAACAATTGATACAGGTCTTACATTAATCTTAAACTTCTTACATTTATACCAGTAATCGTAAAATCATTTTTTAATATTGTATTTTTGTTAATAGCCTATCAAACCAGCATCTTTACCATGGGTGGTGACTCCAGAAGATAAGCAAAAGTCAGATATTCTTTTCCATCAATGTGATGCTAATAAAGACGGGTTAGTAACTGGAGCAGAAGTGCGTGATGTTTTCTTAAGAACTGGAGTACCTCAATTGTGTCTTGCACATATATGGTCAGTAAATTTTATCAAGACAATTTATTTACATTTACTACTTTACTACTTTATTGAGGCACTAAATGATGTTTGTTTTTAGGAGTTTGTGTGATACCAATCAGGCAGGAAAGTTGACCGAAGAACAATTTGCTTTAGCAATGTGGCTAATTGAACAGAAGCTAGCTGGAAAGGAACCACCACAAACCCTAACACCAGAAATGGTGCCACCAAGCCAAAGAACTGACAAAGAAGTTCAGGTCATTAATTTAATATATATTCCATTCTTTAATTTTATACTTCTGATTGTTTGTAATTTAAAAAGTTTTAATTTATACTCAGTATGGATTATTAGTTAATAATCTTCATTACAACATATTTATTAAATATATTTAACTTATTATTAGTTAAGTATATAAATAATTATTTCAATAATGAAAGTATTAGTAATTTCAGTTACTTATTACTCTCTCTATTTACATTCATTATTACATCCTTATAATTTTTTAACATCATTTTTATTTTTTATCTTCTAATTTATGTGTTCTGATGATAAAGTTTATTTCATTATTCATGAAAGATGGTACAATTTACGTTTTCTTCCATAATATGCTTTACAATATATATATATTAAAAGTACATGCTATTAGGGCTGAACCGAACAGAACTATATGTTTATCATTTTCTAATCGAAATTTCTTATTGATGACTATTCTTACTGTCCCCATAAGCTCATCATCTTGCCAACAACTGCAATGGAGTTAATAATAATATTAAAGTCTTCCTGTTTTAATAAATATGCAGTTACCTATAAATATGTGAATCTACTATTCGAGTGCCTTTTATTATGATGTGATTATTTGCATTAATTTGTATTCTTCCACTAGATTGTTCTTTGATTGTATCAGCATTTAATATTTTTGAGCCAATTTTCCATTTTATAGGCAAATCAGCATCCAAATAGCTAAAATTATAAAGTTTGCTAAATTATGAGAACTTTTAATTTAATTTATATTTTTTATTAAAATTGTACCCTGGACATTTGATAGACATCCTCATTCCCACATTTTCATATATAGTTACGCGAACAACGGGTTTCTGGTTATCTGGTATATCTTGCAATGCAGAATATATACCTAAAAAGATATTTCGAATGAAAATGATCTAAAATTTAATTTAAAAAAAAAGTACCTGCTGAATTATTAGCTGTTTCTATAATGTTTCCATTTTGATCTCGTACTTCAAATATTACAGATCCTGCACATTTTACCTTATAATGTGAGTTTGATTAACATTTGAAATTAAGCTATTAACGATTAACATTATATTTTTACACATTTCGTATACTGTACCTTACAATAACCGATCATAAATAAAGTTTTACGCTTTTTTACTTGTGGCAGTTCTCTGACAGGTTTAGGCAATGTTTGTGAAAGACAAGGGATTCCGTCAGGGAATAAAAGTAAGACGTCTATGGAACGAGACCATAGTTTCATCTTTTTCTTCCTTTTTGACCTACTTTCATTATGAGGCATTTCATCCTAAGACCAAAATAAATATTAATGTTTCGTAGGTATATTGAATGTAAAAATGAAATAAATGAGTTACCACGTGCTCTGATATAGGTTCAAATTTTTCCAACCTTACATGACATAATCCAATTCGTTTACGCTTGCCGACTTGCCCGCACCTTTGAAAATAGTTTTATCTTCAGATATTGAAATGTTAATAAAAGTCACTAAAAAAACTGATCAATACTTTTTCCTGTATTTTTTTTTAACAATAATAAAAGATGCACGCTTTAAGTGGATTGAGTTTACTATTTTGTTCTCATTCTATTAATTAATTAATCAAAAAGCTCCAGGCTAAAAGATCACCTTGAACACGGTTCCCACGGTGACCATGACGTAGAAACCATTATTTCTGATCCTCCATATAACGTCACTTGTTCAGGCTCATACTCGTATGGTCCTGATTTGGCTGTGGATGGTTTTACCTAGTATTTTGAAAACAATTCGTAAACAGGCATGCTCTTGAATTGAAAAAGATATGATTTATTGATGAATACCAGCATCAGTGATTCATCTACATCTGCCACGCTCACAAAATAAGGAGCAGTAGGTGTATTACCTAATTTGCATTGATACCTAAATTGTAATAATTTTATTCTATCTATATATCGTTCTCAAAATTATTTTGTATCATTGATATCTCAATTGGATTGTGTAAATATTTTATACATTTACCTGCCAGACTGTTGCACTTGAATGTTGTAAAGAGTGAGTGATTTATCTTTAATACCTATCGAAGTACTTTCATCTTCTGCAATTAATCTTAATTTATCGTTCTTCAATGAACCGATCCACCATGTTATGGATTCTTTTTCATGTTGCCTGTCTGGTGGTAAGCATACATCGCACGACAAACTGCAATAATTATTTGTGTACTTATTTTTTTTACCTAATTTCTAAAGAATAAGTTGACCGGATTACTATTTTGTCTTAAATTTTAGTTTTTCTTACTTGATTGTCGAACCATCTAAAAAGAAAAGCGCTTTGGGGGCAGGATAATCGTATTTTTTATTGCAACGGCTCGCTTTCGCAGGCACTCGTAATAGTCTTCCCAAAGTAATTTTTGCAGATCTACTTTATCCCTGTCAGATCCTTAGTAAAAAAAATTATAACTAATACTAACACTGGTTATTGACGAAATATATTTTATTATGTACATATATTTTTATATTCAATAATAGTAACAAAATTTAGATTTATATTATTCGTACCTGGGTAATCGTTTTCATTTTCGTCGATAACAATCCAATTATTTTTTTCTTTTTTCTGGAATTTTGATGCAAGTTCTTTTAGTTGTTTAAATTTACTTTTAAATCCGAGAGCATTATAGTACCCCAAAATAACTAGCAAGTTAAGTAGTAGAATTAATTTCATTTATTCAAAAATTATTTTATATCATATGTCTAAATTATTTTGTTTTCACTACAATGTGTAAGTGCTAATCAATAAATTTGAAAAGTAAAGTCATAGTAGTAAAAACATGAAAGATTTTACATTGAAAATGAATAATTATTATGTATATTCTTTATGCAATTGTGCAATTAAATTACATTATATGCATTATACTTGTTTACCTATGATTATATGCACCTAAAATGAGATTTTAAATCTTTGATTTAAATTTTATTTTTTCCAAATCTTTATCTTAAATAGACTTAATTTTAACAAATTATATATCAAATCTAAATTATTTCGTTCTGGTTACAATGCATTGGACCTTTGATGTTAATCAATAAATTTGGAAATTTAGTAGTAAAAAATTACAAATTTGCGCATTGGCGACCATTGAAATTGCTTTATTATTATGTATATTGTTAGCACCTTCAAGAAGAAATTAAATTTAAACAATTATGATTTCATGATACGTTTATTTACATTACAGGAAACTGCTCCTGTTTCGGTTTATTCGAATCCTGAATTAGATATGATAAGTAAAGATATCGATGAGTTGGCCAAAGAAAGAAGACTTTTAGAAATTGACATCACACAGAAAGAGGCCGATATCAAAGTTAAAACAGGCGAAGTTAAAAGTTTACAGGTATTTGTTAATCATATCATTGTTATTATTTATTTCTAAATTATCATTTATTGCAGAGTGAACTGGATACTCTAGCTGCTACTTTCAAACAATTAGAGAACCAAAAGGGCGAAGCTCAAAAGCGCTTGAATGACTTAAAAGCTCAGGTAATGTTTGATGACTGCTTGATTTTAGATTAATAATAGTTTGATTCATCTTACAAATTCACATTTTAAATGCTTATTTTTTTAAATATTTTATGTGCCGTAGTTAGTGATAAAAGTTTTGTACAACATATTTGCAACATATGTGTAGTTTGTGTTGTATTATAATATTGCATAATTTTTAGTAGTGTGCTAAATTTTGATACTGAGTTAAAAAATCAAAACCATAAAATTAATCATTAATTTGTTTATTATTTGATTTGGCATTTGAGTTCGAATTTGGCATGTTGATTTTAGTGCTCAGCCGTAGACAAAGAATTGGAAGAAGTGAATGCCGAATTAGCACTAGAGCAAGAAAAGGTGAGTTGTTCACGAATTAGAGTTGAGTTTCCTTGGTAAAATGCACTAATTTTCAATTTGGCATGTGTTCTGTTAGTTACTTGGTGAACTGTGAAGATGGTCTTCCTTCGAATGTTCTTTTATCTTATTTGTTCTCTTGATATGACACAGAAGATGAAATTCATCTATTTTTATTGGTGTTGTTTTGAAAATATTTTTTTTCATTTTTGGCAATCAATTTGATTTCTTTTTTTTATATCAATTAAAACATTAGAAATTCAGTGGTTGTGTGAGTCGAAATGGTTTCAACATTAAGGTAAAATTTGAGGTGAGATTATTTTGTATAACGTTCACAAAGTGTTGATATTGGGTACCTTGAGTCTTATTGATTTCTTGTTGATTATTTTGTACTTGGTTTGAGAAATGTAACTTTTCTTACTATTTATATAAAATACTTTATAATAATTTTTGTATTTATTCTATATTATTTTACGAATGTAAAATGAAAAAAAGCATGAGATTTTGATGACATTTCTATTTCTGAAAACTAAACTCTTTTACTCTTTCCATAAATGTAATATTTTATTTGTGTTTCTATCTGCTCTTATATAGTGTTGTGAGAGTATCATTGAATACCAGTTATATAGTTGTTTGTTGGTTGTTATTTGGTTTCAATTATTCTAACTTTAATATTACATTTGTCGGTCATATTTCAGGTGGACAAATTACGAACGCAAGCTGAGCAACAGGAGGAGACATTGCAGGCTCAAGAAAGTGAATTAACGTCTAAAAAGCAGGAACTGCAGGGGCTGAAGGAAGAAGAACAGAAACTTCAAGAGCAGCAAGATATTGCTCAACAGCAACTTGAACAACTGACTAAAAAATTACAAGATATGCAGCTTGAATTCAGCCAGGTCACTTTATTTGCATATCCAATTATAATTTTATTTATTGTAACACTATTTTTCTAGAGCAATTTATAAGTTGTCTAACTAATAGTAAGATAAATGTATTCTAACTGTAATGTTACAATTTTATGGTATTTTACTTCAACAGAGTAAAGCTCAAATAACGCAATTAGAAGAGAACCAACGCCAAATAAGCGATGCAGTAAAAGCTTGTGAAAGTGCTATAGCTTCCGGTGATCCATTATCTGTTCCACAATTTGCACTTGAAATTCGACCAGAATTCCGCGATGCTATTGTGAAAACTAATGGCCAGGCTGATGATGCATTTACAAAGTCGGATGATCCTTTCAGTATGAAACCAAATCAAACTTCGTTTAGTACTCCAGATCCATTTGCAGCAGGTAAGCTGGAAGATTTTAAAATTTTAATGATATAAATTTAACATAATTGTATCTTTTAGATGATAAAGCGTTTAAAACCAACGGTTTCGACAGCGATCCATTTGCAAATCAAGATGCTTTTGGCAGCGATCCTTTTACAAAACCGACGAACGATCCATTCGGTGCTTCTCAACAAAATGACCCATTCGGCGATAAAACAGCAACTGCCAAGCCAGATGTAAGGATTATTAAAAAAATATAAAATATAAATTTAACAATCCTAAATTATTATTTGTGACATAATGAACAATTTTGTATTAATATTTCATTATTTAATGCTATCTTCACAGGAGGATAAAGACGCATTTGGCTGCGATCCATTTGCGGTTCTACATGCACCAACAAGAGCCGAGAGTCCCAGCCCGGCCTTACCTCCCAAAAAGAGTAAGAATCCACCACCGCGACCAGCACCACCAAAACAAGGCCCCGCGAGACCACCGCCTCCGAAGCAGGCGCTCACCAATAGTTTCGCCGATTTTGCGGACTTCGATAGCAAGGTAATATTTTTATGAATGCTGCTTTATGTCATTATTGTTTCAATAGCATTTCTCAAAATATCGTTTCTCCATATAAACTCTCAAACTAAAGTGGCATTCAATAAACTATTGAATGGAATAAACATAGAAATTAGATAATTTATTTCATATTATTTTCATTTATAATTATTTGTTAACAATTTTAATGTTAAAAAAAAATTTAATGAAAATCATTATTACTAGTAGATATGTATTAGTCCCTATATAATAAGAAAAATACGAATTTCTCTAATAATGAAAATGAGGAACATTTTATGTTTGTATTACCTACTAAATACGAAAGGCTTTTAAAATGTTTCAGTTATAATATCCAATGAAATCAAAGTATGAAAAATAGGTAATACAATACTACGTTATTCTTAAAAAGTTAAGTAGAAATAATTTATCTTTATCAGTTCAATTGATTTACATGTGAACATGATTAACATATTATCTTTTATCAATTTTAATGTTCAATGTGATGTTTAGTGTAAATTTTAAGTTATTTTTTTAATTATGATCATATCTTTTTATTCTACATGTCTTTCATTTTAGTATTGCATATAATTTTTAGTAAAAACCCCTTTTCAGTTACATTAATGTTTTCTGTTGCATGCTACTAGAGAAAGTAGTTAATTCTAATTTGATGAATGTTAGTAATTGAATGCTTGTTTAGTGTTAGTTTTTGAGATTGACCAAAATAACATCTTTCTATCTGATAATATTCTGTGTATTTTTATATAATTTATACTAACAGCTTGCTATTAATAACGTTTGAATTTAGTTTGTTATTGTTGTGATACAAAACGATAATTTGCATGTTCTTCAAAATTTCTTTGTCCAGAAATTTGGTAAAAAAGTGTTTCTTATTTATGACCAATTTTATTGATGAGTACTAATTTGTGTTTTAATAAATTATTTTAATTTCTGGACATTCTTTGCTTCTCTATCATGGCTAACAAAAAATTTCATAATTCTATTTCAGCCTTAATCTCGAGACTAACACTAAATAACACCTATTTAATACATCGTACTAACTACTAAAATAATACACTCACTACGGATAGACTGTAGAAATAATATACATATAAATATATAAATAGATATGATCTACATAAGTACCAATAAAAATTATCAATACGAAAAAAATTGAAAAAAAAATCCCTTGCATTAATATCACAAACTCTTCAGCAAATAACATCGGCATTCAACTCTAACACGAAGCCTAATAAAGGGCTAGACAAGGCACCACCAGCGGCTGTTAAAGTTCAAGACTTCACAGACGATCCGTTTAGGGACTATAGATATGAAGATTTAGCTAATATAGCTGATCCTTTTATGGATGAATTGAATAACGAACACAAGACATCGGATAATTCTGTAATAAATAATTTCGATGCGTTTTCTTCTTCAAACGATTGGTTTTCTACTGCTGCTTCTAACGCAAAAAACAAAAACGCTTCGAGTGTAGATCTTTTCGGTTTGGATGTCTTTGATGGTAACATGAACCAAACGGTGAACGATGGAAGAGCATCAGAACCGCCTAGGCCCTTATTGGATTCTCGAGATTGATGGTAGACAATACAGCCAGTGGCCGAATTTCCGCCCCGATTATTTCGGAAGAGAAACAACTGGCCTGGGCGGCAGCCGAGAGCCGGCGGGCCGAAGAATTGAGATTAAAAAGGGTCAGGCAGGAACAAGAGGATCTCGAACTAGCCCTGGCCCTTAGTCGAGCGGAGAAACAGTCGTAGCTGGTAACGTGATAGGTTTGTCATATTATTGTACAATTTTTGTCTCGTTATAAGATTTCTTTATTATTGTCATTGAATTAGTTGAACGTATGTGTTATGTATTTTGTAGGATCGCGCCATTCCGCGCTTGTGTATATATGATATATATGTATAGTAGAATTTTAAAATATATTTATGTTGTTATATAGAACCTTTACAAGCTGGAGATTATTTCATGAGATTGTAGAGACCCCTGCATTTCATTACGTTTCGTACAAATGTTTCGTTTTCAGTATTAGATAAGCAAAATGATTGAGATTGATAATTTGATTGAGAGTATCACAAGATTTTTCAAATTTCGAGAAATCTACTTGCACACCTTATCACAAATCATACAAATATTGAAATAATATCATACCTTATGAATGTTTTTATCGTTGTACAACAAAGATAATTAAGGAAATAAATGTATAGTTAATTTATATATCGGTTACTATTAGTGTAATATGATAATAAAACCAGTCATAAAAAGTAAGATAATTTTAGAAAAATAATCGCCTTGCAAAATCTTTGTATTTATCAAAATGTGCGAGCATAATTGTATTCATAGCGTTAATATATCACAAAAAATTAATATAAACCCACACGAAAAGGCCATGTTTATAATCGAAGTAAAAATTCCTTCATAAAACTTATTGAAGTATGTTTTGTTTTCTTTAATTCTTGAAAAAGATGAGCTGTTCTGATTTTGTTTGTTAAATTATTCGAATATGACTTGGCCATTTCAAAATATTATATCACTGCTACATTCCAATATCATTGTTTGATTGCGAGATGATTTGAAAAATAAGTATAGAACATTTGGTAGAAGTCATTACTAGGTATGCTTGTGCGCATATATAAACGTAGATTTTAAAATAAGAAAATATTTTGCGTACAATTTTAATACTTGAACACACGATCAAGTGTTAGCATTTGCAACATCTACAATATTTCTAAATAAAATTGAAGAATTTATAAGGCCGATATCATAGGTGCGAGAAACAATAATTACATGCATTGAATTCAAAAGCATAAAAAATATCACCACATGTCCGTGACCACTAATTTGGCATCAGTTTTAAAAACTAGAGGCTGATCGTCATCATACCTATCTCTTTCATAAATAACGACTTGAAAAACTGCAAAACTAATAATATTTTTTAAGTTATTACTCAAAAGTTATGAAACGTTATATGTTTATTTTATTTAAACCATTGGAATATCCTTCATTAAACGTACTTTACGAAATCTATGTACTTTGAATTATTACTCATACTAATAAGTATGAGTACAAATTTGCATTGGAAACTTTTCTTCAATATCGGTTTCACTGTGAAATTCAACATACAATATTAAGATATGTATGTTGTCAAATATCATGTTCTACTTTGAAAATTAAGTTTCGTTTTACTTGTCTGATTTTTTTGTTATATTCAAACATTTTAGAAAATTTTGAAAATGTGTTAAAAATTGTTTTGGATTCTGGTCAAATAATTTTTTGTACAGCGTTATTTTTAAGATATTCATAAGCGTTTTGTTGTAAATATAAATATATGTATTGTTATTAGAATTCTTGGGATTTGAATTGCGGCAAGACATGTAATGTCTCAGGTGTAATCAAACACGTAGGAAATCTTTTAGTCAAAATTACTGTTTGATAATTTACACGCCGGATTGAAAATTGCGGCAGATGATTTATGATGAACTAAAATATTTAAATATAGCTTACTTTCCCAAAAATAATTAATCACTTCCTATTCTCTCTAAACAAAGATTTGTTCCGTATGCCTATCGTAAATATCAAAGTATTTATATATATATATATATATATATATATATATATATATTTATTTATATAAATATGAAATGATAATTTTTGAATAAGTATTGTCTTTTGCCTAATACATGTATGCAACTTATAAATGCATTTATTGTATCTATAATTAATAATTCTGTCACATAAATATAAATATGAAATGTAAATTTAGAATTAATATATGTATAATTTGAGAGTAAATACAAATCGCAATAGTAATTCTTACGAAATTTATGGCGAGTTTTTCACTAGTCTAAAATTATATAATAAGTGGTGCAAAATGTTCTAACGTTGTTTTGATTTCAGGATTGCTCTAAGTATATTTATGGAAAACATATATAATTTTATTCTATTTAAAAATATTTGCGTTCACATAATTGCAACACTATTGTACTACTTTTATATTACTATTTCCTCACTTTTTCATATTATTTAGTTCTTTCTGACTCTAGACATATTAAGAACGTTTCCATACGATACTTATTATGTTATTCAATGATTATCATTTATAACTCTTCATTTTATTCAAAACATAAGATAATTAATTCATCATTTTTATTTACTGATTTGTCATAAAAATGTTGAAACCAAGTTAGTTTTGTGAATTCATCACCTTATTCTATTTAAATTTATTTTTTCTTTAAATAATTTGCATAAACCATTTTCTTACAAATCACGAAGCAAAGCACATGTTTGCAAGGTTTATTTATAAAATCCATAAAAGCTGTGTACATATTTTTTTAATTTTTATTTATGATCCATTGATACTACGCTTTAAATGCAAAATAATTATAGTTCATGTCTAAAGTAGCCAGTTATTAATAAATAACCTAAAATAAAGATGGATTTTCAAATGTTTAGATTAGCAAATGTAAAGTTAAATTCCCCATTCGCTTTGTATACATTCACAATATTCGGATATCCCTATCGTTTCATAATGGGATTTTTAAAAATAATACGTCGATGTTCAGTGTAATAATGAACAATCATATATTATAAGAGCTATCTTGTTGAACATAATAAATTTTCTAGCCTTATAATTGAACATTTAAGTGTTGTAAAATTTTTGGAACAATGATCCAGAAAAGTAATTTAAAGATGAAAGTGTTCATCAATACATTTGTTATTGATGTGAGCACATATTTTATGACAAAATATATTTGCAAGTCAATGTAAATTTTGTGAAAACTTGTTGTTCTAAATATATCAAGAATGTAGAATTGTTTATCCAATCTGAAATATTGCATAGACAATAAAGTATTATATTGATGACATACATATATTTTATTTATTGACTTATAATTTATTTTTAATATTCATTTTATTATATGCAGTGGTGCCTCACTTAACGTGCTGAATTCGCTTTGAAAGTAATTTATTTTGAGAAACGCTTTGAGGCAAATTGCTAGAATTTTCCGTACTATAATTAAACATTTGAAGAATAAAAATAATCAAATTTACAAGTTGCCGTTTGCTTAGTTGTCAAGGTATTTGCCAAAAAAATAGTATGGATAGAAATTCAACCAACCGAGGACAATTTTATAACTATATTATATCGATATTTTTATACAACTTCAAATGGTTTATTTACAAGTTCTTATCATTAAATGCAGCATTGGTGGTCTATGTTTGTTGAAATACTGACAGTGATCGGACTACCAAGTTCATTACGGTTGTTGTTGCTGAAGAAAGGAGTATGCATTCTTCAATATTGCATACAGTTTTTCATAGGATTTATTATTGGTTATTTTATCTTTTACAATATGTGTGTAAAGTTTGATTTTTAAATCCATTTAACACGATTTTTATACAACGGATTGTACGTTAAATCCGATTTTCTTATAGCACGGTTTCCATATTACACGGTACGGACTCCCTGGACACGGTATGATGTACTGCCTAAATTTTAGGCAGTAAGTAATTCAAAGTTGTTTATTATATGCAAAATTCTATATTTCTTTAGAATATTTTTCATACGATTTTTAGCACAACAACAGATTTTACTCTAAGTTGGAACAAAAGACACCAAAATAGCAATTTCGAAAAAAAAATTCTGATATGAATGAGTGTATGTATGTTTTCTTCACACTTATAACTAATTTGTCATATTATAAATAAATATTACACATGTACTAGTACTTATCATTTTTTGTATAGAGATATGATTTCCGCGACTGCCTTATTTCGCACATCAATACATAAAATAAAATTTCTTATCTTTTGTGTGTTCATATATGAAATGCTATAGCTGACAGCATTTATTTCAAATTTATTGCTTGCAGATTAATTACAATTTTTTTTTTAAATTTATTATTTGTGATACAGTTTTGTGAATCTAATACAGTTTGCATAAAATAGTTCTTATAATACAATAAATAAAAATTTAAAATTTAATTTGTAATTACAAGTGAAACAGAGAGGCGACGCCCATGCCAAACAAATTAAGGTAAACAAATAACAATCAAAATTTTAAAATTTACTTAATTTATTCACGTATGATATTAAAGTTTCGTTTAATTAATGTTTACTAATATTGGACGTTTTAATTTATATAAATATATGTTATATTTTTTAACAAATTCATTGTTTTTTTTCCATGTAGCTATATATTTGCATGTGGTGGCGTTACCAAGTTGTAATAATATTATTAAAAAAAGTGTAAGTAATATTATTATTAATAAAAAGTTTTAAGTAATATTAAATATTACACAAAAGTGGCATGTGAAAAATTGTTTAACTAGTTGGTTTGGTATTTAGCCTTGAGGCAAATTACATGAACTTCCCGATATGTGTAAATAATCGACTTAATCAAAAAAAAGTGTAAATAATATACTTCATCAATCCTACTTTAAAAAAAAACGATAATAATTTTAGCAAAGTTTGACGAATTTTTAAAATTAAACTACTTGTTGTAAGGCCGTAATATTACAGTAAGTTCTATAAGACCATGATGTATATCGCCAAAAAAAGTTCCATGAAAAAAGGCTTAAATTTTTTTTTAACAGTTAATTACAAGAAAACGGCTCGGTAGATTTTCACCTAAAATTAATCAGTATCATTCCCAACCAATATCTTTCGAACAGTTTTTGATTTTTTAAAATCGGTTCGGTAGAATGAGCTTAAATGTGGACGAAAATTTAACACTATTTTTCAATAGTTAATTACAAGAAAACCGCTCGGTAGATTTTCATCTAAAATTAATCAGTATCATTCCCAACCAATATCTTTCGAACAGTTTTTGATTTTTTAAAATCGGTTCGGTAGGATGAGCTTAAATGTGGACGAAAAGTTCAACACTTTTTTTCAAATTACAAAGAAACGGCTTGGCAGATCGTTGCACAAAACTGACAAACGATAGTCCTCACCGAAATACATCAAATGGCTTTTAAATTTCTAAAATCGGTTCAGGCGTTTTTGAGAAAACGTCGAACAAAAGTCTAATTTTGACAAATGCCAAAAAGACCATACTGATTTTTGCAAACTTTGACGAATTTTTAAAGCTGGAACCAGTTGTCGTAGGGCCGTAATATTTTAGTATGATCTAGAAGACTATGGTATCTATCGTCAAAAAAATAATCATAAAAATCGTCGAATTTTTTTTTTTAAAAACTTTATTACAAGAAAACGGCCCGGCCGATCTCTACCAAAAACTAATCAGCACGATTCCCAACCAATATCTTTCGAACGGTTTTTGAATTTTCAAAATCGATTCATAACTGCGGGCTAAAACGTGGACGAAAGACTTTTCACTTCTCTGCTATTTACGAAGAAACGGTTTGGTCGATCGTCGCACAAAACTGACAAACAATAGTCCTCATCGAGATACATCGAATGGCTTTTAAATTTTTTAAATCGGTCCAGCCGTTTTTGAGAAAACGGCGATTTACGGCGAAAAATCTGTTGGTGCACACGCACACACACACACACACACACACATACTTTTTCCAAATTTGGTTTCATTCGATTCAGAATGGCTTGAAACGTCGAGAAAACATAAAATTAGCGAATCGGATTTTTTGATGAAAACATAAACTTCTCCTTCGGGAAGTTAATAAAATGAATAAATTTGTCGCTAAGTTATACCTAAAAATATTTTTTTCAATTTTCAAAATTTTTATATGCTATTTCCATACGAAATTTGATTAAATTGCGCACTATCTAAAAGTTAATGTTAAGAGCTAAAACTTTCAGAGAATTATTTTTTATCAATTTGGAACCTTTTGAGCCCTTGGGAGCAAGAAAATTCAAAAATGTCCATATTAAGGACCACCCTAATATATATATATATATATATATATATATATATATATATATATACTTTTTTCACTCATATAAAAAAAATTATATTCATATCAGAGTATTATTGGCTGTCGACATATTACTTTAAATGACTGCATTGATTTCCAGTCCACAATCAATCTGCATATAAGTAAATCTTCTATGCATTAATTAATTTAATAAAATATGAATTTAATATAAAAATTAATTATGCGAATCAAATTTTTTTCAACGGCATCTATGATGGCAAAATACTTCAAGCTATTGACTGGCTGTGTAAGGCCTCAATTTTTAAACTTTTCATTTTTCTCTTCCACTTTGTCGACAGCATTTGATAAGTAAACTTTCATAAAAATAAACTTAAATCTAAATCTAAATGTTCGTACTTTCAGTAACCGCATTTATCACTTCACTTCCCATGTTGCTCACAGCGCTACTGGTGCGGGAGACGATTGGTTCCGATAAAAGGCGTGGAAATCGGTTCGAATCCGAATTGGCGCTTGGTGTATGCGGCGCGGAAGCGGGCGCTCTGATACCGGAGGACGGCGACTGGGCGGCAGCCGCACTTTCGGCTGTTGTGCCTTCACTTGTTATGGATTTCCCATTTCCTTGCACAGGAGATTCCATGCGGACGTTTGGCTGTGACCTAGGTAAATGAATTAATGGATATATTAGTTGTAATGGTTATAGTAGTTGGCATGTTGTCTTAAAGCAAGTTGCCGATACTTATACATAATCAACTAGTGGGGCGCACGGCATCGTGCCTTAAGGCAAATTGCTAGAACTTTCCGTACCGTAATTAAACATTCAAAGAATAAAAATAATTAGTCAACAAAAATGTCTATGAACAAATATTATAAAAACCAGAATTTTCATTATTTGTTCCTTGTAGACAAATGTGAGAACTTATTAGATTAGATAACGTTTATATATGTTTAAATGAAATATTTATATATAAACAAAATCTAATTAAGCGGTCTTATTGTTAGAATGAACATATTTTATTTCAAATCCATCAATTTTTCGTTCGTGAAATATATGCACTGAGTTAACAATTTTAAATGGTTCATGTAGTGTCAACTATACAAACATAAAAGGTATTAAAAAAATTTAAAAAAAATATTACAGACATGGAATTGGAACCCGATCAGTCTTGACTTTCTTTTCTATCAACGCTATGAGCGGATGTCTAGGATC
>NW_020537324.1:14292675-14316758 GCF_003426905.1 Ctenocephalides felis | reverse complement strand
ATTAAATATTATGTAGTATAATTATTATTATGAATTAGGATTTTTTCATGTATCGATAATTTTAACTACTAATGAAACTAAAAGCCTCTTGAGTCCCTAAAAATGAAAAATTGTATTATATTTTCTGTGTTTCGAGGGTATAGAATGTGCTGAACTTATAAGATTTTTTGATAATTTTTTTTGAGTAGAGGAGGCATTTAGTTCAAAAAAATAAAATCAAGCATATATAATTGCTTTCCATTATAATCCAGATCAAAAATGTATATTTGCAATATATAATTTTGCGACATTTTTCTGAATAAAAAAATTAATGAACTTAATTACCTCAGTTTGAAGCCAATTTCAGTAGGTAGGATTATTCTCATCTAAAGCATGTAGTTGTAAATGAACCAGACAATATTGAGATCCTGGTTCTGTATTTTTTCCAACGCAGGTATCATAATAATCCAATAAATGCATAGGAGGCATTAGACTATAAGTTGTCACTGAAATAAAAAAAAAAAAATTATAATGTGATTATTTTTTTTAATTTATAGATCAAGTATACAGGGTGTACCAGAACTTAAACGAGTTGGGAGTATTGACCTTAAACTGTTCTGAAAAAAATTAGAAGAATAAATTATCTCATTGTTTGGAAATTATGAGCTTTTAAGTACAATCTAGAGCTTTGTTGAAATAATGATCATTTTTAGTGATTAATTTTGTTCATTTAATCTTTGGAACACTGTCAATAACATTTCAGGAACCACAGTCAAAAAAATATAACACTATTGTGTTATTGGATAATTAATTGTCTTAAAATAAAAAATGACATAATTTCACCAAAGACCCAGGTTAAACTCAAAATAATTTATGTCATGATTTCCAATCAACGTGATAAAAAAACATTCTAATTTTTTTCAAGACGGTTAAGGTCAATACTCATCACCTTGTTTCGGCTTGACCTTAAGTTCTGGGATACCCAGTATCAAAAAATTCAATTATTTGTGTTTATAACAACATATTGCCTTAAAAATTATATTATTTTGATCGGCAAATTAAATATATGCAAAAATGATTCAGGATTTAGATACTTTATATAATTTAATAAAATATGTTAATCAATAGTGTAACAAACATGTTGCCGAAATTTCTTAGACAAAATACTTTTTACTTTTAGCTTGAAAATTATCTACATAATTTCAACTATATTGCATTCCATAAAATTAAATACCTTGGTTGAAAAAATTTCAAATAAAAATAAACTGGTCCACTTCGCTTCAGGAATAAAATTTTAACAACTTTGATAGCACTTTTTAGGTTCAAAACTATTTTATAAAAAAATTTAATATATTTATTCAATAATTAAACCAATTTTAGTAAATTTAATGTTTACCTAATTTATAAATTAAGTGTGATGAATATTAGAGAAACATACACCTGCATATACATATGAACTTCCAAAATGTAGGTTAAGCAAAGAAAAAATAACAAAAATATTTGCTAAACTTTATAATTTGTCAATCAAAATTATTAATTAAGATAATGTTCTGTATTTTATGCCTTAAAAAGTTTATCTACCATCAGATATTGCTAAAACTTGTAACAAAAATCATAACTATGACCATTTTATTAAATTATACTACACTACTATTTCTATTTTACTACTAACATCTAATTTAATATATTAGAAATATTTCTCATGTATCAATATTATTAATTGAATATAATTTTTGTACTTACTATTTAAAATCTCTGCTGATGATGGAAATCCCATTGAGGTCAAACTCAAAACCACAAACACCAATTTTATAAAATTTCCATTTTGTATTATTTTAATTAAAATTAACACTAGAATTAGTCTCAGTAGATGTCTTTTTACTAAATTTGTATCATGGTATTAATTATTAACCATCGATCAACATTATCGACAGCATCATTAGTTATTGTTAAAAATAATAAATAATAATATTATAATTAATATAAATAAATGTTGCTTAATCACAAATAAAAATAAATATTTTTAAACTAATTTTTCTGATTTATTGCAACGACCACGTGTAGTCAACGACTGACAATAAAGTTAGATTTTATTTACGGATTCCCTCCAATCGGATTCTGATATGAAATAGTGGAATCCAGTTTTGCAAGAATTATCCAATTGATAGTTTGAACTCATTCATTTAGTTTAGTATTTAATTGTAATTACACACTTTGTAATTTATCTAGCACTGATCCAAGTTTAATTAAATATTCATTAAAGTACTAATTTTATATGAAAAAAGAAATACACGTGTATAACTATCGCTAAACTATGGTTAAATTAGAAATTAATAATTTGATCATCAGAGCATCACTAAATTGTTGAATTTATATTACTTAATAAAGTTAATAGCTTTGATATGTAAGTAAGGTTTTATTTAGGTTAATGACGATCTCAATGCAGACCGAAACTTATAAAATAATTAATTAATTTTTCAATTAGTGTTGAGCCTAAACTACTTCAATTAATCTCTTTGTATATATGTCTGTTTCAAGTTAATTGTTCAGTTTAAATAGTATTCTATTTTTTTATTATTATTATCTCTTTTATTTACAACTGTCCAGTAAAGGACATTCAATTAATTTGATGAATTTACAATAGTCGGCCGAAAGATGACATTTAATATTATTATTTAGTATTTTAATTTATGATTAAAATCTAGAGCATAATTAATAAAATATTCAAAGTTCAGAAACGTACTTATAATTGATTTCACAAATTCATTAAATCATTTTTTGTGATTAACTTATGGATTATATCGAATTGCTAATATTATTCATTTAAATTTTGTTCATTTTGCACTAAAAGATCCTATATCTATTACCCAGATCCTAAGTTCTACTGCCTAAAAAGGATTATTGTCAAATATTTATTTATTCAAAAATATTCTAATTGGCAAAGCGACTTCAACTTGACTAAAAATGCTTCCAAAATATAATACGATTTTTTTTATTTTTTAGTTAAACTTAAATTTTGAACTTAATTTTAGTTAAACCATTTAATAAGATATCCATCGATATTTTCGAGCGATTATTAAATTACGTTATGTTATTATTTATTATAATTATTAGGTTGCGTTATGAAATTATTTAATTAGCTTTCAAGTAATTACTGAAATATTATTTTATACATGTAATAAATATATTTATTTTATAACGAAAACAAAAAAGTTTTTCCCACAATGGTGCATCCCTGATACAATTCCAGCATTTTTATTCCCGGACTATAAAATTTTATCAAAGATTCTAGTGATTCAAAAGAGTCTTCATTTTCTCTCTGAACTCCCAAAGCAAATTCACCATCTGATCTTATTCGGATTTTGATGTTGAATTCTTGATTATCATATTGCAACATCATTGTGTAGCCCTGATTCTTTAAAAAAAATATGAACTATAAAAACTAAACGTGTAACGAATAAATACCAAATTATAGAAATAGTCATTAGTGAAACCATACAAATATTTTTAAATTGTATATTAGTGAATTTTGTATGTAATTTAAAGTGATTTTGAGTAGACAATTGTAAGAAATTCGGAGTTCTGGATCGAGTTAATATAATAATTTCATTCTTTAAAAGAATGTAGAATAAAAAATCGTTGAATTTTAATTTAAATAGACCAAAAAATTTGTGAGAATACATAAACATGAATTTCATTGTTATCTAAAATATTATAAAATATATAAAAATAGTGACTTAGGTCTAATAAACATTTTTAATATTTTCGTAATGAAATGTAAAATTCATGAATTTATATTTATTAATAAATATATAAAATTTATAAATTCTACTTACTTGTCGAGATGGTCTGATTATAAAAGTACCATCACGTTTACTTTGCAACATATATTTTCCTTCTTTTCTAGAAATCCTCCTAAAATTATTGTTTAATTCAATTTCTCTGTACCTCAAAATAACGATAGGATCCTGATTGTTTTTTATTAATCTTGATGAAATAAATTCTGGAAAATCTGTATTTGGTGTTGGAGGCAACTCGCGTTTTGCTCTGGCTGTAAATGAAAATTTTGTAATTAAATAATAGAATATAATATGTTTTTATAAATCAAACAAGTATATTTTAAACTAGCTGTAAGTGAAATTCTGTCTTAAGGCAATTAAGGCATCGTGCCTTAAGGCAAATTGCTGGAACTTCCCGTACCAAAAATTATTATTTTTTTAAAAACGATTAACATTTTTGAAAAAAATTTACTTCGAAAAAATAAGATTTTTGACAAACAATTAGACAAAAAATTACTTTTTTTTTAAAAAAAAAATTTTTTTTAATTTTTTTTTATATTTTTTTTTTTTGAAAAAAAAATGTTTTCTTTATTTTGACATATTTTGAAAGATCTAAACTTTTTTTCAAAGCAATCGTACTACTTTAACTGCATAAAGACGAAATATCAAACCGCGTAAGCGCCGCGTCGACGTCTAACGCGTAAACATTGGTACGGAACCCATAGGAATGTAAACCAAAATTATATTTATTGTTAAAATCTCTATAAAATATTTGATAATTTAATGTGCATATGTCTAATGATCATTTTTGACCGCCAAATGGCATTTTTTTTTACTTTTTTCATTAGATCTTCGAAACCGCTAGACCTGCCTTTATGAAAATTTGATCGGTTCTTCACCTTGTCAATACAAGTAAAATGTTTTTGAATTATTAAAATCGGACGCTCCGTTCTCTTAAAAACTGAGTTACCGTTTTCGGCACTTTTTGCCCCGTATCTTCGGAACGGCTAGACCTGACTTCGCCAAAAACTAATCAGCACGTCTCCTTATCAATACGAATCGAATGTTTTTTGAATTATTCAAATCGGTTGATCGGTGTTCCCGAAATCGTCGACGAAAATTTGTATCCGCACATACATACACACACGCACACACACACACACACACACACACACACACACACACACACACACACATACATCCATTTTTTCTAAGGTATGCCAAAATATTCAGAAACCTTTGAAACGTCGAGAAATGCGAAAATTTTCATTTTCGATTTTTTTGCGATTACTATAACTTACCCTACGGGAAGTTAAAAATCATGAAAAAATGATAATATTTAACAAGTGATTATTAGTCTGTATGATATTTATTAATCTAAAAGTTTGTGTAATCAAGCACCCACTATGAAAAATTACTTATATCATATTAATATATTCATTATTGATCGAAATTTTTATTATTGATGAATTTTAAATTACATTGACGATATTTCAAAATATTTATAAAAATTTCAAATCAGAAATTCATAAATATATAGTTACACGTAGATATTTTCTATTTAAAAGCCGCAAGTTTGAATAAAAACTTATTTGATATCTTGTCTAACCCAAATTGATATTTTAGGTTTATAAGCTTTTTTTTGATTCTTCTGTGAGTTTTTTTTATAAAAATAGAGATTGCATTAATTTATATCTTAAATTTTTATTATTATGGGAAAATGCATATCATTAGTTTTTTAGCTTTATACGTTTAGAAGCGTTCTCCTTCTCATAAACTCTATTAAATCAAATCACAATTTCGAAACTATATTGTTGTATATATTTTGTTCTGAAAAATATTATTAATAAATTAAATTACTAATTTCATACAAAAACTGGTTTTATATGATCTGGCAAACACAGGCAACGTTGTAATACTAATATGTGTCCTTTCCATATATCATCATAATTAGTTTTCACAACTTATTAAAGATAATGTTTTAATTTAATATTGAAAATTGTTAATAAGGAGAGCATTACTTTTTCTCAAATTTATAATAACAATAATATTTAAAAATAAAATGAGATTCATTAATGTTTCAGCATTACACTGTCAGAAGCACTCTTTTTATTGCAAGCTCCATAAAATCAAATCACAATTTAAAACGTTATTGTTGTATATATGTTGTTTCAAAAAAACTGCAAGATTTAAACAAAAAACTTGTTTGATACCACGTCTAGCCAAACTTATTTTAGCTTCATATGATAATTCTTTCTTTTTAATTTTTTTCTAATTTTATATAGACAAAGTCGTAATAATATTTGGTGTCCTTTCGTTGAAATAACGTCAGCATAATAAGTTTTCAAAACTTGTTTCGAAGACTGATTATGCAAAATGAATGTTAAACAATTATTTAATAGTATCTTCATAAATTAAATTCATAAAACTAATAACTTACATATAGTCTCTTTCCCAGAATCTGTATCAGAGGTACTAGTCTTCCATAAGGAGCAACAATAATCCATGGCGTCGTTTGCAAAACGTCGAATTAAGTTAGTTGATACTAACAAAATTAAGCCCAAACAGCAACGATTCATAATTATGACACATTTTTATTTCACTAAAAACTTGTAATTAAAATATTTAAATTATAACTATATTTAATTCATTCAGCTACATGTTTCACTATGCATGTGCTCCATTGTGTAGTTGAAGAATATTTTCTACAGCTGCAGCTAATGTTTCCTAAGTTTTTTCATTCCAAATGCTAGAATAATATCTCATTAGTGTAATATGTATCATACATATGTTTGTATAAAAATAAGATAAGTACAGCTTTCTTATATTTAAACCTCTACAAAGGCAAAAAATTGTACACAGTGCATTTCGTCGACAAAGAATCATAACTTAGCATGCATATGTATATGTATTTTACATATTCATATAAATATATATATATATATATATAAATATATTTATATATAAATATATATATATATATATATATATATATATATATATTTACTTCTGAACTAAAAGCATAAAGTTTGTTCCACAAAAATGCTATTTCATTTAAAAAAAATCCATTATTTTATTCAGCGATTTGAGGACTTGGATTGACTATGGATTGACTCCTTCTTCGAGAACTATTTATAACAAATAAAAAAATATATTATACATATTTACATTTTTACATATTATACACATTTAATTATAATAAAATTGATAGAGTTAAATTTTAAGAGTCTTAACGATTTTCCAATGCACAATTAAATGGGGAAATAATTAGTTATTATTGGAGAACAATTAGTTATTATGAGCTTTTAGTTCAGAACGTTAAAATAATAGCTATCCAGGAAACTTAATTAATTAATAATTATTAAAAAAATATCGAAAATTCTCGTCATATCTAATAGAAGCATAATATAACTTAAAAACAATTAATATAGAATAGTTTATATATTATCTTTTAGTCAATTTTATAATTAACATTTTCAATAATATCTTCAGATATAAATTTAAAAGCAGCAAATAGTATGTTTCACAAATTAAAAATATTATATTAAACATAAATACCAATGTGATAATGACTTTTCAGACAAAACTTTGTTAATTTTATATATCATTATCACATTACATAAATAGTAATGTGATAATGACTTTTCAGACAAAACTTTGTTAATTTTATATAATTTATTACTGCAAATTATTTTACCGGTGAAATCATCCCTCTCATTATAGAAAAAGTATTTTATATATTCATTTTTGAACAAACAATATAAGTATATTTATAATGTTCAATTTAAACTTTATGTTCCAAACTGTAGAATCATTTTTTTATCAATGTGTATTAATTGTTTTCAGAAAAAACCTACAAAATTCCAAAATTTCGATTAATAATATATAATCCAAAATATAATTTATTCTTCATATTTCACTATACTGCCCCACCAACGATCGTCTGAATTCTCTTTTCTATTTGATATTGCGTGACTTACCACTTGACCTTGAGTAGAGAATTCAGACTCCGACAATCGTTGGTAGGGCAGTATAGTGAACGACTTGTAACGGATAACACATAATGCTAATTTAGGTTTCCATATTTTAGATTTTAAATTATAACACACTGATGATGAGACAAACCTAGTCTCGAAACGTTTGTAAAATTATTATTTAATAAATTAGTGCAAAAAAGAGTGGTGTTTGTTCATATTTCTAAATTAATATATATCTATGCACTTAGAATACATTTGTTATATATATATATATATATATATTTCAAAGTAACTAGCAGCCCATTCGTCGAAATAAAAAAGGTATAAAGTGTAAATACTTTTATTTATACGTTTCGACACAAGATGCGTGTCATCATTCAGCAACACAGGACAAAAACACTCAACAAAAATTTATTTTAAAAAATTAAACTTAATAACATATTAGAGAAAAACATTTTTTTAAAAAATTATGAATAACTAAAAGATTTGAAACTAATTTGACTAAAAGTTATAAAATACATAATTGTGAGACGAGAAACACGCCCATACCGAGCATCCAGACTCGACTCTATATATATATATATATATATATATATATATATATATATATATATATATATATATATATTCATATAAGCCATTATTATGAACAAAATGCAATATAACTTTTTTAATGGAATAGTGCATGCTGAATTAATTAAATTGTAGGTTTAAACAATATAATTAACTTCCCGTAGGGTAAGTTATAGTAATCGTCCAAAAATCGAAATCAAAAATTTTTACATTTCTCGACGTTTTGAAGGTTTTTGAACATTTTGGCATACTTCAGAAAAAATGGATGTGTGTGTGTGTGTGTGTGTGTGTGTGTGTGTTTTGTATGTCCGCTTTTTTTCGTCCACGTTTTCGGGCGCACGGATCAACCGATTTTGAATGGTTTAAAAAACATTCGATTCCTATTGATAGGGAGATGTGCTGATTAGTTTTTGGCAAAGGCAGGTCCAGCCGTTACGGAGATATGGAGCAAAGAGTGCAAAAAATAGAAAGCGAATTTTTGAGAGAACGGATCAACCGATTTGAATGGTTTAAAAAACATTCGATTCCTATTGATAGGGAGATGTGCTGATTAGTTTTGGCAAAGGTAGGCCCAGAGGTTTCGGAGTTACAGAGCTAAATTTAAAAAAAATGGCTGTTTTTGAGAGAACTAAGCGTCCGATTTAAATGATTCAAAGAACTTTCTGCTTTTTTCAACAAAACAATTGATTTTGGAAAAAAAAATTTTTTGATTCTAATTTTTTTTCAAAAAAATTTTTTTGTAATTTTGGACTAAAAATTCAAAAAATCACCCAAGCTAAGCACAGTCTAAGCGCCACTCTGGTACAAATGTTTACCCAAGTGCGTTTAGACTGTTTGTGTACTGGAGCACTTTTCCAATTTTGTGAAAATTATTGAAAAATGTGAAAATGCCGCCAAGCTGAGCACAGTATAAGTGAAAATATCGCACAGAATTATTTGCAAATGCGTTTAGACTGTGACTATGCTGGAGCACTTTTTCAATTTTGTGGAAATTTGGCAACTATTTTTTTTTTTTGAAATTTGATTCGAAATGAAATGACGATTGTTAATGTTCTGGAGGTGATAAATTGATTTATTTATAATTAACTTTCCGTAGGGTAAGTTATAGTAATCGCACAAAAATCGAAAATGAAAATTTTTATATAACTTTACGTTTCAAAGGTTTCTGAATATATTGGCATACCTTAGAGAAAATTGATGTATGTGTGTGTATGTGTGTGTGTGCGTGCATTTGTGTGTGTTCAGATACAAATTTTCGTCGACGATTTCGGGAATCGGGATGAAGCAATTTGAATAATTCAAAAACATTTTACTTTCATTATCAAGATGAAGATTTGATGAAATTTTTATGAAATTAGGTCTAGCGGTTTCAGAGATCTAGTAAAAAAAGTAAAAAAAAAATAACATTTGGCGGTCAACAATAATCATTAGACATTAGACATATGCACATCAAATTATCAGATATTTTATAGAGATTTTAACAATGAGTATACATTTTGTTAACATTCCTATGGGTTCCGTACCAATGCTTATGCGTTAGACAGCGACTAACGCAATATTTAGTCTCTATGCATTAAAGCAGTACGATTGCTTTGAAAAAAAGTTCAAAATTTCCAAAATATTTCAAAATAAATTTTTCAACAAAAAATTTTGTCAAAAATTTATATAGTTCCTCAAAAATCTATTTTTTTAGAGTAAATTTTTTTAAAAAATGTTAATCTTTTCAAAAAAAAAATAATTTTTGGTACGGGAAGTTCCAGCAATTTGCCTTAAGGCACGATGCCATGCGCCCCACTAGTTTTTTTTAAATTACAAAACATGGAGTTAATCTGTAATAAATCAATGAAGCATATATGTATATACGAGTATATTAATAAAATTATACAATTTTGAATTAAAATTTTCAGTCAATGAGTATCTTCTAATTTTACATATAAGTAGTATATGGCTTATGCAGTATATTACAATAAGTTCATTTTCTAGATTTATTATGTGTTAAGAGTTCATAATGGATACAAATGGGTTTCACCAAAAATTCTATCACCGCTTTGCAATAATAATAATTCAACACCTTCCCGGTAATAATTTAGCAAGGATGACAATTTGCTAAAACATAAAGATCCGTCCTTGTTGTTCATAAGAGCAAATTTCCCACCTTCCTTTTTTATGATTTTGATGTTATAAAATTGACGTCGAAATTGCAACATCACAGCATAGCCTGAACCCTGAATAATAAATTTTAGAACTTGGTATTATAATCTATAGATTTTTGAAAAATGATTTCCACTTAACAAAATAAGATTAAATAAAATTATATTTTATACGATCTAAAATGATTAGGGTTTAAAATGTAGCCTATTTTTAAGTCTCATAATTAACTTTTTTTTTTCATACCGTTCCTGATGGCCTGATTAGAAAAGTGCCATCCTTTTTCTGTTCAAGCAAAGATATTCCATCTTGTCTCGTAACATTCCGATAATTAGGATTTTCTTCTACTTCCCTTTCAAAGCTATCCAAGTCATTTACAATAGGTAATGGAGGAGCCCTTCCCTGAGGAAGTTCTACTTCAATTGGAATCGATGGTAATGGACGAAACCCGGACGAAGAAATTGGTAATTCTGAATAAATGCATATAAAAATTAGGTAAAATCATAAGTGGAAATGATATTAAAAAAGATTTATTATAAATTACGCGCATAATAGCAGGTTGGTTAGTTATCATCATTAAGAAGATATTTTGGTCTAAATTAAAAAAAAAAGTGTAAATTCCATAATTTTCATTTGTTTTATAATACAAAATATTTTCAGAGATTTAGCTGTTTGACCACGATAACCTTCCCCTGATGGTTTCTTCCTCCACGAAGCTCCAAACGCATTTTTCTTGAAACTTGTTTTTTGATAGGCTACCCACGATTTCCCTACTTCTACTAAATCAATGTTATTTAAATTTTCACATGGTTTTTATTATACACATTATTTCAATATTAGGTTGTCAAATATCTACCTTCCGCTTTTTTGCTCTTGGTTTATAATGCAAAAAGGCGGAAGGGAGATATTTGACAACCTATTATAAACATATCCCTAAATTCCAATGTTTACTATTTATGAAAATTTTGAGAACGTCAAAAAATTATTTTCAGGCAATCGCTATTTTATGAAAAAGCAAATTTACTTGTCCGTAGTTCATACAATACAAAATTGTCCAGATGAATTATATGAACATTTTTTGTAGATCAAGTGCCAATTTTTGGAAAACTGACCCACCCCCAATTTATCACCTTGTATAACTAAAACTTTATATTTATAATCTTTATTATTTAATATACCCTCGAATTTATTAATTACATGTAACAAAAAATATAGTGAAAATATTGTTTTTTTGCAGCCATTCAAAAACCTAATATTCATGCCTCTAGATCAAAGAATACCCCCTTAAATTACTTAAATGTAGATACATTATTTTACATCCCTAAAATGGAATGAGACCCAACAAATGTTCTTGTTTTTTGCTTATTTTGGAGCTCAGAGAATTGCTTATTGATTTATTGATTAAACCAATAACTTTGCTTAATGGAAGATCATCAAAGAATACCCCCTTAAGTTACTTAAATGAAATTTCTACATTATTTTGTATCCCTAAATTGTGTAAGACCCACCAAATGTTCTTGCCATTTGGGCACAAGTCAAACAATTATAAATAAAAATATTTTTATTATTAAAATTATTAAAATAAACCTTCATTGATTGGCACTACATATTCATCATCATCGCTCTCAGGTTCAGTCTTTTGCAAAGGCAGATTTTTCTTAAATGATAACACGCGATCCAAACTCGATTGAAATTTTTGATTTCCCTGAAAAAAAATTTAGTAAGTAACATATATAGTTTTTTTCATAAAATGTAAAAACAAACCTTTCCTTCTTTCGCACTTGTTAAATCATTAGTATTTTTGTCGACTAAATTCGATGAACTTGTAGAAGAATGCTGATTTTTATTTTTGAATCTTTCATTATTTGAAATTGGTGCATTACTTCTTGGTGAATCCTGAAGAAAAAAGCACAGTTAAGAAATTTACAATTTATTATTTTAGTACTTCTAATAAGTTTTTTCATTTAGCTTAACTATAATTTTTTGTAGTTATCAAGTTGATATGTATACGAATATATAAACTAGGTAAGAATATTAGTTAACTGTTTAACTTAAATTAGTTAGTATTATTTATAAATTTTATATACAAAATTTTGTGTATATTCCACTTACATAGTGACTAACTCGATCTTCGTTAAATTCTTTAACTGATCTGCTAGTGGTTGACTTTTTATTCTGTAATAATATAAAGATTATATTATTAATAAACATTTAAAGATAATTAGAGTTCATATTAAATATCTTCGAATTTTTATTATTAAATGTTTTGATTAATTGTGTGTAATCTTATTTAATGCAATAATATAAAAAATTATATTATTGGATCTTAGATTGCACATGAAAGGCTACGTATTGAGAAATCAAAAATACACATATTTACTATAGATTGCCGATTAGTATATAAATAAATGACTCCTTAATTAAACATTTCTTTGAATTGGTTTGTTATTAAAGTTTACAAAAATATTATCTCAGTTTTATTTTCTTTTTTTTTCTTATCTGATTCATAACAGTCAGAGTTGATAAGATTGCTAAGAATAGAAATTTATAAAACATCTCTTGAACATCAATATTTATAAAACATGCTATTTTATAAAATTCCCAATTTATATTCTTTTTATCGTTACCTGTACATTTTTTTCATTTAACACTTTCTTCAAGGTCTTTACCTGAATATTTGAAGACAAAGCATGTCTTGGTGACATTTGGGCGTATCCATCATCTTCTCCCTCAACTTCTGGTAGAATGTTATCTTCTTTTATGTTAGGAACTAAAGAGCGTTCGATTTTTTTTCGCAGTTCATTAAAATTACTGGTTGTTGGTCGATTTTGATCTTTAGACGTGGATGGTGTGATGTGATCAGACGATGAAGGTGTATTTTTTAAACGATCTTTTAAAGCTTGAGCTAATTTGGTACTCAAAGTTGAATTGCGCAGAAGTTTGTCTAATTCTTCCTTAAATAAATGAAACGTAAATTTGATAAATATTTACAAAATTAACAAGCAAACTAAATAAAACAGTTCAAATTCTTATAATTGATAATTGGTGAAAGTAAATTGGAAAAGTTCTGTTTGTCTACTATTTATTTTTTAGACATGAAAGAAGACTCTGCAAAGCGTCATTAATTGATTTATCTAAGTTCTGGTTGACATAACAAATTTAATTTACCTCTAAATTCTGATCTTCTTCTGGTGCAGGTTCAGTATTAATAGGTTGTTTAAAACCATTGCTTTCGTGTAAATTTGAAATAATTTTTGGCAATTTTGTTCGTGGTTTTGAATTTTCGTGAGAAATCTTCCTGGTAGGTTGTTCATCTTTTTGGGGAAGAGATTTGAAACGGTCTGGTTTCTCAGGCAACGAAGGCGAACGTCCTTCATTTCTAACATCATTTTCGTAAGCAAATGCTGGTTCAATTCTAGAACTTGAACCATGAAGATCATCTTCTTCATCATTTTGATAAATTTGGTCTACAGAATCAAAACTATCATCAGATTCATACCCTTCATTATTATTCTTCACACCAACCGTGGCTTCGAGAAAATATTTGTAATACGTATCAGGATTTTCTGTCAATTGATTTACGAATTTCAGAAGAGCTTCGGAATCACTTCTTGATATTTCATTTTTCCAAAATTGCAATTGATGTTGTTTCAAGCCCTATTAAAAAATTATAACAAATGTAAACATTTATTGGGTTGGAAAATTTATTTACATATTAAGAATAATATAAAACTTATTCTGGTAATAATAATTACTATATTATATAATATAAATTAATATTTATTTCCTAATATCAAATTAAATTGAATATCATACTTACAAAAATAGCTCTTCCATCAATTTGATATAATTCGATAGCATTACAGCAATTCTCAAGACCGAACTAGAAATGAAAATTTTCTTAATTAGAAAAATTATATATATATATATATATATATATATATTATAAATATATATATACATATATATTATATATATATATATATAATATATAGTTTAGTTGTTTTAGATTCAATACTTCAATGATACTGAAAAAGGAGATTTTTCAATTTGTACAGTACAAATAATTAAAAATAAAAAAATAAGTAAAAATAAATATTTTAATTTAAAAATATAAAATTATTATATTTATTAATAATTTATATAAAAATAATAATACAAAATAAAAAAATTACTGAAGCAAAATCAAAATGATTTAAAAGATCAATCATAAAGTAATTTCTCAATTTGGCAAACATTTTATGTGAATTCAAAAATATTTATTGAATAAATAATTTAATCTGTAAATTGAACTGAACATATAATCTATATTCGCAAAAATTGTTAAATTTTTAGGAAATCTATATAAAATCTGTCTAATCTGAATTTTTGATCATTCAAATCATAAAACAGCGGTGTTTAAAAATTATCTTTCATCATTTAAGACTTCTATGTATTAATGGTTAAATATAAAAGATTAGATAAATTGGAAGTGCTATCTAAAAGACTCTTTATTGTCTGAGATAATGTCACAGTTCAACGAAATTAAAACGTTAGATAAAAATGTTAATTTCGCAAATTCTAGTAAAAACAAATTTATAAAATAAAATTTGAAAATATTGAAAAATTAAATATGCTTAAAACTATAAATACATAAATAGCTAATATTTAAAATATAATTCAGAAAAATTAGTGCACAAGTTTTGTAAGTGCCTAAATTTTTCAGACCTAATTTGTAAAGTATACTTTAAAATATTATACGTTATATACGTTAAAATATATTTTAACTCCCAATATAAAAATAAACCTGAGCTTTTCTTTCGAATTTTGTATATCTAATAATAATAATATTATTAATTAATAAATAAAAAAAAGTTTAACATACCAGTTTCAACAGTGCCACGATTTTAGCAGTATCATATTTTTCAATAGCTTTTCTTGCTTCATATTTCTCAGCAAAACCCATGATGGAAACTTTTTTTTAAACAATTTTTCACATGCCACTTTTGTGTAATATTTAATATTACTTAAAACTTTTTTATTAATAATAATATTACTTACACTTTTTTTAATAATATTATTACAACTTGGTAACGCCACCACATGCAAATATATAGCTACATGGAAAAAAACAATGAATTTGTTAAAAAATATAACATATATTTATATAAATTAAAACATCCAATATTAGTAAATATTAATTAAACGAAACTTTAATATCATACGTGAATAAATTAAGTAAATTTTAAAATTTTGATTGTTATTTGTTTACCTTAATTTGTTTGGCATGGGCGTCGCCTCTCTGTTTCACTTGTAATTACAAATTAAATTTTAAATTTTTATTTATTGTATTATAAGAACTATTTCATGCAAACTGTATTAGATTCACAAAACTGTATCACAAATAATAAATTTAAAAAAAAAAATTGTAATTAATCTGCAAGCAATAAATTTGAAATAAATGCTGTCAGCTATAGCATTTCATATATGAACACACAAAAGATAAGAAATTTTATTTTATGTATTGATGTGCGAAATAAGGCAGTCGCGGAAATCATATCTCTATACATAAAATGATAAGTACTAGTACATGTGTAATATTTATTTATAATATGACAAATTAGTTATAAGTGTGAAGAAAACATACATACACTCATTCATATCAGAATTTTTTTTTTCGAAATTGCTATTTTGGTGTCTTTTGTTCCAACTTAGAGTAAAATCTGTTGTTGTGCTAAAAATCGTATGAAAAATATTCTAAAGAAATATAGAATTTTGCATATAATAAACAACTTTGAATTACTTACTGCCTAAAATTTAGGCAGTACATCATACCGTGTCCAGGGAGTCCGTACCGTGTAATATGGAAACCGTGCTATAAGAAAATCGGATTTAACGTACAATCCGTTGTATAAAAATCGTGTTAAATGGATTTAAAAATCAAACTTTACACACATATTGTAAAAGATAAAATAACCAATAATAAATCCTATGAAAAACTGTATGCAATATTGAAGAATGCATACTCCTTTCTTCAGCAACAACAACCGTAATGAACTTGGTAGTCCGATCACTGTCAGTATTTCAACAAACATAGACCACCAATGCTGCATTTAATGATAAGAACTTGTAAATAAACCATTTGAAGTTGTATAAAAATATCGATATAATATAGTTATAAAATTGTCCTCGGTTGGTTGAATTTCTATCCATACTATTTTTTTGGCAAATACCTTGACAACTAAGCAAACGGCAACTTGTAAATTTGATTATTTTTATTCTTCAAATGTTTAATTATAGTACGGAAAATTCTAGCAATTTGCCTCAAAGCGTTTCTCAAAATAAATTACTTTCAAAGCGAATTCAGCACGTTAAGTGAGGCACCACTGCATATAATAAAATGAATATTAAAAATAAATTATAAGTCAATAAATAAAATATATGTATGTCATCAATATAATACTTTATTGTCTATGCAATATTTCAGATTGGATAAACAATTCTACATTCTTGATATATTTAGAACAACAAGTTTTCACAAAATTTACATTGACTTGCAAATATATTTTGTCATAAAATATGTGCTCACATCAATAACAAATGTATTGATGAACACTTTCATCTTTAAATTACTTTTCTGGATCATTGTTCCAAAAATTTTACAACACTTAAATGTTCAATTATAAGGCTAGAAAATTTATTATGTTCAACAAGATAGCTCTTATAATATATGATTGTTCATTATTACACTGAACATCGACGTATTATTTTTAAAAATCCCATTATGAAACGATAGGGATATCCGAATATTGTGAATGTATACAAAGCGAATGGGGAATTTAACTTTACATTTGCTAATCTAAACATTTGAAAATCCATCTTTATTTTAGGTTATTTATTAATAACTGGCTACTTTAGACATGAACTATAATTATTTTGCATTTAAAGCGTAGTATCAATGGATCATAAATAAAAATAAAAAAAATATGTACACAGCTTTTATGGATTTTATAAATAAACCTTGCAAACATGTGCTTTGCTTCGTGATTTGTAAGAAAATGGTTTATGCAAATTATTTAAAGAAAAAATAAATTTAAATAGAATAAGGTGATGAATTCACAAAACTAACTTGGTTTCAACATTTTTATGACAAATCAGTAAATAAAAATGATGAATTAATTATCTTATGTTTTGAATAAAATGAAGAGTTATAAATGATAATCATTGAATAACATAATAAGTATCGTATGGAAACGTTCTTAATATGTCTAGAGTCAGAAAGAACTAAATAATATGAAAAAGTGAGGAAATAGTAATATAAAAGTAGTACAATAGTGTTGCAATTATGTGAACGCAAATATTTTTAAATAGAATAAAATTATATATGTTTTCCATAAATATACTTAGAGCAATCCTGAAATCAAAACAACGTTAGAACATTTTGCACCACTTATTATATAATTTTAGACTAGTGAAAAACTCGCCATAAATTTCGTAAGAATTACTATTGCGATTTGTATTTACTCTCAAATTATACATATATTAATTCTAAATTTACATTTCATATTTATATTTATGTGACAGAATTATTAATTATAGATACAATAAATGCATTTATAAGTTGCATACATGTATTAGGCAAAAGACAATACTTATTCAAAAATTATCATTTCATATTTATATAAATAAATATATATATATATATATATATATAAATACTTTGATATTTACGATAGGCATACGGAACATATCTTTGTTTAGAGAGAATAGGAAGTGATTAATTATTTTTGGGAAAGTAAGCTATATTTAAATATTTTAGTTCATCATAAATCATCTGCCGCAATTTTCAATCCGGCGTGTAAATTATCAAACAGTAATTTTGACTAAAAGATTTCCTACGTGTTTGATTACACCTGAGACATTACATGTCTTGCCGCAATTCAAATCCCAAGAATTCTAATAACAATACATATATTTATATTTACAACAAAACGCTTATGAATATCTTAAAAATAACGCTGTACAAAAAATTATTTGACCAGAATCCAAAACAATTCTTAACATATTTTGAAAATTTTCTAAAACGTTTGAATATAATTTAAAAAATCAGACAAGTAAAACGGCACTTAATTTTCAAAGTAAAACATGATATTTGACAACATACATATCTTAATATTGTTGTTGAATTTCACGGTGAAACCGATATTGAAGAAAAGTTTCCAATGCAAATTTGTACTCATACTTATTAGTATGAGCAATAATTCAAAATACATAGATTTCGTGAAGTACATTTAATGAAGGATATTCCAATAGTTTAGATAAAATAAACATAACGTTTCATAACTTTTGAGTAATAACTTAAAAAATATTATTAATTTTGCAGTTTTTCAAGTCGTTATTTATGAAAGAGATAGGTATGATGACGATCAGCCTCTAGTTTTTAAAACTGATGCCGAATTAGTGGTCACGGACATGTGGTGATATTTTTAATGCTTTTGAATTCAATGCATGTAATTATTGTTTCTCGCACCTATGATATCGGTCTTATAAATTCTTCAATTTTATTTAGAAATATTGTAGATGTTGCAAATGCTAACACTTGATCGTATGTTCAAGTATTAAAATTGTACGCAAAATATTTTCTTATTTTAAAATCTACGTTTATATATGCGCACAAGCATACCTAATAATGACTTCTATCAAATGTTCTATACTTATTTTTCAAATCATCTCGCAATCAAACAATGATATTGGAATGTAGCAGTGATATAATATTTTGAAATGGCCAAGTCATTTTCGAATAATTTAACAAACAAAATCAGAACAGCTCATCTTTTCAAGAATTAAAGAAAACAAACCATACTTCAATAAGTTTCATGAAGGAATTTTTTTACTTCGATTATAAACATGGCCTTTTCGTGTGGGTTTATATTAATTTTTTGTGATATATTAACGCTATGAATACAATTATGCTCGCACATTTTGATAAATACAAAGATTTTGCAAGGCGATTATTTTTCTAAAATTATCTTACTTTTTATGACTGGTTTTATTATCATATTACACTAATAGTAACCGATATATAAATTAACTATACATTTATTTCCTTAATTATCTTTGTTGTACAACGATAAAAACATTCATAAGGTATGATATTATTTCAATATTTGTATGATTTGTGATAAGGTGTGCAAGTAGATTTCTCAAAATTTGAAAAATCTTGTGAAACTCTCAATCAAATTAGCAATCTCAATCATTTTGCTTATCTAATACTGAAAACGAAACATTTGTACGAAACGTAATGAAATGCAGGGGTCTCTACAATCTCATGAAATAATCTCCAGCTTGTAAAGGTTCTATATAACAACATAAATATATTTTAAAATTCTACTATACATATATATCATATATACACAAGCGCGGAATGGCGCGATCCTACAAAATACATAACACATACGTTCAACTAATTCAATGACAATAATAAAGAAATCTTATAACGAGACAAAAATTGTACAATAATATGACAAACCTATCACGTTACCAGCTACGACTGTTTCTCCGCTCGACTAAGGGCCAGGGCTAGTTCGAGATCCTCTTGTTCCTGCCTGACCCTTTTTAATCTCAATTCTTCGGCCCGCCGGCTCTCGGCAGCCGCCCAGGCCAGTTGTTTCTCTTCCGAAATAATCGGGGCGGAAATTCGGCCACTGGCTGTATTGTCTACCATCAATCTCGAAGAATCCAATAAGGGCCTAGGTGGTTCTGATGCTCTTCCATCGTTCACCGTTTGGTTCATGTTACCATCAAAGACATCCAAACCGAAAAGATCTACACTCGAAGCGTTTTTGTTTTTTGCGTTAGAAGTAGTAGAAAACCAATCGTTTGAAGAAGAAAACGCATCGAAATTATTTATTACAGAATTATCCGATGCCTTGTGTTCGTTATTCAATTCATCCATAAAAGGATCAGCTATATTAGCTAAATCTTCATATCTATAGTCCCTAAACGGATCGTCTGTGAAGTCTTGGACTTTAACAGTCGCTGGTGGTGCCTTCTCTAGCCCTTTATTAGGCTTCGTGTTAGAGTTGAATGCCGATGTTATTTGCTGAAGAGTTTGTGATATTAATGCAAGGGATTTTTTTTTCAATTTTTTTCGTATTGATAATTTTTATTGGTACTTATGTAGATCATATCTATTTATATATTTATATGTATATTATTTCTACAGTCTATCCGTAGTGAGTGTATTATTTTAGTAGTTAGTACGATGTATTAAATAGGTGTTATTTAGTGTTAGTCTCGAGATTAAGGCTGAAATAGAATTATGAAATTTTTTGTTAGCCATGATAGAGAAGCAAAGAATGTCCAGAAATTAAAATAATTTATTAAAACACAAATTAGTACTCATCAATAAAATTGGTCATAAATAAGAAACACTTTTTTACCAAATTTCTGGACAAAGAAATTTTGAAGAACATGCAAATTATCGTTTTGTATCACAACAATAACAAACTAAATTCAAACGTTATTAAAGCAAGCTGTTAGTATAAATTATATAAAAATACACAGAATATATCAGATAGAAAGATGTTATTTTGGTCAATCTCAAAAACTAACACTAAACAAGCATTCAATTACTAACATTCATCAAATTAGAATTAACTACTTTCTCTAGTAGCATGCAACAGAAAACATTAATGTAACTGAAAAGGGGTTTTTACTAAAAATTATATGCAATACTAAAATGAAAGACATGTAGAAATAAAAAGATATGATCATAATTAAAAAAATAACTTAAAATTTACACTAAACATCACATTGAACATTAAAATTGATAAAAGATAATATGTTAATCATGTTCACATGTAAATCAATTGAACTGATAAAGATAAATTATTTCTACTTAGCTTTTTAAGAATAACGTAGTATTGTATTACCTATTTTCATACTTTGATTTCATTGGATATTATAACTGAGACATTTTAAAGTCTTAAATTTTGTATTTAGTAGGTAATACAAACATAAAAATCGTCCTCCATTTTCTTATTATAGAAATGTCGTATTTCTTCTTATATAGGGACTAATACATATCTACTAGTATAATGATTATTCATTAACATTTTTTTTAACATTTAATTGTTAACAAATAATTATAAATGAAAATAATATTGATAAATTATCTAATTCCTATGTTTATCCATTCAATAGTTTATTGAATGCCACTTTAGTTTGAGATGTTTATATGGAGAAACGATATTTTGAGAAATGCTATTGAGACAATAATGACATAAAGCAGCATTCATAAAAAATTTACCTTGCTATCGAAGTCCGCAAAATCGGCGAAACTATTGGTGAGCGCCTGCTTCGGAGGCGGTGGTCTCGCGGGGCCTTGTTTTGGTGGTGCTGGTCGCGGTGGTGGATTCTTACTCTTTTTGGGAGGTAAGGCCGGGCTCGGACTCTCGGCTCTTGTTGGTGCATGTAGAACCGCAAATGGATCGCAGCCAAATGCGTCTTTATCCTCCTGTGAAGATAGCATTAAATAATGAAATATTAATACAAAATTGTTCATTATGTCACAAATAATAATTTAGGATTGTTAAATTTATATTTTATATTTTTTTAATAATCCTTACATCTGGCTTGGCAGTTGCTGTTTTATCGCCGAATGGGTCATTTTGTTGAGAAGCACCGAATGGATCGTTCGTCGGTTTTGTAAAAGGATCGCTGCCAAAAGCATCTTGATTTGCAAATGGATCGCTGTCGAAACCGTTGGTTTTAAACGCTTTATCATCTAAAAGATACAATTATGTTAAATTTATATCATTAAAATTTTAAAATCTTCCAGCTTACCTGCTGCAAATGGATCTGGAGTACTAAACGAAGTTTGATTTGGTTTCATACTGAAAGGATCATCCGACTTTGTAAATGCATCATCAGCCTGGCCATTAGTTTTCACAATAGCATCGCGGAATTCTGGTCGAATTTCAAGTGCAAATTGTGGAACAGATAATGGATCACCGGAAGCTATAGCACTTTCACAAGCTTTTACTGCATCGCTTATTTGGCGTTGGTTCTCTTCTAATTGCGTTATTTGAGCTTTACTCTGTTGAAGTAAAATACCATAAAATTGTAACATTACAGTTAGAATACATTTATCTTACTATTAGTTAGACAACTTATAAATTGCTCTAGAAAAATAGTGTTACAATAAATAAAATTATAATTGGATATGCAATTAAAGTCACCTGGCTGAATTCAAGCTGCATATCTTGTAATTTTTTAGTCAGTTGTTCAAGTTGCTGTTGAGCAATATCTTGCTGCTCTTGAAGTTTCTGTTCTTCTTCCTTCAGCCCCTGCAGTTCCTGCTTTTTAGACGTTAATTCACTTTCTTGAGCCTGCAATGTCTCCTCCTGTTGCTCAGCTTGCGTTCGTAATTTGTCCACCTGAAATATGACCGACAAATGTAATATTAAAGTTAGAATAATTGAAACCAAATAACAACCAACAAACAACTATATAACTGGTATTCAATGATACTCTCACAACACTATATAAGAGCAGATAGAAACACAAATAAAATATTAACAATTTGACTACATTTATGGAAAGAGTAAAAGAGTTTAGTTTTCAGAAATAGAAATATCATCAAAATCTCATGCTTTTTTTCTATTTTACATTCAAAAAATAATATAGAATAAATACAAAAATTATTATAAAGTATTTCATATAAATAGTAAGTTACATTTCTCAAACCAAGTACAAAATAATCAACAAGAAATCAATAAGACTCAAGGTACCCAATATCAACACTATGTGAACGTTACACAAAATAATCTCACCTCAAATTTTACCTTAATGTTGAAACCATTTCGACTCACACAACCACTGAATTTCTAATGTTTTAATTGATATAAAAAAAGAAATAAAATTGATTGCCAAAAATGAAAAAAAATATTTTCAAAACAACACCAATAAAAATAGATGAATTTCATCTTCTGTGTCATATCAAGAGAACAAATAAGTTAAAAGAACATTCGAAAGAAGACCATCTTCACAGTTCACCAAGTAACTAACAGAACACATGCCAAATTGAAAATTAGTGCATTTTACCAAGGAAACTCAACTCTAATTCGTGAACAACTCACCTTTTCTTGCTCTAGTGCTAATTCGGCATTCACTTCTTCCAATTCTTTGTCTACGGCTGAGCACTAAAATCAACATGCCAAATTCGAACTCAAATGCCAAATCAAATAATAAACAAATTAATGATTAATTTTATGGTTTGATTTTTTAACTCAGTATCAAAATTTAGCACACTACTAAAATTATGCAATATTATAATACAAACACAACTACACATATGTTGCAAATATGTTGTACAAAACTTTTATCACTAACTACGGCACATAAAATATTTAAAAAAATAAGCATTTAAAATGTGAATTTGTAAGATGAATCAAACTATTATTAATCTAAAATCAAGCAGTATCAAACATTACCTGAGCTTTTAGGTCATTCAAGCGCTTTTGAGCTTCGCCCTTTTGGTTCTCTAATTGTTTGAAAGTAGCAGCTAGAGTATCCAGTTCACTCTGCAATAAATGATAATTTAGAAATAAATAATAACAATGATATGATTAACAAATACCTGTAA
>NW_020537324.1:14263122-14291675 GCF_003426905.1 Ctenocephalides felis | reverse complement strand
ACTTATTTTAATTAAATAATTGCACAAAAATAATCTATAATGCATGCTGAGTTATAAATATATGCGTCTTTGGACGTCATCAGAACGATTGCCATTATCAATATTTCCATATCAGCCTATTGATTTTTAGTAATTTTACTATACTTGTTGATTCGTTATAGGTGGCTGGATGCCATGGTGCCATTTATGAGGCATATTATCATAAGGTAAATATTAATAATTATATACAAATATTCAGCATAACAAAAATCAATAAGTGATCAACCTTTAAATTTAAATTATTATCAGTTGTATTATCAGTTATCTTCGTTGTTGAGTGATTACTTTATCATTAAGAGTTAATTTACATTGTTAAACATTATTAAAGGGTCATTTTTGTTAACATTATTTTAGATTGATCCAAAAGGTACTGGAGTGATAGGTGCAAATGTAGCTGCCCAATTTCTTAAAAAATCTGGTTTGAGTGATGTTGTACTAAGTAGAGTGAGTATATAAATACACAAATGTATTTACTAGTGATCTTTATTTTTTATAAATTAAAATATTTTATATTAGGTTTGGGATATATCAGATACAGGGAGCAAAGGATTTCTCGACAAATCAGGTTTCTATGTTGCTTTAAAAATGGTATCCTTAGCTCAAGCTGGCTTTGATGTAAATATAAGAAATATTATGATGGAAAGTCCAGCACCAAAAGTTGTAAGTAAAAACTTACTTTCGTGGAATTTACATTATAAAGTTCTGCTCTATATGAAATAATTTTCCAGGGTGATGTACCAAAACTGCCAACACAACCTCCCAGACCACCAAGTTCACCTAAAATTCCTCCCATTATTCCTTCTACATCACCTGCTTTAATTGATTGGACAATAAAACCAGCTGAAAGAGTAAAATATAACCAATTGTTTGAATCATTACAACCAATAAATGGGATGATTCCAGGACAAAAGGTAAAACAATTATACAAATAAACAAATATAATATTTATTCACGCAAAATTGTTTTTGTAGGTGAAAGGTGTTCTTATGGATTCAAAACTTCCGGTTGAGACCTTAGGTAGAATTTGGGACTTAGCTGATCATGACAAGGATGGAATGTTAGATAGACATGAATTCATTGTGGTAAGGAAATTTTTGCAATATTAAATATTTTCAGTTTCAACTTTCAATTACTTTTAGGCAATGCATTTAGTATACAAGGCCTTAGAAAAGCATGCTATACCTGCAAGTCTACCTCCAGAACTTTTACCAAAGCCACAGGATCAACCGGTTCAAGTTGAGGAATTTGCTAACTTTTCTGACATGCCAGCAGTACAGGAAATGCCAGTTGCTCCAACGATAATTTCTGAACAATTGATACAGGTCTTACATTAATCTTAAACTTCTTACATTTATACCAGTAATCGTAAAATCATTTTTTAATATTGTATTTTTGTTAATAGCCTATCAAACCAGCATCTTTACCATGGGTGGTGACTCCAGAAGATAAGCAAAAGTCAGATATTCTTTTCCATCAATGTGATGCTAATAAAGACGGGTTAGTAACTGGAGCAGAAGTGCGTGATGTTTTCTTAAGAACTGGAGTACCTCAATTGTGTCTTGCACATATATGGTCAGTAAATTTTATCTAGACATTTTATTTACATTTATTGAGGCACTAAATGATGTTTGTTTTTAGGAGTTTGTGTGATACCAATCAGGCAGGAAAGTTGACCGAAGAACAATTTGCCTTAGCAATGTGGCTAATTGAACAGAAGCTAGCTGGAAAGGAACCACCACAAACCCTAACACCAGAAATGGTGCCCCCAAGCCAAAGAACTGACAAAGAAGTTCAGGTCAGTAATTTAATATATATTCCGTTCTTTAATTTTATACTTCTGATTGTTTGTAATTTATAAAGTTTTATTTTATACTCAGTATGGATTATTAGTTAATAATCTTCATTACAACATATTTATTGAGTTTTAAATTAATATATTTAACTTCTTATTAGTTAAATATATAAATAATTATTTCAATAATGAAAGTTGTAGTAATTGCGGTTACTTATTACTTTCTCTATTTACATTCATTATTACATCCTTATAATTTTTTATCATTTTTATTTTTTATCTTCTAATTTATGTATTCTAATATATAAAATTTATTTCATTATTTATGAAAGATGGTACAATTTACGTTTTCTTCCGTAATATGCTTTACAATATATATATAAAAAAGTACATGCTATTAGGGCTGAACCGAACAGAACTATATGTTTATCATTTTCTAATCGAAATTTCTTATTGATGACTATTCTTACTGTCCCCATAAGCTCATCATCTTGCCAACAACTGCAATGGAGTTAATAATAATATTAAAGTCTACCTGTTTTAATAAATATGCAGTTACCTATAAATATGTGAATCTACTATTCGAGTGCCTTTTATTATGATGTGATTATTTGCATTAATTTGTATTCTTCCACTAGATTGTTCTTTGATTGTATCAGCAATTAATATTTTCGAGCCAATTTTCCATTTTATAGGCAAATCAGCATCCAAATAGCTAAAATTATAAAGTTTGCTAAATTATGAGAACTTTTAATTTAATTTATATTTTTTATTAAAATTGTACCCTGGACATTTGATAGACATCCTCATTCCCACATTTTCATATATAGTTACGCGAACAACGGGTTTCTGGTTATCTGGTATATCTTGCAATGCAGAATATATACCTAAAAAGATATTTCGAATGAAAATGATCTAAAATTTAATTTAAAAAAAAAGTACCTGCTGAATTATTAGCTGTTTCTATAATGTTTCCATTTTGATCTCGTACTTCAAATATTACAGATCCTGCACATTTTACCTTATAATGTGAGTTTGATTAACATTTGAAATTAAGCTATTAACGATTAACATTATATTTTTACACATTTCGTATACTGTACCTTACAATAACCGATCATAAATAAAGTTTTACGCTTTTTTACTTGTGGCAGTTCTCTGACAGGTTTAGGCAATGTTTGTGAAAGACAAGGGATTCCGTCAGGGAATAAAAGTAAGACGTCTATGGAACGAGACCATAGTTTCATCTTTTTCTTCCTTTTTGACCTACTTTCATTATGAGGCATTTCATCCTAAGACCAAAATAAATATTAATGTTTCGTAGGTATATTGAATGTAAAAATGAAATAAATGAGTTACCACGTGCTCTGATATAGGTTCAAATTTTTCCAACCTTACATGACATAATCCAATTCGTTTACGCTTGCCGACTTGCCCGCACCTTTGAAAATAGTTTTATCTTCAGATATTGAAATGTTAATAAAAATCACTAAAAAAGCTGATCAATACTCTTTCCTGTATTTTTTTTAACAATAATAAAAGATGCACGCTTTAAGTGGATTGAGTTTACTATTTTGTTCTCATTCTATTAATTAATTAATTAAAAAGCTCAAGGCTAAAGGATCACCTTGAGCACGGTTCCCACGGTGACCATGACGTAGAAACCATTATTTCTGATCCTCCATATAACGTCACTTGTTCAGGCTCGTACTCGTATGGTCCTGATTTGGCTGTGGATGGTTTTACCTAGTATTTTGAAAACAATTCGTAAACAGGCATGCTCTTGAATTGAAAAAGATATGATTTATTGATGAATACCAGCATCAATGATTCATCTACATCTGCCACGCTCACAAAATAAGGAGCAGTAGGTGTATTACCTAATTTGCATTGATACCTAAATTGTAATAATTTTATTCTATCTATATATCGTTCTCAAAATTATTTTGTATCATTGATATCTCAATTGGATTGTGTAAATATTTTATACATTTACCTGCCAGACTGTTGCACTTGAATGTTGTAAAGAGTGAGTGATTTATCTTTAATACCTATCGAAGTACTTTCATCTTCTGCAATTAATCTTAATTTATCGTTCTTCAATGAACCGATCCACCATGTTATGGATTCTTTTTCATGTTGCCTGTCTGGTGGTAAGCATACATCGCACGACAAACTGCAATAATTATTTGTGTACTTATTTTTTTTACCTAATTTCTAAAGAATAAGTTGACCGGATTACTATTTTGTCTTAAATTTTAGTTTTTCTTACTTGATTGTCGAACCATCTAAAAAGAAAAGCGCTTTGGGGGCAGGATAATCGTATTTTTTTATTGCAACGGCTCGCTTTCGCAGGCACTCGTAATAGTCTTCCCAAAGTAATTTTTGCAGATCTACTTTATCCCTGTCAGATCCTTAGTAAAAAAAAATTATAACTAATACTAACACTGGTTATTGACGAAATATATTTTATTATGTACATATATTTTTATATTCAATAATAGTAACAAAATTTAGATTTATATTATTCGTACCTGGGTAATCGTTTTCATTTTCGTCGATAACAATCCAATTATTTTTTTCTTTTTTCTGGAATTTTGATGCAAGTTCTTTTAGTTGTTTAAATTTACTTTTAAATCCGAGAGCATTATAGTACCCCAAAATAACTAGCAAGTTAAGTAGTAGAATTAATTTCATTTATTCAAAAATTATTTTATATCATATGTCTAAATTATTTTGTTTTCACTACAATGTGTAAGTGCTAATCAATAAATTTGAAAAGTAAAGTCATAGTAGTAAAAACATGAAAGATTTTACATTGAAAATGAATAATTATTATGTATATTCTTTATGCAATTGTGCAATTAAATTACATTATATGCATTATACTTGTTTACCTATGATTATATGCACCTAAAATGAGATTTTAAATCTTTGATTTAAATTTTATTTTTTCCAAATCTTTATCTTAAATAGACTTAATTTTAACAAATTATATATCAAATCTAAATTATTTCGTTCTGGTTACAATGCATTGGACCTTTGATGTTAATCAATAAATTTGGAAATTTAGTAGTAAAAAATTACAAATTTGCGCATTGGCGACCATTGAAATTGCTTTATTATTATGTATATTGTTAGCACCTTCAAGAAGAAATTAAATTTAAACAATTATGATTTCATGATACGTTTATTTACATTACAGGAAACTGCTCCTGTTTCGGTTTATTCGAATCCTGAATTAGATATGATAAGTAAAGATATCGATGAGTTGGCCAAAGAAAGAAGACTTTTAGAAATTGACATCACACAGAAAGAGGCCGATATCAAAGTTAAAACAGGCGAAGTTAAAAGTTTACAGGTATTTGTTAATCATATCATTGTTATTATTTATTTCTAAATTATCATTTATTGCAGAGTGAACTGGATACTCTAGCTGCTACTTTCAAACAATTAGAGAACCAAAAGGGCGAAGCTCAAAAGCGCTTGAATGACTTAAAAGCTCAGGTAATGTTTGATGACTGCTTGATTTTAGATTAATAATAGTTTGATTCATCTTACAAATTCACATTTTAAATGCTTATTTTTTTAAATATTTTATGTGCCGTAGTTAGTGATAAAAGTTTTGTACAACATATTTGCAACATATGTGTAGTTTGTGTTGTATTATAATATTGCATAATTTTTAGTAGTGTGCTAAATTTTGATACTGAGTTAAAAAATCAAAACCATAAAATTAATCATTAATTTGTTTATTATTTGATTTGGCATTTGAGTTCGAATTTGGCATGTTGATTTTAGTGCTCAGCCGTAGACAAAGAATTGGAAGAAGTGAATGCCGAATTAGCACTAGAGCAAGAAAAGGTGAGTTGTTCACGAATTAGAGTTGAGTTTCCTTGGTAAAATGCACTAATTTTCAATTTGGCATGTGTTCTGTTAGTTACTTGGTGAACTGTGAAGATGGTCTTCTTCGAATGTTCTTTTATCTTATTTGTTCTCTTGATATGACACAGAAGATGAAATTCATCTATTTTTATTGGTGTTGTTTTGAAAATATTTTTTTTCATTTTTGGCAATCAATTTGATTTCTTTTTTTTATATCAATTAAAACATTAGAAATTCAGTGGTTGTGTGAGTCGAAATGGTTTCAACATTAAGGTAAAATTTGAGGTGAGATTATTTTGTATAACGTTCACAAAGTGTTGATATTGGGTACCTTGAGTCTTATTGATTTCTTGTTGATTATTTTGTACTTGGTTTGAGAAATGTAACTTTTCTTACTATTTATATAAAATACTTTATAATAATTTTTGTATTTATTCTATATTATTTTACGAATGTAAAATGAAAAAAAGCATGAGATTTTGATGACATTTCTATTTCTGAAAACTAAACTCTTTTACTCTTTCCATAAATGTAATATTTTATTTGTGTTTCTATCTGCTCTTATATAGTGTTGTGAGAGTATCATTGAATACCAGTTATATAGTTGTTTGTTGGTTGTTATTTGGTTTCAATTATTCTAACTTTAATATTACATTTGTCGGTCATATTTCAGGTGGACAAATTACGAACGCAAGCTGAGCAACAGGAGGAGACATTGCAGGCTCAAGAAAGTGAATTAACGTCTAAAAAGCAGGAACTGCAGGGGCTGAAGGAAGAAGAACAGAAACTTCAAGAGCAGCAAGATATTGCTCAACAGCAACTTGAACAACTGACTAAAAAATTACAAGATATGCAGCTTGAATTCAGCCAGGTCACTTTATTTGCATATCCAATTATAATTTTATTTATTGTAACACTATTTTTCTAGAGCAATTTATAAGTTGTCTAACTAATAGTAAGATAAATGTATTCTAACTGTAATGTTACAATTTTATGGTATTTTACTTCAACAGAGTAAAGCTCAAATAACGCAATTAGAAGAGAACCAACGCCAAATAAGCGATGCAGTAAAAGCTTGTGAAAGTGCTATAGCTTCCGGTGATCCATTATCTGTTCCACAATTTGCACTTGAAATTCGACCAGAATTCCGCGATGCTATTGTGAAAACTAATGGCCAGGCTGATGATGCATTTACAAAGTCGGATGATCCTTTCAGTATGAAACCAAATCAAACTTCGTTTAGTACTCCAGATCCATTTGCAGCAGGTAAGCTGGAAGATTTTAAAATTTTAATGATATAAATTTAACATAATTGTATCTTTTAGATGATAAAGCGTTTAAAACCAACGGTTTCGACAGCGATCCATTTGCAAATCAAGATGCTTTTGGCAGCGATCCTTTTACAAAACCGACGAACGATCCATTCGGTGCTTCTCAACAAAATGACCCATTCGGCGATAAAACAGCAACTGCCAAGCCAGATGTAAGGATTATTAAAAAAATATAAAATATAAATTTAACAATCCTAAATTATTATTTGTGACATAATGAACAATTTTGTATTAATATTTCATTATTTAATGCTATCTTCACAGGAGGATAAAGACGCATTTGGCTGCGATCCATTTGCGGTTCTACATGCACCAACAAGAGCCGAGAGTCCGAGCCCGGCCTTACCTCCCAAAAAGAGTAAGAATCCACCACCGCGACCAGCACCACCAAAACAAGGCCCCGCGAGACCACCGCCTCCGAAGCAGGCGCTCACCAATAGTTTCGCCGATTTTGCGGACTTCGATAGCAAGGTAATATTTTTTATGAATGCTGCTTTATGTCATTATTGTCTCAATAGCATTTCTCAAAATATCGTTTCTCCATATAAACATCTCAAACTAAAGTGGCATTCAATAAACTATTGAATGGATAAACAGAGGAATTAGATAATTTATCTAATATTATTTTCATTTATAATTATTTGTTAACAATTTTAAATGTTAAAAAAAAATGTTAATGAATAATCATTATTACTAGTAGATATGTATTAGTCCCTATATAATAAGAAAAATACGACATTTCTATAATAAGAAAATGGAGGAACGATTTTTATGTTTGTATTACCTACTAAATACGAAAGGCTTTTAAAATGTCTCAGTTATAATATCCAATGAATTCAAAGTATGAAAAATAGGTAATACAATACTACGTTATTCTTAAAAAGTTAAGTAGAAATAATTTATCTTTATCAGTTCAATTGATTTACATGTGAACATGATTAACATATTATCTTTTATCAATTTTAATGTTCAATGTGATGTTTAGTGTAAATTTTAAGTTATTTTTTTAATTATGATCATATCTTTTTATTCCTACATGTCTTTCATTTTAGTATTGCATATAATTTTTAGTAAAAACCCCTTTTCAGTTACATTAATGTTTTCTGTTGCATGCTACTAGAGAAAGTAGTTCATTCTAATTTAATGAATGTTAGTAATTGAATGCTTGTTTAGTGTTAGTTTTTGAGATTGACCAAAATAACATCTTTTCTATCTGATCATATTCTGTGTATTTTTATATAATTTATACTAACAGCTTGCTTTTAATAACGTTTGAATTTAGTTTGTTATTGTTGTGATACAAAACGATAATTTGCATGTTCTTCAAAATTTCTTTGTCCAGAAATTTGGTAAAAAAGTGTTTCTTATTTATGACCAATTTTATTGATGAGTACTAATTTGTGTTTTAATAAATTATTTTAATTTCTGGACATTCTTTGCTTCTCTATCATGGCTAACAAAAAATTTCATAATTCTATTTCAGCCTTAATCTCGAGACTAACACTAAATAACACCTATTTAATACATCGTACTAACTACTAAAATAATACACTCACTACGGATAGACTGTAGAAATAATATACATATAAATATATAAATAGATATGATCTACATAAGTACCAATAAAAATTATCAATACGAAAAAAATTGAAAAAAAAAATCCCTTGCATTAATATCACAAACTCTTCAGCAAATAACATCGGCATTCAACTCTAACACGAAGCCTAATAAAGGGCTAGACAAGGCACCACCAGCGGCTGTTAAAGTTCAAGACTTCACAGACGATCCGTTTAGGGACTATAGATATGAAGATTTAGCTAATATAGCTGATCCTTTTATGGATGAATTGAATAACGAACACAAGACATCGGATAATTCTGTAATAAATAATTTCGATGCGTTTTCTTCTTCAAACGATTGGTTTTCTACTGCTGCTTCTAACGCAAAAAACAAAAACGCTTCGAGTGTAGATCTTTTCGGTTTGGATGTCTTTGATGGTAACATGAACCAAACGGTGAACGATGGAAGAGCATCAGAACCGCCTAGGCCCTTATTGGATTCTTCGAGATTGATGGTAGACAATACAGCCAGTGGCCGAATTTCCGCCCCGATTATTTCGGAAGAGAAACAACTGGCCTGGGCGGCAGCCGAGAGCCGGCGGGCCGAAGAATTGAGATTAAAAAGGGTCAGGCAGGAACAAGAGGATCTCGAACTAGCCCTGGCCCTTAGTCGAGCGGAGAAACAGTCGTAGCTGGTAACGTGATAGGTTTGTCATATTATTGTACAATTTTTGTCTCGTTATAAGATTTCTTTATTATTGTCATTGAATTAGTTGAACGTATGTGTTATGTATTTTGTAGGATCGCGCCATTCCGCGCTTGTGTATATATGATATATATGTATAGTAGAATTTTAAAATATATTTATGTTGTTATATAGAACCTTTACAAGCTGGAGATTATTTCATGAGATTGTAGAGACCCCTGCATTTCATTACGTTTCGTACAAATGTTTCGTTTTCAGTATTAGATAAGCAAAATGATTGAGATTGATAATTTGATTGAGAGTATCACAAGATTTTTCAAATTTCGAGAAATCTACTTGCACACCTTATCACAAATCATACAAATATTGAAATAATATCATACCTTATGAATGTTTTTATCGTTGTACAACAAAGATAATTAAGGAAATAAATGTATAGTTAATTTATATATCGGTTACTATTAGTGTAATATGATAATAAAACCAGTCATAAAAAGTAAGATAATTTTAGAAAAATAATCGCCTTGCAAAATCTTTGTATTTATCAAAATGTGCGAGCATAATTGTATTCATAGCGTTAATATATCACAAAAAAATAATATAAACCCACACGAAAAGGCCATGTTTATAATCGAAGTAAAAATTCCTTCATAAAACTTATTGAAGTATGTTTTGTTTTCTTTAATTCTTGAAAAAGATGAGCTGTTCTGATTTTGTTTGTTAAATTATTCGAATATGACTTGGCCATTTCAAAATATTATATCACTGCTACATTCCAATATCATTGTTTGATTGCGAGATGATTTGAAAAATAAGTATAGAACATTTGATAGAAGTCATTACTAGGTATGCTTGTGCGCATATATAAACGTAGATTTTAAAATAAGAAAATATTTTGCGTACAATTTTAATACTTGAACACACGATCAAGTGTTAGCATTTGCAACATCTACAATATTTCTAAATAAAATTGAAGAATTTATAAGGCCGATATCATAGGTGCGAAAAACAATAATTACATGCATTGAATTCAAAAGCATTAAAAATATCACCACATGTCCGTGACCACTAATTCGGCATCAGTTTTAAAAACTGGAGGCTGATCATCATCATACCTATCTCTTTCATAAATAACGACTTGAAATACTTCAAAACTAATAATATTTTTTAATTATTACTCAAAAGTTATGAAACGTTATATGTTTATTTTATTTAAACCATTGGAATATCCTTCATTAAACGTACTTTACGAAATCTATGTACTTTGAATTATTACTCATACTAATAAGTATGAGTACAAATTTTCATTGGAAACTTTTCTTCAATATCGGTTTCACTGTGAAATTCAACATACAATATTATGATATGTATGTTGTCAAATATCATGTTTTACTTTGAAAATTTAGTGTTGTTTTACTTGTCTGATATTTAAATTAAATTCAAACCATTTAGACAATTTTGAAAATGTGTTAAGAATTATTTTGGATTCTGGTCAAATAATTTTTTGTACAGCGTTATTTTTAAGATATTCATAAGCGTTTTGTTGTAAATATAAATATATGTATTGTTATTAGAATTCTTGGGATTTGAATTGCGGCAAGACATTTAATGTCTCAGGTGTAATCAAACACGTAGGAAATCTTTTAGTCAAAATTACTGTTTGATAATTTACACGCCGGATTGAAAATTGCGGCAGATGATGATTTATGATGAACTAAAATATTTAAATATAGCTTACTTGCCCAAAAATAATTAATCACTTCCTATTCTCTCTAAACAAAGATATGTTCCGTATGCCTATCGCAAATATCAAAGTATTTATATATATATATATATATATATATATATATATTAGGGTGGTCCTTAAAATGATCATTTTCGAATTTCCTTGCTCCCAGGGGCTCAAATGGTTCCAAATTGATAAAAAACAATTCTCTGAAAGTTTTAGCTCTTAATATTAATGTTTAGATAGAGCGCAATTCCATCAAAGTTTGTATGGAAAGTGCATGGAAAAAATTTTGCAAATTAAAAAAAAATGTTTTAGGTATAACTTAGCGACAAATCAATGAGTTTTATTCATTCATTTGTTTGCTAAATTACATCTAAAAAACATTTTTAAAATTTTTGAAAAATTTTCCATGCTATTTCCATACAAAACTTTGATTGAATTGCGCTCTATCTAAACGTTAATTTTAAGAGCTAAAAATTTCAGAGAATTGTTTTTTATCAATTTGGAACCATTTGAGCCCCTGGGAGCAAGGAAATTCGAAAATGATCATTTTAAGGACCACCCTAATATATATATATATATAAATATGAAATGATAATTTTTGAATAAGTATTGTCTTTTGCCTAATACATGTATGCAACTTATAAATGCATTTATTGTATCTATAATTAATAATTCTGTCACATAAATATAAATATGAAATGTAAATTTAGAATTAATATATGTATAATTTGAGAGTAAATACAAATCGCAATAGTAATTCTTACGAAATTTATGGCGAGTTTTTCACTAGTCTAAAATTATATAATAAGTGGTGCAAAATGTTCTAACGTTGTTTTGATTTCAGGATTGCTCTAAGTATATTTATGGAAAACATATATAATTTTATTCTATTTAAAAATATTTGCGTTCACATAATTGCAACACTATTGTACTACTTTTATATTACTATTTCCTCACTTTTTCATATTATTTAGTTCTTTCTGACTCTAGACATATTAAGAACGTTTCCATACGATACTTATTATGTTATTCAATGATTATCATTTATAACTCTTCATTTTATTCAAAACATAAGATAATTAATTCATCATTTTTATTTACTGATTTGTCATAAAAATGTTGAAACCAAGTTAGTTTTGTGAATTCATCACCTTATTCTATTTAAATTTATTTTTTCTTTAAATAATTTGCATACACCATTTTCTTACAAATCACGAAGCAAAGCACATGTTTGCAAGGTTTATTTATAAAATCCATAAAAGCTGTGTACATATTTTTTTTATTTTTATTTATGATCCATTGATACTACGCTTTAAATGCAAAATAATTATAGTTCATGTCTAAAGTAGCCAGTTATTAATAAATAACCTAAAATAAAGATGGATTTTCAAATGTTTAGATTAGCAAATGTAAAGTTAAATTCCCCATTCGCTTTGTATACATTCACAATATTCGGATATCCCTATCGTTTCATAATGGGATTTTTAAAAATAATACGTCGATGTTCAGTGTAATAATGAACAATCATATATTATAAGAGCTATCTTGTTGAACATAATAAATTTTCTAGCCTTATAATTGAACATTTAAGTGTTGTAAAATTTTTGGAACAATGATCCAGAAAAGTAATTTAAAGATGAAAGTGTTCATCAATACATTTGTTATTGATGTGAGCACATATTTTATGACAAAATATATTTGCAAGTCAATGTAAATTTTGTGAAAACTTGTTGTTCTAAATATATCAAGAATGTAGAATTGTTTATCCAATCTGAAATATTGCATAGACAATAAAGTATTATATTGATGACATACATATATTTTATTTATTTACTTGTAATTTATTTTTAGTATTTATTTTATTATATGCAGTGGTGCTTCACTTAACGCGCTGAATTTGTTTTGAATGAAATTTATTTTGTGAAACGCGTTTTTTTAAGCCTTGAGGGAAATTGCTAAAAAAATTTTGTACTATAATTAAACATTTGAAGAATAAAAATAATCAAATTTACTAGTTTGCTTAGTTGACAAGTTGTTTTAAAAAATATTATGGTTAGGAATTCAACCAACCGAGGAGAATTTTATACTTTATTTTCAAGTTCTTATCATTAAATGCAGCATTGTTGGTCTATGTTCGTTGAAATAATGGCAATTATGAAACTACCCCAATCCTGCATTTTGTAGGCATAACTTCGGTGCGCCGACCCGGGCGCCGACGCATCCGGGTCGACGAGCCGCATGACCTGTTGTCGAAGAAACGAGGATGTTTGGTCCTTTATAACTGAGAGTGATAAGTAAGTATGGCATTTTTAATATACAATTTTCCTTCCGATTTAATATTGGTTGCTTTATCTCTTATATTATGTTTGTATATACATATACCTTTATGTTTATTTATTCAAGGTTAGAACATTGCTGGGTACGATGTCGGTTTCAGCGGTTTCAAATTTATAAATCCATTTAACAACGGAATTTATTATACAACGGATTGTACGTTAAATCCGATTTTCTTATAGCACGGTTTCCATATTACACGGTACGATGTACTGCCTAAATTTTAGGCAGTATATCATACAAAGTTGTTCATTATATGCATGATTTCATGTTTTTTTAGAATATTTTACATACGACTTTTTAGCACAAAATCTGATTTTACGGTAAGTTGGAACAAAAGACACCAAAACAGAAATTTCGAAATAAAACGAGTTTTGATATGTATGTGTGTATGTATGTTTTATTCACACTTATAAATAATTAGTCACATTATAAATAAATATTACACATGTACTTGTACTTATCAATTTTTATGCAGAGATATAATTTCCGCGACTGCCTTTATTTCGCTCACCAATACATTTCGCAAAATTTCTTATCTTTTGTGAGTTCATATATGAATTGCTATAGCTGACAACATTTAATTCAAATTTATTGCTTGAGATTAATAATTATTTTTTCTTTACAATTTATTATTTGTGATACAGATTTGTGAATCTAATACACTTTGTATGAAATAGTTCTTAAAATGGAAATTTAAAATTTAATTCGTAATTACAAGTGAAACAAAGAGGCGACGCCCAACACATTTAAGGTAAACAAATAATAATCAAAATTTTAAAATGTACTCTATTTATGTATGACATTAAAGTTTAATTGAATTAATATTTACTAATATTGGATGTTTTAATTCATATAAATATATATTATATTTTTTAACAAATTTATTGTTTTTTTCCATATAGCTATATATTTGCATGTGGTGGCGTTACCAAGTTGTAATAATATTATTAAAAAAAGTGTAAGTAATATTATTATTAATAAAAAAGTTTTAAGTAATATTAAATATTACACAAAAGTGGCATGTGAAAAATTGTTTAAAAAAAAGTTTCCATCATGGGTTTTGCTGAGAAATATGAAGCAAGAAAAGCTATTGAAAAATACGATACTGCTAAAATCGTGGCACTGTTGAAACTGGTATGTTAAACTTTTTTTTATTTATTAATTAATAATATTATTATTATTAGATATACAAAATTCGAAAGAAAAGCTCAGGTTTATTTTTATATTGGGAGATAAAATATATTTTAACGTATATAACGTATAATATTTTAAAGTATACTTTACAAATTAGGTCTGAAAAATTTAGGCACTTACAAAACTTGTGCACTAATTTTTCTCATTATATTTTAAATATTAGCTATTTATATATTTTTACTTTTAAGCATATTCAACTTCTCATATTTTCAAATTTTATTTTATGAATTAGTTTTTACTAGAATTTGCGAAATTAACATTTTTATATTAAATTTCGTTGAACTGTGACATTATCTCAGACAATAAAATTTCTTTTAGATAGCACTTCCAATTTATCTAATCTTTTATATTTAACCATTAACACATAGAAGTCTTAAATGATGAAAGATAATTTTTATGCACCTTTGTTTTATGATTTGAAAATGATCCAAAATTCAGATTAGACAGATTTTATATAGATTTCCTAAAAATTTAACAATCTTTGCAAATATAGATTATATGTTCAGTTTAATTTACAGATTAAATTATTTATTCAATAAATATTTTTGAATTCACATAAAATGTTTACCAAATTGAGAAATTACTATATGATTGATTTTTTAAATCATTTTGATTTTGCTTCAGTATTTTTTTTATTTTGTATTATTATTTTTATATATATTATTAATAAATATAATAATTTTATATTTTTAAATTAAAATAGTTTTTTTTACTTTTTTTTTATTGTACTGTAAATTGAAAAGTTTCATTTTTCAGTATCATTGAAGTATTGAATTTAAAACATCTATATTATATTATATGTATATATATATATATATATATATATATATATATATTATTTTTCTAATTAAGAAAATTTTCATTTCTAGTTTGGTCTTGAGAATTGCTGTAATGCTATGAAAGTATATCAAATTGATGGAAGAGCTATTTTTGTAAGTATGATATTCAATTTAACTTGATATTAGGAAATAAATATTAATTTACATTATATAATATAGTAATTATTATTACCAGAATAAGTTTTATATTATTCTTAATATGTAAATAAATTTTCCAACCCAATAAATGTTTACATTTGTGATAATTTTTTAATAGGGCTTGAAACTACATCAATTGCAATTTTGGAAAAATGAAATATCAAGAAGTGATTCTCAAGCTCTTCTGAATTTCGTAGATCAATTAAAAGAAAATCCTGATACGTATTACAAATATTTTCTCGAAGCCACGGTTGGTGTAAAGAATAATAATGAAGGGTATGAATCTGATGATAGTTTTGATTCTGTAGACCAAGTTTATCAAAATGATGAAGAAGATGATCTTCATGGTTCAAGTTCTAGAATTGAACCAGCACTTACTTACGAAAATGATGTTAGAAATGAAGAACGTTCGCCTTCATTGCCTCAGAAACCAGACCGTTTCAAATCTCTTCCCCAAAAAGATGAACAACCTACCAGAAACGTTTCTCACGAGAAATCAAAGCCACCAACAAAATTGCCAAAAATTATTTCAAATTTACACGAAAGCAATGGTTTTAAACAACCTATTAATCCTGAACCTGCACCAGAAGAAGAACAGATTTTACAGGTAAATTTAATTTGTTATGTCAACCAGAACTTAGATAAATCAATTAATGACGCTTTGCAGAATCTTCTTTCATGTCCAAAAAATAAATAACAGACAATCAGAACTTTTCCAATTGATTTTCATCAATTACGAATGATAAGAAATTAAACTGTATTATTTAGTTTGCTTGTTAATTTTGTAAATTTACGTTTTATTTATTTAAGGAAGAATTAGACAAACTTCTGCGCAATTCAACTTTGAGTACCAAATTAGCTCAAGCTTTAAAAGATCGTTTAAAAAATACACCTTCATCGTCTGATCACATCACACCATCCACGTCTAAAGATCAAAATCGACCAACAACCAGTAATTTCAATGAACTGCGAAAAATAATCGAAAGTTCTTTAGTTTCTAACACAAGAGAAGATAAAATCCAACCAGAAGGAGAAGATGATGGATACGCCCAAATGTCACCAAGACATGCTTTGTCTTCAAATATTCAGGTAAAGACCTTGAAGGAAGTATTAAATGAAAAAAAATTGCAGGTAACGATAAAAAATATAAGTTGGGAATTTCATAAAATAGGCGTAGTCTGTTTTATAAATATTGGTGTACAGGAGTTGTTTTATAAATTTCTATTCTTAGCAATCTTATCAACTCTGAGTGTTATGAATCAGATAAGGAAAAAAAAACTAGAGATAATATTTTTGTAAAATATAATAACAAGCCATTTCAAAGAAATGTTTAATTAAGGAGTCATTTATTTATATACTAATCGGCAATCTACAGTAAATATGTGTATTTTTTTATTTCTCAATACTTAGCCTTTCATGTGCAATCTAAGATCCAATAATATAATTTTTTATATCATTGCATTAAATAAGAAAACACAAGATTGCACACAATTGATCAAAACATTTAATAATAAAAATTCCAAGATATTTAATATGACCTCTAATTATCTTTAAATGTTTATTAATAATATAATCTTTATATTATTACAGAATAAAAAGTCAATTAGCAGATCAATTAAAGAATTTAACGAAGATCGAGTTAGTCACTATGTAAGTGGAATATACACAAAATTTTGTATATAAAATTTATAAATAATATTATTTTTAAACAGTTAACTAATATTCTTACCTAGTTTATATATTCGTATACATATCAACTTGATAACTACAAATAATTATAGTTAAGCTAAATGAAAAAACTTATTAGAAGTACTAAAATAATGAATTGTAAATTTCCTAACTGTGCTTTTTTCTTCAGGATTCATCAAGAAGTAATGCACCAATTTCAAATAATGAAAGATTCAAAAATAAAAATCAGCCTTCTTCTACAAGTTCATCGAATTTAGTCGACAAAAATACTAATGATTTAACAAATGCGAAAGAAGGAAAGGTTTGTTTTTACATTTTATGAAACAAATTATATATGTTACTTACTAATTTTTTTTTCAGGGAAATCAAAAATTTCAATCGAGTTTGGATCGCGTGTTATCATTTAAGAAAAATTTGCCTTTGCAAAAGACTGAACCTGAGAGCGATGATGATGAATATGTAGTGCCAATCAATGAAGGTTTATTTTAATAATTTTAATAATAAAAGTATTTTTATAAATAATTATTTGGTTATGACTTGCTCCCAAAAGGTAAGAATATTTGGCGGGTCTTACGCTATTTTTGGGGTGTAAAATAATGTAGAATTTTTATTTAAGTAACTTAAGGGGGTAATCTTTGATGAACTTCCAATAAGCAAAATTATTGATTTGAACAATAAAACAATAAGCAATTCCCTGAGTACCAAAATAAGCAACATTTATTAGGTCTTACCCATTTTAAGGATGTAAAATAATGTAGAATTTTTATTTAATTAACTTAAGTGGGTATTTTCTCTGATCTCCCAATAAGCAAAATTATTGCTTTAATCAATAGATCAATAAGCAATTCTCTGAGCTCCAAAATAAGCAAAAAACAAGAACATTTGTTGGGTCTTATGCCATTTTAGGGATGTTAAATAATGTAGAATTTTTATTTAAGTAATTTAAGGGGGTATTCTCTGATATAGAAGCACGAATATTATGCGGTTTTTGAAAGGCCGCAAAAAACAAACCGCAAGAAAGACAAACAAAATTTTTACTATTTTTTTGTTACAAGTAATTAATTAATGTTTTGAGAATATATTAAAAAACAAAAATTATTAAGTTTTAGTTATACAAGGTGATAAATCGGGGGGGGGGGTCAGTTTTTCAAAAATTGGTACTTGATCTAAAAAAAATGTTCATATAATTCATCTAGAACAATTTTGTATTGTATGAACTACAGACAAGTAAATTTGTTTTTTTATAAAATAGCGACTGCCTGAAAATAATTTTTTGACGTTCTCGAAATTTTCATAAATAGTAAACATTGAGATTTAGGGATATGTTTATATTAAAATAAAGTGTATAATAAAGACTATGTGAAAATTTAAAGAAGATTGATTTAGTAGAAGTAGGGAAATCGTGGGTAGCCTATCAAAAAACAAGTTTCAAGAAAAATGCGTTTGGAGCTTCGTGGAGGAAGAAACCATCAGGGGAAGGTTATCGTGGTCAAACAGCTAAATCTCTGAAAATATTTTGTATTATAAAACAAATGAAAATTATGGAATTTACACTTTTTTTTTTAAATTCAGACCAAAATATCTTTTTAATGATGATAACTAACCAACCTGCTATTATGCGCGTAATTTATAATAAATCTTTTTTAATATCATTTCCACTTATGATTTTACCTAATTTTTATATGCATTTATTCAGAATTACCAATTTCTTCGTCCGGGTTTCGTCCATTACCATCGATTCCAATTGAAGTAGAACTTCCTCAGGGAAGGGCTCCTCCATTACCTATTGTAAATGACTTGGATAGCTTTGAAAGGGAAGTAGAAGAAAATCCTAATTATCGGAATGTTACGAGACAAGATGGAATATCTTTGCTTGAACAGAAAAAGGATGGCACTTTTCTAATCAGGCCATCAGGAACGGTATGAAAAAAAAAAGTTAATTATGAGACTTAAAAATAGGCTACATTTTAAACCCTAATCATTTTAGATCGTATAAAATATAATTTTATTTAATCTTATTTTGTTAAGTGGAAATCATTTTTCAAAAATCTATAGATTATAATACCAAGTTCTAAAATTTATTATTCAGGGTTCAGGCTATGCTGTGATGTTGCAATTTCGACGTCAATTTTATAACATTAAAATCATAAAAAAGGAAGGTGGGAAATTTGCTCTTATGAACAACAAGGACGGATCTTTATGTTTTAGCAAATTGTCATCCTTGCTAAATTATTACCGGGAAGGTGTTGAATTATTATTATTGCAAAGCGGTGATAGAATTTTTGGTGAAACCCATTTGTATCCATTATGAACTCTTAACACATAATAAATCTAGAAAATGAACTTACTGTAATATACTGCATAAGCCATATATTACTTATATGTGAAATTAGAAGATACTACGTTGACTGAAAATTCTATATCAAAATTGTATCATTTTATTAATATGTATATACATTAGGGTGGTCCTTAATATGGACATTTTCAAATTTCCTTGCTCCCAAGGGCTCAAATGATTCCAAATTGATAAAAAACAATTCTCTGAAAGTTTCAGCTTTTAATATTAACTTTTAGATAGTGCGCAATTAAATCAAACTTTGTATGGAAATAGCATGGAAAAAATTTTGAAAATTAAAAAAATAATTTTAGGTATAACTTAGCGACAAATTTTGAATAAAACTCATTCATTTATTTGCTAAATTATATCTAAAAACATTTTTAAAATTTTTGAAAAATATTTCATGGTTTTTCCATACAAAACTTTGATTGAATTGCGCACTATCTAAAATACAATATTAAGAGCTAAAACTTTAACAAAATTGTTTTTTATAAATTTGGAATCATTCAAGCCCTTGGGAGCAAGGAAATTCGAAAATATCCATATTAAGGACCACCCAACAAAGTTTAAATGAAATATTATAAATATTCTTTATTGTTTTACACAAGTTTAAATCCAAATTATTTGCAGTTTTATATTAAAAATTATTGATCTTTATTGAAACACAAACCATAAAAATTGTTTGTTTAAAATTAAATATATAAAATACTTTTTCTGATTATAAGAGTAATGATTTAAAATAAAATAATTAATATAATTAATTATATTATGAATAATATAAATTAAATAAAATAATTTGCAGTAATAAATTATATAAAATTATCAAAGTTTTGCCTGTAAAGTCATTATCACATCATTATTGATATTTATGTCTTATATTATATATACAATTCATAAAAAATATTATTTTCTGCTTTTAAATAAATTTATATCTGAAAATATTATAAAAATGTTAATTATGAAATTGACTAAAAGATAATATATAAACTATTTTATATAAATTGTTTTTAAGTTATATTATGTATCAACTATATATTTAACGAGAATTTTTGATATTTTTCAAATTATTTAAGTTTTCTTTAGATGGCTATTATTTTAAAGTTCTGAACTAAAAGCTCATAATATCTAATTATTTTCCAATAATAACTAATTATTTCCCAATTTAATTGTTAAAATTTTTGCGATGGAAAATAGTTAAGACTTTAAGGTTAAAATATAACTCTTTCAATTTTATTTTAATTAAATATGTATAATATGTATAATGTAAATAAGTAAATATGTATAATATATTTTTTTTATTTGTTATAAATAGTTCTTGAAAAAGGAGTCAATCCATGTCCTCAAACCGTTGAATAAAATAATTGATTTTTTTAAATTAAAGAACATTTTTGTGGAACAAACTTTAGGCTTTTAGTTCAGACGTTATAAAATAATATTTATATATATATATATATTTATATATATATATATATATATATTTGTATATATATATATATATATATATATATATATATATATATATATGAATATGTAAAATACATATGTATGCTAAGTTATGGTTTTTTGTCGTCGAAATGTACTGTGTACAATTTTTTGCTATTCCTCTGCCATTGTAGAGTTTCTAATATAAGATGTACTTATTTTATTTTTATACAAACATATGTATGATACATATTACACTAATGAGATATTATTCTAGCATTTGGAATGAAAAAACTTCAGCTGCAGCTGGAGGAAATATTCTTCAACTACACCATAGAGCACATTAATTAGTGAAACATGTAGCTGAATGAATTAAATATTGTTCTAATTTAATTATTTAAATCTACAGTTTTTAGTGAAATAAAAATGTGTTATAATTATGAATCGTTGCTGTTTGGGCTTAATTTTGTTAGTATCAACTAACTTAATTCGACGTCTTGCAAACGACGCAATGGATTATTGTTGCTCCTTATGGAAGACTAGTACCTCTGAAACAGATCCTGGGAAAGAGACTATTTGTAAGTTATTGATTTTATGAATTTAATTTATAAAAATACTATTAAATAATTATTAAGCATTCATTTTGCATAATCAGTCTTCGAAACAAGTTTTGAAAACTTATTATGCTGACGTTATTTCAACGAAAAGACACCAAATATTTATTACGACTTTGTCTATGCACGTAAAATTAAAAAAAAAAAATTAAAAAGAAAAAATTAGCATATGAAGCTAAAATAAATTTGGCTAGACGTGATATCAAACAAGATTTTTGTTCGTAACTTGCGGTTTTTTAAAACAAAATGAATACATCAATATATTTTTTAAAATAATTTGATTTGTTGCAGCTTACAATAATAAGGAGAGTGCTTCTAAAAGTGTAATGCTAAAATATTAATGAATTATATTTTATTTTTAAATATTGTTGTAATTAAGAATTTGAGAAAAAATAATGCTTTTGTTTCTAACTACTTTCAATATTACACTAAAACATTGTCTTTAATAAGTTGTGAAACCTAATTATGATGATGTTATTTTAAGGAAAGGATTTGCCTGTGCTTGCAAAATTATAAAAAACTCGAAAAAGAAAGAATTAGCATATGACGTTAAAAATTTGGCTAGACAAGATATAAAACTAGTTTATTGTTTAAAATTAGCAGTTTGTCTAAATCAAAATGAATACAGCAATTTTTTTTAAAACTCTGGTTTATTCAATAGAGCTTATACAAAAAGAAAAGAGCTCCTGAAAGTAATGCTAAGAAATACATGATTTGCATTTTACTTTCAAATATTATTAATATTAATATTAAATATTAGTATTAGATATTAAGAATCTGAAAAAAAAATAATGCTTTCTTTTTTTAACAATTTTTATGTGAAATTATATATAAGAGCTGTCAATAAAAAATAATTAGCATATGGTACTAAAATATCAAATTCGGCTAAACAAGCTATCAAACAAGTTATTATTTAAAACTTGCTGTTTTTGAATATATATTTTTTAAATTATATTGAAATAGTAAGATTGTCATTTTGAAAAAAAAAACTTTTTTGTGAACAGTTATCATTTTATACATAGGCTCTAAATCATGTTTTATAATGAGTGCTTCATTACACAAGCTTTTAGATTAATAATTGTTTGCAGACTAATAAACATTCAGTTAAATACGATTATTTCATAACAATTAAAAACCTTTTAAAATATACTTGATTGATTTATAAAATCATTTCATATCCTATTATTCAATTACTAATTTTTTATTTTTTAGTAAGAGCAAAACGTGAGTTGCCTCCAACACCAAATACAGATTTTCCAGAATTTATTTCTTCTCCAGGATTAATAAAAAACAACGAGGATCCTATTGTTATTTTGAGGTACAGAGAAATTGAATTAAACTATAATTTTAAGACGATTTCTAGAAAAGAAGGAAAATATATGCTGCAAAATAAACGTGATGGCACTTTCATAATCAGACCATCTCGGCAAGTAAGTAGAATTTATAAATTTTATATATTGTGAAGTATAAATATATGAATTTTATACTTCACCATTATTTTTATATATTTTATAATATTTTAGATAATAATAATATTAATGTTCATGTATTTTCATCAATTTTTTTATCTTTTTGAATTAAATTTGAATGATCAATGACCTCTATTCTTTTAAAGAATGAAATTATTATATTAACTCGATTGTGGACTCCGAATTTTCTACAATTGTCTACTCAGAATTACTTTAAATTACATTCAAAATTTACCAATATACAATTTAAAAATATTTGTATAGTTTTACTAATGACTATTTCTATAATTTGATATTTTATTTGTTACACCTTTGGTTTTATAGTTTATATATATATTTTTTTTAAGAATCAGGGCTACACAATGATGTTGCAATATGATAGCCAAGAATTCAACATCAAAATCCGAATTAGATCAGATGGTAAAATTGCTTTGGGAGTTCAGAGAGAAAATGAAGACTCTTTTGAATCAATAGAATCTTTGATAAAGTTTTATAGTCCGGGAATAAAAATGCTAGAATTGTATCAGGGATGCACCATTGTGGGAAAAACTTTTTTGTTTTCGTTATAAAATAAATATATTTATTACATGTATGAAATAATATTTCAGTAATTACTTGAAAGCTAATTAAATAATTTCATAACGCAACCTAATAATTATAATAAATAATATCATAAAGTAATTCAATAATCGCTCGATGATATCGATGGATAACTTTTCTAAATGGTTTAACTAAAATTAAGTTCAAAATTTAAGTTTAACACATTAGCAGAATATTTTTTTTAGTATTTTAGAAGCATTTTGAGCCAATTTGAAGTCGCCTTGCCAATTAAAATATTTTTAAATAAATAAATATTCGACAATAATCCCTTTTAGGCAGTAGAACTTGGGATCTAGATAATAGATATAGGATTCAGTGCAAAAATGAACAAAATTTAAATGAATAATATTAGCAATTCAATATAATCCATAAGTTAATCACAAAAAATGATTTAATGAATTTGTGAAATCAATTATAAGTACGTTTCTGAACTTTGAATATTTTATTAATTATGCTCTAGATTTTTAACATAAATTAAAATACTAAATAATAATATTAAATGTCATCTTTCGGCCGACTATTGTAAATTCATCAAATTTATTGAATGTCCTTTACTGGACAGTTGTAAATAAAAGAGATAATAATAAAAAAAAATTAGAATACTATTTAAACTGAACAATTAACTTGGCACATACATAAAAACATATAGATTAATTGAAGTGGTTTCTAATTAAAAAATTAATTAATTATTTCATACGTTTCGGTCTGCATTGAGATCGTCATTAAGCTAAATAAAACATTACTCCAAAATATTACTATCAAAGCTGTTAACTTTATTAAGTATTATAAATCCAACAATTTAGTGATGCCTTTTATTTAATGTTCAAATTATTAATTTCTAATTTAACCTTAGTTTAGCGACAGTTCTACACGTGTATTTCTTTTTTCATATAAAATTAGTACCTTAATGAATATTTAATTAAACTTGGATCAGTGCTCATATAAATTACAAAGTGTATATGTAATTACAATTAAATACTAAACGTCTATATGAATGAGTTCAAACTATCAATAAGAGGATAATTCTTGCAAAACTGGATTCCACTATTTCATATCAGAATCCGATTGGAGGGAATCCGTAAATAAAATCTAACTTTATTGTCAGTCGTCGACTACACGTGGTTGTGGCAAATTATGCAACAGAAAAAATAGTTTAAAAATATTTATTTAATTATAATAACATTAATATTTATTATTTTTAATAATAACTAATAATGTTGTCGATAATGTTGATCGATGGTTAATAATTAATACTATGATACAAATTTAGTAAAAATAATTCTAGTATTAATTTTAATTAATAAAATAATTTAATTAATAAAATAAAATATTAGTATTAATTTTAATTAATAAAATGGAAGTTTCTATAAAATTGGTGTTTGTGGTTCTGAGTTTGACCTCTATTGGATTTCCATCATCTGCAGAGGTTTTAAATAGTAAGTACAAAAATTATATTAAATTAATAATATTGATAAGAAATATTTCTAATATATTAAATTATTAAGCTTGCATATGTATGTTATAAAATAGAAATAGTAATGCAGCAATAATTTGATAAAATTTTCATAGTTATGATTTTTGTTACAAGTTTTAGCAATATCTCATTGGAGATGAACTTTTTAAATAAAACTAGCACATTGTCTTGAAAAAATTATGTATATTTTGATTGACAATTAATGTGTAACAAAAAATGTATATTATACATACGAACTTCCAAGAATGTAGGTTGAGCAATGAAAAAATAACAAAAATATTTGCTAAAACTTTATTTTTGTTATGCATATATACCTACTATACATATGCAAATGTATACTAATATATTATACCCATAAGTGCTATCAAAGTTGTTAAAATTCTATTCTGTAAGCAAAGTGGACCAGTTTATTTTCATTTGATTTTTTTTAATCCAAAGTATTTAGTTTTAAAGGGTGCAGTGTAGTTGAAATAATGTAAGTAATTTTTAAACTTTTATATTAGATGTGACAAAAAGTATTTTGTCTAAGAAACTTTTGGCTAAGTATTTTGTCTAAGAAACATCTTTGTTACAGTATTGTTTAACTTATTTCATTCAATTATATAAAGTACTAATTAGAATATTTTTTTACATATATTTTATATTTATATTGCCAATCAAAATAATATAATTTTTTAAGGCAATATGCTGGTTGTATACATAAATAATTGGCCTTTTTTGATACTGGGTATTCCAGAACTTAAGGTCAAGCCGAAACAAGGTGACCTTAACTGTCTTGACAAAAATTAGAATGTTTTTATCACGTTGATTAAAAACTATGAGGTTTAAAGTACATCTTGGATCTTTAGTGAAATTATGCCATTTTTCATTTTAGGAAAATTAATTGTCTATTTTAGACTGTAGCCCCAAAAATGTTATTGACTGTGTTCCAAAGTTCAAATGAACAAAACTACTACAATTAACCACAATTACCGAAAAATATACATAATTTCATCAAAGCTCTAGGTTACTTTTAAAAGCTCATACTTTCCAAACAATGAGATAATTTATTCTTCTAATTTTTTTCCGGGCAGTTAAGGTCAATACCCCAGTTTCGACTTATGAGGTTAAATTCTGAGACACCCTGTATTTATACCTGCACTATAAATTACAAATAATAATTACAATTTTTGTTTAAATATTTTTTTATTTCAGTGACAACTTATAGTCTAATGCCTCCTATGCATTTATTGGATTATTATGATACCTGCGTTGGAAAAAATACAGAACCAGGATCTCAATATTGTCTGGTTCATTTACAACTACATGCTTTGGATGAGAATAATCCTACTGAAAATTGGCTCCAAACTGAGGTAATTATTTTTATTAAATTCTTTCTATATTCAAAATATTCTCATTATAATTTAAAGATTGCATTTTATAAAAAAATTGAAACCATAATAATAATAATACTCAACGTGGCATAATATTTTATATTTAAATTACTTACAATTAAAACAATTTGATTATTTAATATATATTTTAAATCATATGAATGTATGAATCTATTGAAGTGTGAGAATTTAATATGAACATTGAAATTTCAGTACTTTGAATTAAAAATATGCAGACAATTATGTATAATATATATATATATATATATATATATATATATATATATATAATTGTTATATATAATTATATATATATGTAAAGACACACGTAACTCTGTCTCCAAACTAACAAGATGTGTTTTGGAATAAGCTTTTTTACAATAAAACATATTATTTATTTTAATTTTTACAATTTTCAAAAATTTTCATAACTTGATGTTTTTTCAATTTTTTATTTCATACTTATTTTTTCGTTGCATTTTTGTGTTGTTCTTGTGTTATATTTTTTTTAAAATTTATTTGTATGCACTGAAGATGGGTCAAATCTGGACCCGAAACGTATGTTCTCTTAATTAAAACATTTGCATTAAAACTGTTTTTTTTAATTATTGGATGGATGCCCAAGAAAAACAATTTTTATCATATATATATATATATATATATATATATATATATATATATGATAAAATTGTTTCTTGGGCATTCATCCAATAATTAAAAAACAGTTTTATTGAAAAATGTTTTTATTAAGGGAACATACGTTTCGGGTCCTGATTTGACCCATCTTCAGTGCATACAAATAAATTTTGAAAAACAACACAGAAACACAAAATTGCACGAAAAAATAAATAAATGTGAAATAAAAAATTGATGAAACGTCTAGTTATGAAAAATTTAAAAAAATGTAAAATTAAAATAAATGATATATTTTATTATAAAAAAACTTATTCCAAACGAACATGTTGTTAGTTTGGAAATTGTATTACGAGTATGTTCCCTTAATAAAAACATTTTTCAATAAAACTGTTTTTTAATTATTGGATGGATGCCCAAGAAACAATTTTATTATATTATTTCACCATCTGAAGAAAACCTTTCGCTTTATATATTATATATATATATATATATATATAAATATATATAATTACATAAGTATAATTAGATATTTTTATGCTAAAGGTTAAAAATAAATAATAAATCCGAAAAAAACTATAATAAATAACAATGCCAATAACTTTGGTACCTAAATATCTAATAATAAAACTTGATATACTGGTCCCAAATATATACAACAAAAAAGTGTTTATTGAACTTCTGATTTACGAACTTGACTATGAATATTCAAGAACCAAATTTACATAGGCGTTGATCTTGTTCTGGAATATCCGATCTTATATTTTAGACAGATGTCGACGTAGATGGATTCAAGAAAAGTTTTTTTGCATTTAAAAAAAGTATAATAGATGTATCTCAGTCACATTATCTGATAGGAAAAGATAGCAAAAATATAATTTTTCAAAAAATTCTATATAAAATCTTTCGAAAGTATGAAAATGTCCAAAAGATTATGTAACAATGAAACAGGTTTACAGAGACAATGATTTTATGACTTTCAGGCTGTTAACATATTCTGGATTCGTATTTCTTGTTATGCAAAATGCATATAGTGATAAAATGGTACAGGAAGAAATGCTGATGGCGATCTCTTTGTTTATAAGAAAAATTATCATTTGGTGACGGTATTGTTTCTGATCTGTTTTACCAAAGAAGATGTCATTTTAAGTGTTGAGATCAAAATTGGAAAAAATTGTGCGTGTCGATTTTTGACTTTTTTGTCAACGGTTTCTCAAAAAACCACCGAACCAATTTCAAAAAACTTAGAAGCCATTGATGAAACTCGACGGGCGAAATTTGATTAGGAATAGAAGACGATTGATTTCCTAGGAACCAGGAAAATGGTAAAATTTTTTCTTCTACATTGTGGCAAAGGGCTCATCGGTGGCGTAATCAGTTCGGACATGG
>NW_020537324.1:14212253-14262122 GCF_003426905.1 Ctenocephalides felis | reverse complement strand
TCGAACCATCTAAAAAGAAAAGCGCTTTTGGGGGCAGGATAATCGTATTTTTTTATTGGCAACGGCTCGCTTTCGCAGGCCTCGTAATAGTCTTCCCAAAGTAATTTTTGCAGATCTACTTTATCCCTGTCAGATCCTTAGTAAAAAAAAATTATAACTAATACTAACACTGGTTATTGACGAAATATTTTATTATGTACATATATTTTTATATCAATAATAGTAACAAAATTTAGATTTATATTATTCGTACCTGGGTAATCGTTTTCATTTTCGTCGATAACAATCCAATTATTTTTTTCTTTTTTCTGGAATTTTGATGCAAGTTCTTTTAGTTGTTTAAATTTACTTTTAAATCCGAGAGCATTATAGTACCCCAAAATAACTAGCAAGTTAAGTAGTAGAATTAATTTCATTTATTCAAAAATTATTTTATATCATATGTCTAAATTATTTTGTTTTCACTACAATGTGTAAGTGCTAATCAATAAATTTGAAAAGTAAAGTCATAGTAGTAAAAACATGAAAGATTTTACATTGAAAATGAATAATTATTATGTATATTCTTTATGCAATTGTGCAATTAAATTACATTATATGCATTATACTTGTTTACCTATGATTATATGCACCTAAAATGAGATTTTAAATCTTTGATTTAAATTTTATTTTTTCCAAATCTTTATCTTAAATAGACTTAATTTTAACAAATTATATATCAAATCTAAATTATTTCGTTCTGGTTACAATGCATTGGACCTTTGATGTTAATCAATAAATTTGGAAATTTAGTAGTAAAAAATTACAAATTTGCGCATTGGCGACCATTGAAATTGCTTTATTATTATGTATATTGTTAGCACCTTCAAGAAGAAATTAAATTTAAACAATTATGATTTCATGATACGTTTATTTACATTACAGGAAACTGCTCCTGTTTCGGTTTATTCGAATCCTGAATTAGATATGATAAGTAAAGATATCGATGAGTTGGCCAAAGAAAGAAGACTTTTAGAAATTGACATCACACAGAAAGAGGCCGATATCAAAGTTAAAACAGGCGAAGTTAAAAGTTTACAGGTATTTGTTAATCATATCATTGTTATTATTTATTTCTAAATTATCATTTATTGCAGAGTGAACTGGATACTCTAGCTGCTACTTTCAAACAATTAGAGAACCAAAAGGGCGAAGCTCAAAAGCGCTTGAATGACTTAAAAGCTCAGGTAATGTTTGATGACTGCTTGATTTTAGATTAATAATAGTTTGATTCATCTTACAAATTCACATTTTAAATGCTTATTTTTTAAATATTTTATGTGCCGTAGTTAGTGATAAAAGTTTTGTACAACATATTTGCAACATATGTGTAGTTTGTGTTGTATTATAATATTGCATAATTTTTAGTAGTGTGCTAAATTTGATACTGAGTTAAAAAATCAAAACCATAAAATTAATCATTAATTTGTTTATTATTTGATTTGGCATTTGAGTTCGAATTTGGCATGTTGATTTTAGTGCTCAGCCGTAGACAAAGAATTGGAAGAAGTGAATGCCGAATTAGCACTAGAGCAAGAAAAGGTGAGTTGTTCACGAATTAGAGTTGAGTTTCCTTGGTAAAATGCACTAATTTTCAATTTGGCATGTGTTCTGTTAGTTACTTGGTGAACTGTGAAGATGGTCTTCCTTCGAATGTTCTTTTATCTTATTTGTTCTCTTGATATGACACAGAAGATGAAATTCATCTATTTTTATTGGTGTTGTTTTGAAAATATTTTTTTCATTTTTGGCAATCAATTTGATTTCTTTTTTTTATATCAATTAAAACATTAGAAATTCAGTGGTTGTGTGAGTCGAAATGGTTTCAAATTAAGGTAAAATTTGAGGTGAGATTATTTTGTATAACGTTCACAAAGTGTTGATATTGGGTACCTTGAGTCTTATTGATTTCTTGTTGATTATTTTGTACTTGGTTTGAGAAATGTAACTTTTCTTACTATTTATATAAAATACTTTATAATAATTTTTGTATTTATTCTATATTATTTTACGAATGTAAAATGAAAAAAAGCATGAGATTTTGATGACATTTCTATTTCTGAAAACTAAACTCTTTTACTCTTTCCATAAATGTAATATTTTATTTGTGTTTCTATCTGCTCTATATAGTGTTGTGAGAGTATCATTGAATACCAGTTATATAGTTGTTTGTTGGTTGTTATTTGGTTTCAATTATTCTAACTTTAATATTACATTTGTCGGTCATATTTCAGGTGGACAAATTACGAACGCAAGCTGAGCAACAGGAGGAGACATTGCAGGCTCAAGAAAGTGAATTAACGTCTAAAAAGCAGGAACTGCAGGGGCTGAAGGAAGAAGAACAGAAACTTCAAGAGCAGCAAGATATTGCTCAACAGCAACTTGAACAACTGACTAAAAAATTACAAGATATGCAGCTTGAATTCAGCCAGGTCACTTTATTTGCATATCCAATTATAATTTATTTATTGTAACACTATTTTTCTAGAGCAATTTATAAGTTGTCTAACTAATAGTAAGATAAATGTATTCTAACTGTAATGTTACAATTTTATGGTATTTTACTTCAACAGAGTAAAGCTCAAATAACGCAATTAGAAGAGAACCAACGCCAAATAAGCGATGCAGTAAAAGCTTGTGAAAGTGCTATAGCTTCCGGTGATCCATTATCTGTTCCACAATTTGCACTTGAAATTCGACCAGAATTCCGCGATGCTATTGTGAAAAACTAATGGCCAGGCTGATGATGCATTTACAAAGTCGGATGATCCTTTCAGTATGAAACCAAATCAAACTTCGTTTAGTACTCCAGATCCATTTGCAGCAGGTAAGCTGGAAGATTTTAAAATTTTAATGATATAAATTTAACATAATTGTATCTTTTAGATGATAAAGCGTTTAAAACCAACGGTTTCGACAGCGATCCATTTGCAAATCAAGATGCTTTTGGCAGCGATCCTTTTACAAAACCGACGAACGATCCATTCGGTGCTTCTCAACAAAATGACCCATTCGGCGATAAAACAGCAACTGCCAAGCCAGATGTAAGGATTATTAAAAAAATATAAAATATAAATTTAACAATCCTAAATTATTATTTGTGACATAATGAACAATTTTGTATTAATATTTCATTATTTAATGCTATCTTCACAGGAGGATAAAGACGCATTTGGCTGCGATCCATTTGCGGTTCTACATGCACCAACAAGAGCCGAGAGTCCCAGCCCGGCCTTACCTCCCAAAAAGAGTAAGAATCCACCACCGCGACCAGCACCACCAAAACAAGGCCCCGCGAGACCACCGCCTCCGAAGCAGGCGCTCACCAATAGTTTCGCCGATTTTGCGGACTTCGATAGCAAGGTAGGTTTTTTTATGAATATTGCTTTATATCATTATTGTTTTAATAGTATTTCTCAAAATATCGTTTCTCCATATAAAGCTCTCAAACTAAAGTGGCCTTGAATAAACAATTGAATGAATAAACATAGAAATTATTTCTGATAATTTATTTCATATTATTTTTTTTCACAATTATTTGTTTTAAATTTTGTTAATGAATAATATATAATAGTAAAAATACAATATTTCTATAATAAGAAAATGGAGAAACGATTTTTATGTTTGTATTACCTACTAAATACAAAATTTAAGACATATTTAAAATGTCTCATTTATAATATCCAATGAAATCAAAGTATGAAAATTAGGTAATACAAGTCTAGGTATTACCTACTAAATACAAAATTTAAGACATATTTAAAATGTCTCATTTATAATATCCAATGAAATCAAAGTATGAAAATTAGGTAATACAAGTCTAGGTATTACCTACTAAATACAAAATTTAAGACATATTTAAAATGTTTCATTTATAATATCCAATGAAATCAAAGTATGAAAAATAGGTAATACAATACTACGTTATTCTTAAAAAGTTAAGTAGAAATAATTTATCTTTATCAGTTCAATTGATTTACATGTGAACATGATTAACATATTATCTTTTATCAATTTTAATGTTCAATGTGATGTTTAGTGTAAATTTTAAGTTATTTTTTTAATTATGATCATATCTTTTTATTTCTACATGTCTTTCATTTTAGTATTGCATATAATTTTTAGTAAAAACCCCTTTTCAGTTACATTAATGTTTTCTGTTGCATGCTACTAGAGAAAGTAGTTAATTCTAATTTGATGAATGTTAGTAATTGAATGCTTGTTTAGTGTTAGTTTTTGAGATTGACCAAAATAACATCCTTTCTATCTGATAATATTCTGTGTATTTTTATATAATTTATACTAACAGCTTGCTATTAATAACGTTTGAATTTAGTTTGTTATTGTTGTGATACAAAACGATAATTTGCATGTTCTTCAAAATTTCTTTGTCCAGAAATTTGGTAAAAAAGTGTTTCTTATTTATGACCAATTTTATTGATGAGTACTAATTTGTGTTTTAATAAATTATTTTAATTTCTGGACATTCTTTGCTTCTCTATCATGGCTAACAAAAAATTTCATAATTCTATTTCAGCCTTAATCTCGAGACTAACACTAAATAACACCTATTTAATACATCGTACTAACTACTAAAATAATACACTCACTACGGATAGACTGTAGAAATAATATACATATAAATATATAAATAGATATGATCTACATAAGTACCAATAAAAATTATCAATACGAAAAAAATTGAAAAAAAAAATCCCTTGCATTAATATCACAAACTCTTCAGCAAATAACATCGGCATTCAACTCTAACACGAAGCCTAATAAAGGGCTAGACAAGGCACCACCAGCGGCTGTTAAAGTTCAAGACTTCACAGACGATCCGTTTAGGGACTATAGATATGAAGATTTAGCTAATATAGCTGATCCTTTTATGGATGAATTGAATAACGAACACAAGACATCGGATAATTCTGTAATAAATAATTTCGATGCGTTTTCTTCTTCAAACGATTGGTTTTCTACTGCTGCTTCTAACGCAAAAAACAAAAACGCTTCGAGTGTAGATCTTTTCGGTTTGGATGTCTTTGATGGTAACATGAACCAAACGGTGAACGATGGAAGAGCATCAGAACCGCCTAGGCCCTTATTGGATGCATCGAGATTGATGGTAGACAATACAGCCAGCGGCCGAATTTCCGCCCCGATTATTTCGGAAGAGAAACAACTGGCCTGGGCGGCAGCCGAGAGCCGGCGGGCCGAAGAATTGAGATTAAAAAGGGTCAGGCAGGAACAAGAGGATCTCGAACTAGCCCTGGCCCTTAGTCGAGCGGAGAAACAGTCGTAGCTGGTAACGTGATAGGTTTGTCATATTATTGTACAATTTTTGTCTCGTTATAAGATTTCTTTATTATTGTCATTGAATTAGTTGAACGTATGTGTTATGTATTTTGTAGGATCGCGCCATTCCGCGCTTGTGTATATATGATATATATGTATAGTAGAATTTTAAAATATATTTATGTTGTTATATAGAACCTTTACAAGCTGGAGATTATTTCATGAGATTGTAGAGACCCCTGCATTTCATTACGTTTCGTACAAATGTTTCGTTTTCAGTATTAGATAAGCAAAATGATTGAGATTGATAATTTGATTGAGAGTATCACAAGATTTTTCAAATTTCGAGAAATCTACTTGCACACCTTATCACAAATCATACAAATATTGAAATAATATCATACCTTATGAATGTTTTTATCGTTGTACAACAAAGATAATTAAGGAAATAAATGTATAGTTAATTTATATATCGGTTACTATTAGTGTAATATGATAATAAAACCAGTCATAAAAAGTAAGATAATTTTAGAAAAATAATCGCCTTGCAAAATCTTTGTATTTATCAAAATGTGCGAGCATAATTGTATTCATAGCGTTAATATATCACAAAAAATTAATATAAACCCACACGAAAAGGCCATGTTTATAATCGAAGTAAAAATTCCTTCATAAAACTTATTGAAGTATGTTTTGTTTTCTTTAATTCTTGAAAAAGATGAGCTGTTCTGATTTTGTTTGTTAAATTATTCGAATATGACTTGGCCATTTCAAAATATTATATCACTGCTACATTCCAATATCATTGTTTGATTGCGAGATGATTTGAAAAATAAGTATAGAACATTTGGTAGAAGTCATTACTAGGTATGCTTGTGCGCATATATAAACGTAGATTTTAAAATAAGAAAATATTTTGCGTACAATTTTAATACTTGAACACACGATCAAGTGTTAGCATTTGCAACATCTACAATATTTCTAAATAAAATTGAAGAATTTATAAGGCCGATATCATAGGTGCGAGAAACAATAATTACATGCATTGAATTCAAAAGCATAAAAAATATCACCACATGTCCGTGACCACTAATTTGGCATCAGTTTTAAAAACTAGAGGCTGATCGTCATCATACCTATCTCTTTCATAAATAACGACTTGAAAAACTGCAAAACTAATAATATTTTTAAGTTATTACTCAAAAGTTATGAAACGTTATATGTTTATTTTATTTAAACCATTGGAATATCCTTCATTAAACGTACTTTACGAAATCTATGTACTTTGAATTATTACTCATACTAATAAGTATGAGTACAAATTTGCATTGGAAACTTTTCTTCAATATCGGTTTCACTGTGAAATTCAACATACAATATTAAGATATGTATGTTGTCAAATATCATGTTCTACTTTGAAAATTAAGTTTCGTTTTACTTGTCTGATTTTTTTGTTATATTCAAACATTTTAGAAAATTTTGAAAATGTGTTAAAAATTGTTTTGGATTCTGGTCAAATAATTTTTTGTACAGCGTTATTTTTAAGATATTCATAAGCGTTTTGTTGTAAATATAAATATATGTATTGTTATTAGAATTCTTGGGATTTGAATTGCGGCAAGACATGTAATGTCTCAGGTGTAATCAAACACGTAGGAAATCTTTTAGTCAAAATTACTGTTTGATAATTTACACGCCGGATTGAAAATTGCGGCAGATGATTTATGATGAACTAAAATATTTAAATATAGCTTACTTTCCCAAAAATAATTAATCACTTCCTATTCTCTCTAAACAAAGATTTGTTCCGTATGCCTATCGTAAATATCAAAGTATTTATATATATATATATATATATATATATATATATATATTTATTTATATAAATATGAAATGATAATTTTTGAATAAGTATTGTCTTTTGCCTAATACATGTATGCAACTTATAAATGCATTTATTGTATCTATAATTAATAATTCTGTCACATAAATATAAATATGAAATGTAAATTTAGAATTAATATATGTATAATTTGAGAGTAAATACAAATCGCAATAGTAATTCTTACGAAATTTATGGCGAGTTTTTCACTAGTCTAAAATTATATAATAAGTGGTGCAAAATGTTCTAACGTTGTTTTGATTTCAGGATTGCTCTAAGTATATTTATGGAAAACATATATAATTTTATTCTATTTAAAAATATTTGCGTTCACATAATTGCAACACTATTGTACTACTTTTATATTACTATTTCCTCACTTTTTCATATTATTTAGTTCTTTCTGACTCTAGACATATTAAGAACGTTTCCATACGATACTTATTATGTTATTCAATGATTATCATTTATAACTCTTCATTTTATTCAAAACATAAGATAATTAATTCATCATTTTTATTTACTGATTTGTCATAAAAATGTTGAAACCAAGTTAGTTTTGTGAATTCATCACCTTATTCTATTTAAATTTATTTTTTCTTTAAATAATTTGCATAAACCATTTTCTTACAAATCACGAAGCAAAGCACATGTTTGCAAGGTTTATTTATAAAATCCATAAAAGCTGTGTACATATTTTTTTTAATTTTTATTTATGATCCATTGATACTACGCTTTAAATGCAAAATAATTATAGTTCATGTCTAAAGTAGCCAGTTATTAATAAATAACCTAAAATAAAGATGGATTTTCAAATGTTTAGATTAGCAAATGTAAAGTTAAATTCCCCATTCGCTTTGTATACATTCACAATATTCGGATATCCCTATCGTTTCATAATGGGATTTTTAAAAATAATACGTCGATGTTCAGTGTAATAATGAACAATCATATATTATAAGAGCTATCTTGTTGAACATAATAAATTTTCTAGCCTTATAATTGAACATTTAAGTGTTGTAAAATTTTTGGAACAATGATCCAGAAAAGTAATTTAAAGATGAAAGTGTTCATCAATACATTTGTTATTGATGTGAGCACATATTTTATGACAAAATATATTTGCAAGTCAATGTAAATTTTGTGAAAACTTGTTGTTCTAAATATATCAAGAATGTAGAATTGTTTATCCAATCTGAAATATTGCATAGACAATAAAGTATTATATTGATGACATACATATATTTTATTTATTGACTTATAATTTATTTTTAATATTCATTTTATTATATGCAGTGGTGCCTCACTTAACGTGCTGAATTCGCTTTGAAAGTAATTTATTTTGAGAAACGCTTTGAGGCAAATTGCTAGAATTTTCCGTACTATAATTAAACATTTGAAGAATAAAAATAATCAAATTTACAAGTTGCCGTTTGCTTAGTTGTCAAGGTATTTGCCAAAAAAATAGTATGGATAGAAATTCAACCAACCGAGGACAATTTTATAACTATATTATATCGATATTTTTATACAACTTCAAATGGTTTATTTACAAGTTCTTATCATTAAATGCAGCATTGGTGGTCTATGTTTGTTGAAATACTGACAGTGATCGGACTACCAAGTTCATTACGGTTGTTGTTGCTGAAGAAAGGAGTATGCATTCTTCAATATTGCATACAGTTTTTCATAGGATTTATTATTGGTTATTTTATCTTTTACAATATGTGTGTAAAGTTTGATTTTTAAATCCATTTAACACGATTTTTATACAACGGATTGTACGTTAAATCCGATTTTCTTATAGCACGGTTTCCATATTACACGGTACGGACTCCCTGGACACGGTATGATGTACTGCCTAAATTTTAGGCAGTAAGTAATTCAAAGTTGTTTATTATATGCAAAATTCTATATTTCTTTAGAATATTTTTCATACGATTTTTAGCACAACAACAGATTTTACTCTAAGTTGGAACAAAAGACACCAAAATAGCAATTTCGAAAAAAAAATTCTGATATGAATGAGTGTATGTATGTTTTCTTCACACTTATAACTAATTTGTCATATTATAAATAAATATTACACATGTACTAGTACTTATCATTTTTTGTATAGAGATATGATTTCCGCGACTGCCTTATTTCGCACATCAATACATAAAATAAAATTTCTTATCTTTTGTGTGTTCATATATGAAATGCTATAGCTGACAGCATTTATTTCAAATTTATTGCTTGCAGATTAATTACAATTTTTTTTTAAATTTATTATTTGTGATACAGTTTTGTGAATCTAATACAGTTTGCATAAAATAGTTCTTATAATACAATAAATAAAAATTTAAAATTTAATTTGTAATTACAAGTGAAACAGAGAGGCGACGCCCATGCCAAACAAATTAAGGTAAACAAATAACAATCAAAATTTTAAAATTTACTTAATTTATTCACGTATGATATTAAAGTTTCGTTTAATTAATGTTTACTAATATTGGACGTTTTAATTTATATAAATATATGTTATATTTTTTAACAAATTCATTGTTTTTTTCCATGTAGCTATATATTTGCATGTGGTGGCGTTACCAAGTTGTAATAATATTATTAAAAAAAGTGTAAGTAATATTATTATTAATAAAAAAGTTTTAAGTAATATTAAATATTACACAAAAGTGGCATGTGAAAAATTGTTTAACTAGTTGGTTTGGTATTTAGCCTTGAGGCAAATTACATGAACTTCCCGATATGTGTAAATAATCGACTTAATCAAAAAAAAGTGTAAATAATATACTTCATCAATCCTACTTTAAAAAAAAACGATAATAATTTTAGCAAAGTTTGACGAATTTTTAAAATTAAACTACTTGTTGTAAGGCCGTAATATTACAGTAAGTTCTATAAGACCATGATGTATATCGCCAAAAAAAGTTCCATGAAAAAAGGCTTAAATTTTTTTTTAACAGTTAATTACAAGAAAACGGCTCGGTAGATTTTCACCTAAAATTAATCAGTATCATTCCCAACCAATATCTTTCGAACAGTTTTTGATTTTTTAAAATCGGTTCGGTAGAATGAGCTTAAATGTGGACGAAAATTTAACACTATTTTTCAATAGTTAATTACAAGAAAACCGCTCGGTAGATTTTCATCTAAAATTAATCAGTATCATTCCCAACCAATATCTTTCGAACAGTTTTTGATTTTTTAAAATCGGTTCGGTAGGATGAGCTTAAATGTGGACGAAAAGTTCAACACTTTTTTTCAAATTACAAAGAAACGGCTTGGCAGATCGTTGCACAAAACTGACAAACGATAGTCCTCACCGAAATACATCAAATGGCTTTTAAATTTCTAAAATCGGTTCAGGCGTTTTTGAGAAAACGTCGAACAAAAGTCTAATTTTGACAAATGCCAAAAAGACCATACTGATTTTTGCAAACTTTGACGAATTTTTAAAGCTGGACCAGTTGTCGTAGGGCCGTAATATTTTAGTATGATCTAGAAGACTATGGTATCTATCGTCAAAAAAATAATCATAAAAATCGTCGAAATTTTTTTTTTAAAAACTTTATTACAAGAAAACGGCCCGGCCGATCTCTACCAAAAACTAATCAGCACGATTCCCAACCAATATCTTTCGAACGGTTTTTGAATTTTCAAAATCGATTCATAACTGCGGGCTAAAACGTGGACGAAAGAGTTTTCACTTCTCTGCTATTTACGAAGAAACGGTTTGGCCGATCGTCGCACAAAACTGACAAACAATAGTCCTCATCGAGATACATCGAATGGCTTTTAAATTTTTGAAATCGGTCCAGCCGTTTTTGAGAAAACGGCGATTTACGGCAAAAAATCTGTTGGTGCACACGCACACACACACACACACACACACACACACACACACACACACACACATACTTTTTCCAAATTTGTTCTCATTCGATTCAGAATGGCTTGAAACGTCGAGAAAACATAAAATTAGCGAATCGGATTTTTTGATGAAAACATAAACTTCTCCTTCGGGAAGTTAAAAAAAAGTTTCCATCATGGGTTTTGCTGAGAAATATGAAGCAAGAAAAGCTATTGAAAAATATGATACTGCTAAAATCGTGGCACTGTTGAAACTGGTATGTTAAACTTTTTTTTATTTATTAATTAATAATATTATTATTATTAGATATACAAAATTCGAAAGAAAAGCTCAGGTTTATTTTTATATTGGGAGTTAAAATATATTTTAACGTATATAACGTATAATATTTTAAAGTATACTTTACAAATTAGATCTGAAAAATTTAGGCACTTACAAAACTTGTGCACTAATTTTTCTGAATTATATTTTAAATATTAGCTATTTATGTATTTATAGTTTTAAGCATATTTAATTTTTCAATATTTTCAAATTTTATTTTATAAATTTGTTTTTACTAGAATTTGCGAAATTAACATTTTTATCTAACGTTTTAATTTCGTTGAACTGTGACATTATCTCAGACAATAAAGAGTCTTTTAGATAGCACTTCCAATTTATCTAATCTTTTATATTTAACCATTAATACATAGAAGTCTTAAATGATGAAAGATAATTTTTAAACACCGCTGTTTTATGATTTGAATGATCAAAAATTCAGATTAGACAGATTTTATATAGATTTCCTAAAAATTTAACAATTTTTGCGAATATAGATTATATGTTCAGTTCAATTTACAGATTAAATTATTTATTCAATAAATATTTTTGAATTCACATAAAATGTTTGCCAAATTGAGAAATTACTTTATGATTGATCTTTTAAATCATTTTGATTTTGCTTCAGTAATTTTTTTATTTTGTATTATTATTTTTATATAAATTATTAATAAATATAATAATTTTATATTTTTAAATTAAAATATTTATTTTTACTTATTTTTTTATTTTTAATTATTTGTACTGTACAAATTGAAAAATCTCCTTTTTCAGTATCATTGAAGTATTGAATCTAAAACAACTAAACTATATTATATATATATATATATATATATATATATAATATATATGTATATATATATTTATATATATATATATATATATATATATATATAATTTTTCTAATTAAGAAAATTTTCATTTCTAGTTCGGTCTTGAGAATTGCTGTAATGCTATCGAATTATATCAAATTGATGGAAGAGCTATTTTTGTAAGTATGATATTCAATTTAATTTGATATTAGGAAATAAATATTAATTTATATTATATAATATAGTAATTATTATTACCAGAATAAGTTTTATATTATTCTTAATATGTAAATAAATTTTCCAACCCAATAAATGTTTACATTTGTTATAATTTTTTAATAGGGCTTGAAACAACATCAATTGCAATTTTGGAAAAATGAAATATCAAGAAGTGATTCCGAAGCTCTTCTGAAATTCGTAAATCAATTGACAGAAAATCCTGAAACGTATTACAAATATTTTCTCGAAGCCACGATTGGTGTGAAGAATAATAATGAAGGGTATGAATCTGATGATAGTTTTGATTCTGTAGACCAAATTTATCAAAATGATGAAGAAGATGATCTTCATGGTTCAAGTTCTAGAATTGAACCAGCATTTGCTTACGAAAATGATGTTAGAAATGAAGGACGTTCGCCTTCGTTGCCTGAGAAACCAGACCGTTTCAAATCTCTTCCCCAAAAAGATGAACAACCTACCAGGAAGATTTCTCACGTAAATTCAAAACCACGAACAAAATTGCCAAAAATTATTTCAAATTTACACGAAAGCAATGGTTTTAAACAACCTATTAATACTGAACCTGCACCAGAAGAAGAACAGATTTTACAGGTAAATTTAATTTGTCAACCAGAACTTAGATAAATCAATTAATGACGCTTTGCAGAATCTTCTTTCATGTCCAAAAAATAAATAACAGACAATCAGAACTTTTCCAATTGATTTTCATCAATTACGAATGATAAGAAATTAAACTGTTTTATTTAGTTTGCTTGTTAATTTTGTAAATTTACGTTTTATTTATTTAAGGAAGAATTAGACAAATTTCTGCGCAATTCATCTTTGAGTACCCAATTAGCTCAAGCTTTAAAAGAACGTTTAAAAAATACACAATCTTCATTGTCTGATCACTCATCTTCTACGTCTGAAGATCAAAATCGACCAACAACCAGTAATTTTAATGAACTGCGAAAAAAAATCGAACGCTCTTTTGTTCCTAACATAAAAGAAGATAACATCATACCAGAAGTTGGGGAAGAAGATGATGGGTACGCCCAAATGTCACCAAGACATGCTTTGTCTTCAAATATTCAGGTAAAGACCTTGAAGAAAGTATTAAATGAACGAAATTTGCAGGTAACGATAAAAAAAAATATTATTTGAGAATTTCATAAAATAGGTTTAGCCTGTTTTATAAATATTGATGTACAGGAGTTGTTTTATAAATTTCTGTTCTTAGCAATTGATTGTTATGAATCAGATAAGGAAAAAATAAATAAAACTGAGATAATATTTTTGTAAAATATAATAACAAGCCATTTCAAAGAAATGTTTAATTAAGGAGTCATTTATTTATATACTAATCGGCAATCTACAGTAAATATGTGTATTTTTTTATTTCTCAATACTTAGCCTTTCATGTGCAAGCTAAGATCCAATAATATAATTTTTTATATCATTGCATTAAATAAGAAAACACAAGATTGCACACAATTGATCAAAACATTTAATAATAAAAATTCCAAGATATTTAATATGAACTCTAATTATCTTTAAATGTTTATTAATAATATAATCTTTATATTATTACAGAATAAAAAGTCAACTAGCAGATCAATTAAAGAATTTAACGAAGATCGAGTTAGTCACTATGTAAGTGGAATATACACAAAATTTTGTATATAAAATTTATAAATAATATTATTTTTAAACAGTTAACTAATATTCTTACCTAGTTTATATATTCGTATACATATCAACTTGATAACTACAAATAATTATAGTTAAGCTAAATGAAAAAACTTATTAGAAGTACTAAAATAATAAATTGTAAATTTCCTAACTGTGCTTTTTTCTTCAGGATTCACCAAGAAGTAATGCACCAATTTCAAATAATGAAAGATTCAAAAATAAAAATCCGCATTCTTCTACAAGTTCATCGAATTTAGTCGACAAAAATACTAATGATTTTACAAATGCGAAAGAAGGAAAGGTTTGTTTTTACATTTTATGAACAAAATTATATATGTTACTTACTAAATTTTTTTTCAGGGAAATCAAAAATTTCAATCGAGTTTGGATCGCGTGTTATCATTTAAGAAAAATCTGCCTTTGCAAAAGACTGAACCTGAGAGCGATGATGATGAATATGTCGTTCCAATCAATGAAGGTTTATTTTAATAATTTTAATAATAAAAATATTTTTATTTATGATTGTTTGGTTATGATTTGCTCCCAAAAGGCAAGAACATTTGGTGGGTCTTACGCAATTTAGGGATGTAAAATAATGCAGAATTCATTTAAGTAATTTAAGGGGGTATTCTTTGATGATCTTCCAAAAAGGCAAGAACAATAAGCAATTTCCAATAAGCAAAATTATTGCTTTAATCAATAAAACAATAAGCAATTCGGTGAGTTCCAAAATAAGCAAAAAACAATAACATTTATTAGAGATTTAGTAGAATTTTTATTTAATTAACTTCAGTGGTTATTTTCTCTGATCTCCCAATAAGCAAAATTATTGCTTTAATCAATAAAGCAATAAACAATTCTCGGAGCTCCAAAAATAAGCAGAAACAAGAACATTTGCTGGGATGTAAAATAATGTAGAATTTTTACTTAAGCCACTTAAGGGGGTATTCTCTGATTTCCCAATAAGCAAAATTATTGCTTTAATCAATAAAACAATAAGCAATTCTCTGAGCTCCAAAATAAGCAAAAAACAAGAACATTTGTTGGGTCTTACGTCATTTTAGTGATGTAAAATAATTTGGATATATTTAAGTAATTTAAGGGGGTATTCTTGGATCTAAAGGTATGAATATTAGGTTTTTGAATGGCTGCCAAAAAACAATATTTTCACTATATTTTTTGTTACATGTAATTAATGAATTCGAGAGTATATTAAATAATAAAAATTATAAATATAAAGTTTTAGTTATAGGTGGAGATAAAGTGGGAGGGGGTGATCTTAAATAATTGGCACTTGATCTGAATAATAATATGTACTTACAATTCATCTAGAATAATTTTGCCATTGTATGACGACGTATTAGTTCAATTTTTTTTTCACATAGTGACTGTCTGAATAAAATTGCACATAGTGACTGTCTGAATACAATTACAAAATTTTTTGATATTTGATAATTTTTTAAAAATAGTAAAAATTGGTAGTCGGGGTTAAGTTTATACTGAAGTTAAGTCATAAGACTCTGTGAAAATTTCAATAAAATTGGTTCAGTAGAAGTAGGGAAATCGTGGGTAGCGGGTAGCCTATCAAAAAATAAGTTTCAAGAAAAATGCGTTTGGAGCTTCGTGGAGGAAGAAACCATCAGAGGAAGATTATCGTGGTCAAACAGCTAATTCTTTGAAAATATTTTATATTATGAAACTAATGAAAATTATGAAACCATAACGTTTTTTTTAAATTTAGACCAAAATATCTCCTTAATAGTGATGTCTAACCAACCTGCTATCATGCGCGCAATTTATAATGAATCTTTTTTAATATCATTTCAACTTATGATTTTATCTAATTTTTATATGCATTTATTCAGAATTACCAATTTCTTCACCCGGGTTTCGACCATTACCATCGATTCCAATTGCAGAAGTAATTCCTCAAGGGAGAGCTCCTCCATTACCTATTGCAAACGACTTGGACAGTTTTGAAAGAGAAATAGAAGAAAATCCTAATTATCGAAATGTTACGAGACAAGATGGAATATCTTTGCTTGAACAGAAAAAGGATGGGACTTTTCTAATCAGGCCATCAGAAACGGTATGAAAAAAAAAACAATTATATGAATTATGAAACTTTTAAATAGAATTTAAAATAGATTATTTATTAAAATGCATTTAAAAATATTTCTATAAAAATCTATTAAAACCGATATTTTAAAAAATCGAATAGTTTTCCATAATTTTTTTTACAAAAACCGGGGTTTAAACTCTAATCATTTTTAGATCATATAAAATATAATTTTATTTAATCTTATTTTGTTAAGTGGAAATCATTTTTCAAAAATCTATAGATTATAATACCAAGTTTTAATTATTTTTGAATAATTTTCTACTTAATTTTTTTTATCAAAAATTTATTAAAAATTTCGATCAATTTGTTGAGTCTATAAAATTTATTATTCAGGGTTCAGGATATGCTTTGATGTTTCAATTTCGACGTCAATTTTATAACATCAAAATCATGAAAAAGGAAGGTGTAAAATTTGCTCTTATGAACAACAGGGATCGATCTTTATGTTTTAGCAAATTGTCATCTTTGCTAAATTATTACCGGGAAGGTGTTGAATTGTTATTATTACAAAGCGGTGATAAAATTTTTGGTGAAACTTATTTGTATCCATTATAAACTCTTAACACATAATAAATCTAGAAAACAATCTTATTGTAATATACTGCATAAGCCATATACTACTTATATGTAAAATTAGAAGATACTCATTGACTGAAAATTTTAATTCAAAATTGTATAATTTTATTAATATACTCGTATATACATATATGCTTCATTGATTTATTACAGATTAACTCCATGTTTTGTAATTTAAAAAAAATTATATTGTTTAAACCTACAATTTAATTAATTCTGCATGCACTATTCCATTAAAAAAGTTATATTGCATTTTGTTCATAATAATGGCTTATATGAATATATATATATATATATATATATATATATATATATATATATATATATATATATATATATATAGAGTCGAGTCTGGATGCTCGGTATGGGCGTGTTTCTCGTCTCACAATTATGTATTTTATAACTTTTAGTCAAATTAGTTTCAAATCTTTTAGTTATTCATAATTTTTTAAAAAAATGTTTTTCTCTAATATGTTATTAAGTTTAATTTTTTAAAATAAATTTTTGTTGAGTGTTTTTGTCCTGTGTTGCTGAATGATGACACGCATCTTGTGTCGAAACGTATAAATAAAAGTATTTACACTTTATACCTTTTTTATTTCGACGAATGGGCTGCTAGTTACTTTGAAATATATATATATATATATATATAACAAATGTATTCTAAGTGCATAGATATATATTAATTTAGAAATATGAACAAACACCACTCTTTTTTGCACTAATTTATTAAATAATAATTTTACAAACGTTTCGAGACTAGGTTTGTCTCATCATCAGTGTGTTATAATTTAAAATCTAAAATATGGAAACCTAAATTAGCATTATGTGTTATCCGTTACAAGTCGTTCACTATACTGCCCTACCAACGATTGTCGGAGTCTGAATTCTCTACTCAAGGTCAAGTGGTAAGTCACGCAATATCAAATAGGAAAGAGAATTCAGACGATCGTTGGTGGGGCAGTATAGTGAAATATGAAGAATAAATTATATTTTGGATTATATATTATTAATCGAAATTTTGGAATTTTGTAGGTTTTTTCTGAAAACAATTAATACACATTGATAAAAGAATGATTCTACAGTTTGGAACATAAAGTTTAAATTGAACATTATAAATATACTTATATTGTTTGTTCAAAAATGAATATATAAAATACTTTTTCTATAATGAGAGGGATGATTTCACCGGTAAAATAATTTGCAGTAATAAATTATATAAAATTAACAAAGTTTTGTCTGAAAAGTCATTATCACATTACTATTTATGTAATGTGATAATGATATATAAAATTAACAAAGTTTTGTCTGAAAAGTCATTATCACATTGGTATTTATGTTTAATATAATATTTTTAATTTGTGAAACATACTATTTGCTGCTTTTAAATTTATATCTGAAGATATTATTGAAAATGTTAATTATAAAATTGACTAAAAGATAATATATAAACTATTCTATATTAATTGTTTTTAAGTTATATTATGCTTCTATTAGATATGACGAGAATTTTCGATATTTTTTTAATAATTATTAATTAATTAAGTTTCCTGGATAGCTATTATTTTAACGTTCTGAACTAAAAGCTCATAATAACTAATTGTTTTCCAATAATAACTAATTATTTCCCCATTTAATTGTGCATTGGAAAATCGTTAAGACTCTTAAAATTTAACTCTATCAATTTTATTATAATTAAATGTGTATAATATGTAAAAATGTAAATATGTATAATATATTTTTTTATTTGTTATAAATAGTTCTCGAAGAAGGAGTCAATCCATAGTCAATCCAAGTCCTCAAATCGCTGAATAAAATAATGGATTTTTTTTAAATGAAATAGCATTTTTGTGGAACAAACTTTATGCTTTTAGTTCAGAAGTAAATATATATATATATATATATATATATATATATATATATATATTTATATATAAATATATATATATATATATATATAAATATATTTATATATATATATATATATTTATATATATTTATATGAATATGTAAAATACATATACATATGCATGCTAAGTTATGATTCTTTGTCGACGAAATGCACTGTGTACAATTTTTTGCCTTTGTAGAGGTTTAAATATAAGAAAGCTGTACTTATCTTATTTTTATACAAACATATGTATGATACATATTACACTAATGAGATATTATTCTAGCATTTGGAATGAAAAAACTTAGGAAACATTAGCTGCAGCTGTAGAAAATATTCTTCAACTACACAATGGAGCACATGCATAGTGAAACATGTAGCTGAATGAATTAAATATAGTTATAATTTAAATATTTTAATTACAAGTTTTTAGTGAAATAAAAATGTGTCATAATTATGAATCGTTGCTGTTTGGGCTTAATTTTGTTAGTATCAACTAACTTAATTCGACGTCTTGCAAACGACGCCATGGATTATTGTTGCTCCTTATGGAAGACTAGTACCTCTGATACAGATTCTGGGAAAGAGACTATATGTAAGTTATTAGTTTTATGAATTTAATTTATGAAGATACTAATAAATAATTGTTTAACATTCATTTTGCATAATCAGTCTTCGAAACAAGTTTTGAAAACTTATTATGCTGACGTTATTTCAACGAAAGGACACCAAATATTATTACGACTTTGTCTATATAAAATTAGAAAAAAATTAAAAAGAAAGAATTATCATATGAAGCTAAAATAAGTTTGGCTAGACGTGGTATCAAACAAGTTTTTTGTTTAAATCTTGCAGTTTTTTTGAAACAAAATATATACAACAATAACGTTTTAAATTGTGATTTGATTTTATGGAGCTTGCAATAAAAAGAGTGCTTCTGAAAGTGTAATGCTGAAACATTAATGAATCTCATTTTATTTTTAAATATTAATGTTATTATAAATTTGAGAAAAAGTAATGCTCTCCTTATTAACAATTTTCAATATTAAATTAAAACATTATCTTTAATAAGTTGTGAAAACTAATTATGATGATATATGGAAAGGACACATATTAGTATTACAACGTTGCCTGTGTTTGCCAGATCATATAAAACCAGTTTTTGTATAAAATTAGTAATTTAATTTATTAATAATATTTTTCAGAACAAAATATATACAACAATATAGTTTCGAAATTGTGATTTGATTTAATAGAGTTTATGAGAAGGAGAACGCTTCTAAACGTATAAAGCTAAAAAACTAATGATATGCATTTTCCCATAATAATAAAAATTTAAGATATAAATTAATGCAATCTCTATTTTTATAAAAAAAACTCACAGAAGAATCAAAAAAAAGCTTATAAACCTAAAATATCAATTTGGGTTAGACAAGATATCAAATAAGTTTTTATTCAAACTTGCGGCTTTTAAATAGAAAATATCTACGTGTAACTATATATTTATGAATTTCTGATTTGAAATTTTTATAAATATTTTGAAATATCGTCAATGTAATTTAAAATTCATCAATAATAAAAATTTCGATCAATAATGAATATATTAATATGATATAAGTAATTTTTCATAGTGGGTGCTTGATTACACAAACTTTTAGATTAATAAATATCATACAGACTAATAATCACTTGTTAAATATTATCATTTTTTCATGATTTTTTAAAATATACTTGTTTGATTTATAAATATAAAAACATATTATATTCTATTATTTAATTACAAAATTTTCATTTACAGCCAGAGCAAAACGCGAGTTGCCTCCAACACCAAATACAGATTTTCCAGAATTTATTTCATCAAGATTAATAAAAAACAATCAGGATCCTATCGTTATTTTGAGGTACAGAGAAATTGAATTAAACAATAATTTTAGGAGGATTTCTAGAAAAGAAGGAAAATATATGTTGCAAAGTAAACGTGATGGTACTTTTATAATCAGACCATCTCGACAAGTAAGTAGAATTTATAAATTTTATATATTTATTAATAAATATAAATTCATGAATTTTACATTTCATTACGAAAATATTAAAAATGTTTATTAGACCTAAGTCACTATTTTTATATATTTTATAATATTTTAGATAACAATGAAATTCATGTTTATGTATTCTCACAAATTTTTTGGTCTATTTAAATTAAAATTCAACGATTTTTTATTCTACATTCTTTTAAAGAATGAAATTATTATATTAACTCGATCCAGAACTCCGAATTTCTTACAATTGTCTACTCAAAATCACTTTAAATTACATACAAAATTCACTAATATACAATTTAAAAATATTTGTATGGTTTCACTAATGACTATTTCTATAATTTGGTATTTTATTCGTTACACGTTTAGTTTTATAGTTCATATTTTTTTTTAAGAATCAGGGCTACACAATGATGTTGCAATATGATAATCAAGAATTCAACATCAAAATCCGAATAAGATCAGATGGTGAATTTGCTTTGGGAGTTCAGAGAGAAAATGAAGACTCTTTTGAATCACTAGAATCTTTGATAAAATTTTATAGTCCGGGAATAAAAATGCTGGAATTGTATCAGGGATGCACCATTGTGGGAAAAACTTTTTTGTTTTCGTTATAAAATAAATATATTTATTACATGTATAAAATAATATTTCAGTAATTACTTGAAAGCTAATTAAATAATTTCATAACGCAACCTAATAATTATAATAAATAATAACATAACGTAATTTAATAATCGCTCGAAAATATCGATGGATATCTTATTAAATGGTTTAACTAAAATTAAGTTCAAAATTTAAGTTTAACTAAAAAATAAAAAAAATCGTATTATATTTTGGAAGCATTTTTAGTCAAGTTGAAGTCGCTTTGCCAATTAGAATATTTTTGAATAAATAAATATTTGACAATAATCCTTTTTAGGCAGTAGAACTTAGGATCTGGGTAATAGATATAGGATCTTTTAGTGCAAAAATGAACAAAATTTAAATGAATAATATTAGCAATTCGATATAATCCATAAGTTAATCACAAAAAATGATTTAATGAATTTGTGAAATCAATTATAAGTACGTTTCTGAACTTTGAATATTTTATTAATTATGCTCTAGATTTTAATCATAAATTAAAATACTAAATAATAATATTAAATGTCATCTTTCGGCCGACTATTGTAAATTCATCAAATTAATTGAATGTCCTTAACTGGACAGTTGTAAATAAAAGAGATAATAATAATAAAAAAATAGAATACTATTTAAACTGAACAATTAACTTGAAACAGACATATATACAAAGAGATTAATTGAAGTAGTTTAGGCTCAACACTAATTGAAAAATTAATTAATTATTTTATAAGTTTCGGTCTGCATTGAGATCGTCATTAACCTAAATAAAACCTTACTTACATATCAAAGCTATTAACTTTATTAAGTAATATAAATTCAACAATTTAGTGATGCTCTGATGATCAAATTATTAATTTCTAATTTAACCATAGTTTAGCGATAGTTATACACGTGTATTTCTTTTTTCATATAAAATTAGTACTTTAATGAATATTTAATTAAACTTGGATCAGTGCTAGATAAATTACAAAGTGTGTAATTACAATTAAATACTAAACTAAATGAATGAGTTCAAACTATCAATTGGATAATTCTTGCAAAACTGGATTCCACTATTTCATATCAGAATCCGATTGGAGGGAATCCGTAAATAAAATCTAACTTTATTGTCAGTCGTTGACTACACGTGGTCGTTGCAATAAATCAGAAAAATTAGTTTAAAAATATTTATTTTTATTTGTGATTAAGCAACATTTTTTTATATTAATTATAATATTATTATTTATTATTTTTAACAATAACTAATGATGCTGTCGATAATGTTGATCGATGGTTAATAATTAATACCATGATACAAATTTAGTAAAAAGACATCTACTGAGACTAATTCTAGTGTTAATTTTAATTAAAATAATACAAAATGGAAATTTCTATAAAATTGGTGTTTGTGGTTTTGAGTTTGACCTCAATGGGATTTCCATCATCAGCAGAGATTTTAAATAGTAAGTACAAAAATTATATTCAATTAATAATATTGATACATGAGAAATTTCTAATATATTAAATTAGATGTTAGTAGTAAAATAGAAATAGTAGTGTAGTAATAATTTAATAAAATGGTCATAGTTATGATTTTTGTTACAAGTTTTAGCAATATCTGATGGTAGATAAACTTTTTAAGGCATAAAATACAGAACATTATCTTAATTAATAATTTTGATTGACAAATTATAAAGTTTTAGCAAATATTTTTGTTATTTTTTCTTTGCTTAAACCTACATTTTGGAAGTTCATATGTATATGCAGGTGTATGTTTCTCTAATATTTCACACTTAATTTATAAATTAGGTAAACATTAAATTTACTAAAATTGGTTTAATTATTGAATAAATATATTAAATTTTTTTATAAAATAGTTTTGAACCTAAAAAGTGCTATCAAAGTTGTTAAAATTTTATTCCTGAAGCGAAGTGGACCAGTTTATTTTTATTTGAAATTTTTTCAACCCAAGGTATTTAATTTTATGGAATGCAATATAGTTGAAATTATGTAGATAATTTTCAAGCTAAAAGTAAAAAGTATTTTGTCTAAGAAATTTCGGCAACATGTTTGTTACACTATTGATTAACATATTTTATTAAATTATATAAAGTATCTAAATCCTGAATCATTTTTTGCATATATTTAATTTGCCGATCAAAATAATATAATTTTTAAGGCAATATGTTGGTTATAAACACAAATAATTGGATTTTTTTGATACTGGGTATCCCAGAACTTAAGGTCAAGCCGAAACAAGGTGATAGTATTGACCTTAACCGTCTTGAAAAAAATTAGAATGTTTTTTTATCACGTTGATTGGAAATCATGACATAAATTATTTTGAGTTTAACCTGGGTCTTTGGTGAAATTATGTCATTTTTTATTTTAAGACAATTAATTATCCAATAACACAATAGTGTTATTATTTTTGACTGTGGTTCCTGAAATGTTATTGACAGTGTTCCAAAGATTAAATGAACAAAATTAATCACTAAAAATGATCATTATTTCAACAAAGCTCTAGATTGTACTTAAAAGCTCATAATTTCCAAACAATGAGATAATTTATTCTTCTAATTTTTTTCAGAACAGTTAAGGTCAATACTCCCAACTCGTTTAAGTTCTGGTACACCCTGTATACTTGATCTATAAATTAAAAAAAAATAATCACATTATAATTTTTTTTTTTTTATTTCAGTGACAACTTATAGTCTAATGCCTCCTATGCATTTATTGGATTATTATGATACCTGCGTTGGAAAAAATACAGAACCAGGATCTCAATATTGTCTGGTTCATTTACAACTACATGCTTTAGATGAGAATAATCCTACTGAAAATTGGCTTCAAACTGAGGTAATTAAGTTCATTAATTTTTTTTATTCAGAAAAATTGTCGCAAAATTATATATTGCAAATATACATTTTTGATCTGGATTATAATGGAAAGCAATTATTATGCTTGATTTTATTTTTTTGAACTAAATGCCTCCTTCTACTCAAAAAATTTATCAAAAAATCTTATACAGTTCAGCACATTCTATACCCTCGAAACACAGAAAATATAATACAATTTTTCATTTTTAGGGACTCAAGAGGCTTTTAGTTCATTAGTAGTTAAAATTATCGATACATGAAAAAATCCTAATTCATAATAATAATTATACTACATAATATTTAATAGTCAAATAACTTTATTATAATTTAGAACCAATGTAAAAAATTTAGTACTTAATGTAGGCATTCAGTTCGTTTTGCAGTAATATTAAATATTTTTAAATTAACGTATATGTAAAATAATTTCATATATATATATATATATAATATCATATAATATTAATTATTATTTATTCTAAACGTTAAAAAAATGGGAAAAAACAATATACAATGTCAATCAACTTTGGTAACAAATCATTCAATATTACCACATCGGCTTATACATAATCTATTTTTTTTAATTTACATATAAATGGCAATCTGTCTATATATAGAATTTAGTTTAATTTGGTTTAAGAATTAACAGTGGCTTTTTATTTTTAACTGTGGGAAAACCCAATGGTTTATCTTTTATTTTTGTACTAATTTAATAAATTTGGCACAAGTTTTAAACAAATCTTGTTAAACAGGTCTCAAATAAATATATGCTACAAAAAGTGTTTACGAAACTTTAGATTTACGATTTGATTAATTTACGATAGTGTGAAAATAATAACAATATTATTCAAGAACCATATTTACATAGATGTTGATCTTGATAATGGAATATCCGATCTTTTATTTTAGACAGACGTGTGATGTATAGGGAATCGAGAAAACTGTGTTTCTTTCATAAAAGCATATATTCATAAAAGTTTATATTGATAAAAATATATATTCCTTCGTACTGTATCTTAGCTAGGCACTAAAACAATTATTGCATTAAAATAATTTTTCAAAAATATTTCTGTATAAAATCTTTAGAAAGTATAAAAATGTCAAAAAGAATATGTAACAATGAAACAGGTTTGTAGAGACAATGATTTTATGACTTTCAGGTTATTAACTGTTAATATTCTGGATTCGTATTTCTTGTTATGCTAAATGCATAGTGATAAAATGGTACAGGAAGAGATGCTGATGACGATCTCTTTGTTTATAGAAAAAAATTCATTTGTGACGATATTGACCATAAAGACTTGCATTTATTTGTTTTTCCAATAGTCTTAGCATTCTTCATATCTTTTAATTTGAAAATACTAAAAAAAAATTGAAAAATTATTTATTCATTATTTATTCAAGTGAAATTTTTTATCATCATCCTAAAATATTGGGGGTCTACGAAAAGCGGTTAATTTACAAAAATTTACACTATTATTGATATAATTACATATATTATAAGTCCCTTTGATAATTCAGAAAATCAATTAAAAGTATAATTTATTGAACTGGTAAACATATAAATCCATCAAACAAATTTAAATAAATGTAAATGTCATAAGCAAATAACTCATTCTAATCAACAACACGAGAAGTGTAATAAATTTACGTATTGTCTGAGAAAAAAAGTGCCAGTACTGATTTACAGGCTATAGAAAAAGTTCTAGCAAATAACATGTTTGTAATGTTAATATTTTATACAATAATAATATTCATTATGTGATCGATTTGCGCACCATATTGTTATAACAGGTATTTGTAGGAAAAACGAGTTATATTAATACCGATATGCTACGAGAGCGGTCAAAGACGACGACTTTGTAAAACTAAGTGGACATGCACTTACTATAAAACAATTGTTGCTGTATCATCTAAATAAAACTAATGAATATTTCATTGGCTTCTCTTTAATATGTAAAACTTGAGTTTATTCGTGGTTGTATGGTAAGAGATCTATTCCCTTCTCGGACAGTTTTTTCTTGTAATCTATATTTAACTATAATCTGCCATTTACAAAGAAAGTGCATCAAATTTTTAAATTTTTGTCTCAAAATAAAAAAAAATTATGCTGTAAACTAAAAAAAATGTAATATTAACCCTTTCCAATCGCAAAATGCAGAATTTATATGTATTTGGCATCTGAGTGGAAAGGATTAAAAAATGAATGTAATATGTATATACCTAAACTTATTGACTCCTATAAAATTTTCCCAAATCACCAACATAATTAACTAGTATAGTAATTATTATAGTAAATGTGATCTGCATTGATAAAGGCAAAAGATGTCTAACCAGCCATCGCCTTAATTCCAAAGTATTTTTTTGCAGTAAAACTTCTCCAGGCGCGACTAGGGTGTAAATCCGTACAAATGCAACTGAAGTGTGTTACGGCAGATAAAATAAGATAAGAGTCGAGTGCCAATGATTTGTCATTCGCTCTCGATGATATCATTTTTATACGGGTCGATTGTGATTAGAGATCTGTCGTTGTATGCGTACCGGCATCAACGTTGTATGCGTACCGGCGTCAACGTTGTATACGTACCGATATCAACAAGAAAATTGAAAAAATAAATAAACATTTTAAAGTAACATCGTAGTACAAATCTTGAATTAATGAAAAATGCTGAATCAGAAGAATATTTTACCCTGTTCCTAAGAAATAATTTCTATATTATTCGAAGCTTCTATAAATTTTTGAAGTTATTAAAATGGAAAATATTTTTTAGGCAAGACAGATATTACAGCTGTTCAAAGAATAAGATTATATCGCAAAAAAGTAAAAAAAATACAAGCAGTCAATGAACGTGTGTTAACTTTAATTACATGAAGTTCTTCAAACACAAATATTATAGAAGTTATTAATCAGCAATTACTTCATTTCTCTAATGAAAGTTCATTTCTAAATGCTTATTACTTTTATTTATGCTAATTATTTTTATATGAAAATGTTAGTATTTGAAGAATGGATAAGAAGATTTTGTGTTCAGTTTTTTCGTTAAAAAATTGTCAAAAAATTTTGAGTGATGTTGTATTGGAATTTTAATCTGGTTTATTTCTGGTTCATTGGACGCATTTGTGCAAATCTATTCCTAAAAAAACATGTTTAGCACTTGACATTGTTAAAAAAAATCGGTTCTTATAAAATAAAAAAAAGATATTGATAAAACATGTAATCGGTTCTGTATCTCATCATCACTAATGAGATTCAATTTATTGTTGACGTAATGGTTATTTTACAAATTGTTGTAGAATATCACACTATTTTGCATACAGAAGATAAATAACTTTTAACATTAATTACAATACTGTCACTTCATATAGTTTTTCATATCTACGCATGTCAATAATTCTTGTTCGAGATAATATTATTTTTGTTTCAATAGATTTACAAGACCTGTTTATTTTGCTATTAGCTATATGTAAAATATATGTGGTTAATGTTGATCTGGGTCAAAGACGACATTTTAATATTATTATTAAAAAAAATAACAAGTATATCGAAAAATACATACAAAGTAATTGAAAATTATTTGCTATTAAAATTGTTTATCCAAAAGCCCTGGAATTCCAGACAATTCACATCAGTTTTTTCAATCATAAGTTTCATATTTGCATTTATTTGTATTTCAATGTTAATATTATTTAATTCGATCAATAGCAAATATTTTGATGGAAAAATTCCATGTATCAATGTTAAAGTTTTTATATATATACTTTCATTTGATATAATGTGCGTGGAATTACACAGAATTTAATTAATTAGTTATGCTAATGTATTCAATTTTTTATGAATCAATTATTCCACGATTACTCTAATTTACATATTAAATATAATATTGCTAATGTGAAATACAAATTATAATGAATCATGATCAAATATAAGTTGAACTTTGATAAAGGTATTATTTACATGATAATATGTTGATTTATATTAAATTGGATTTGTGTTGATTGCTTAAAAAGTTTTTGGCAAGGGCAGTATCATCATAATTTTGGTAATTCATACATTATATATTTTACCTAAATTTTTTTCCTTCAAAGGAGTTTTCCAGGATCCTCGCCATTTTCGGCACGATTTACCAGTAAGAGGAGTATGTCTAAATTGGTGTCAATTAGGTGACTCTTATATGCCTGGAGAGGATTTATCCAGGCAATATAATAAATTAGAAGTAAAACCAAATTTAGTTCAAAATTCTTCATTAGAAGAAACTTTAGATAGATGTCTGCAGCGCGAATTCAAACAATATGGAATTAGAGCAGAAATTCTCAGGGTTGGGTGCAGAACTGGAGAAAGGCCGGATAGAGGTATAATTTATAATATTTTATTTTACTACTTACCTAAATTTTCCTCTCTATCTATGAAAACATAAATAAATGCATATAAGTTAATAGTGGTCAATAATAGTATAATAATTTAATAACGTTTCATAAGTTTCCAATAAGAAAGATTTCAAATATGACGTATGAGTCTACAACTAACTATAATTATTTTATATCTAGCCAGAATATATTAGCTAAATTATTATTCATTGTTTTTTGTTTATGGTAATTTATCAATTAACATATATTTTATAAATTTGAACTTATGTTATTTTTATTTTTCCGTATTTTAGATGCTCTAGATTGGATCGTAACATTTATCTGTTTCCTATTAGCAATTCTATGTATTTGGGCAACAGTTTTCGAATTTTTAAACAGACGGAAAAGCCAAGATATAAACTACTATAAAAAGCCTTTGAAAACACCATGTAAATATGAAAGATTATAATTAAACATCAAATCTTTGATCATTCTTATAGTATACCTTTTTTACATGTTCACCAAATGAACATTTATTTATTGTGAATCATTTTTCAGGTGCGAGATTACTATCATGTTTTTCAGTAAAGCGAAACTATTTTCGCCTAGTCACTACTGTAGATGAAGAAAATAAATTATTTCGTAGTATTCAGGGAATTCGGTTCCTGACAATGGCCAGTATTGTCAATGGTCATTCTTTGATGTATGGTGCAGACCATCTACCCATCAGGAACACTAATTACATAGAAGAGGTATAAATAATAATTGAAAAATTTAAGTATCTTAATTATAAAATGAAGAAAGCTCAAAATTTGTAAAAGACAACTTGCAAAAGTTTTAGCAAATATTAGTATTGATGATGTTGGTATAAATTTAAACTGGATCAACATTATTAGACTCAGAATTGCATTTTTGCGATGAGGTTTTAGACTAGACTTACAAAGAAACTTGTATATTTTATTTAAAACTAGTTTATAATCAAATCAATATATTTTTTTCATAGATCATGTTCTAATCTAATTTTTTCTCTTCATTCAGCTCTATTCAGTACCCACCACACAATTTATAATAAATGGAACTAATTGCGTGCAAGCTTATTTAGGAATAAGTGCACTTTTGATGGCTAATGGATTAATAGAATATTCTAAAAAGCATAAAGTTAATTTTCAAATGTACATAGTTGCAGCAATATATAGATACATTAGGTAATTATTTGACGAATGATATAAAACTTAGGATAAAAGAATCCTAATGAAAAATTCATTCATAAAAAATTAATACGATGGTTTGGAAATGCATCTCTTAAAATGCAATCTATTCTAACTATTTTAACTTTACTTTTATGAGCAGGTTTGAATTTAATAATGAACAAATACATTTTTTATTATATTTTCTAAATTAATTAGTAAATCTGTATTTTTTTACCAACTTTTACCAGGTTAACTATTCCAATGGCAGCAATGATACTAATTTCAGCAACCTGGAGTGTCCATTTTGGAGACGGTCCATTTTGGAATGAAATTGTAGGAAATGAAAGAAAATTCTGTAGAACTAATTGGTGGGCTAATATATTTTACATCAATAACTACTTTAGTACAGACGCTGTAAGTAGTCATATCTAATACCATTATTTTGAGGAACTGATTTACTTCTAAATTTGAATTTTTATTTTTTGTAGTGTCTGCAGCAGACTTGGTATTTGGCAGCAGATACCCAGTTGTTTATGGTTATGATGCCGGTAGTAATAATATGTATTAAATACCCAAGACTAATGAGATATATTTTGGGTTCCTTGTTAGTTGTATCTTTGATAATTCCAGCTGTGATAACTTATGTTAATAACTATTTTCCTGGTCCACAATTATACCCAGAGTAAGTGGTAATATTTTTAAAACTATTATAGAAATTGCTTCGCCAATAAAATAAGAAGATTTTTGAAAACCAAAATTTAAAAGTTATCAGTTTGAGTTAACGATGATTAGTTGGTGATGAACTAAAAAGACACGTTTTTTTACATTTTTTTTCATTAAAAATATGTTTTGGTAATTAAAGGCTTACCTTTTGAAGTCATCCCAAGTCTTGCTTATTATAATATTCTAAAAATTAATTTTTTTTCATTAGAATAATTCGAAATCTACTATATGTCAATGCTGAATATCGTGACGTCTACGTTCCTGGTCATACTAATGGATCCACTTACATAATTGGAATAATATTTGCTTTTCTTCTGGAATATTTGAAAGAGCATAAAATTGATATGAAGAAGAAGAAGGTAAAAAGTTGGTCCAGAATTTTTTCCATCAGGTCTATGGATCATATAATAATATTCCCTCTATTCCAGTGGTTTGTGACCCTATGGTTGCTCCTGGTACCAATTGGTCTTCTCAATCTTCTTTCTGGTTATGTTTTTTACCGAGATGGTTTTGAAATCGATGCCACTGTGTCTGCTATCTATGTGACATACTACAAAGTTATCTATGGCGTTATGGTGGGAATATTTACTGTTGGAGCTGCTCACGGAATTGGATGTAAGATATTGCATTATATCCAGGCAAAATAATAATAATAAAAGATTCAAGAGGATAATAAACAAATTTAAAATATTCATTTTAATATCCTGTTTTATTTAAAAAAATTATTGGAGTTACAACCAATCAAAATATTATATGAGGAGCAACTTAGTAGTTGATCCATAGTTGACCTTTTTAGTCATAATTTATTCTTAACATACTTATTTTGTATTTTTTACTGATTTGTATTTTTATAGTAGTACACTAAAGGATATGACGAGCACTTTGTGTCGATTTTGAGATCAGTGAAAATCTGATATCACTACTGCTTGATATCAAACTGGCCGAGCTCTATTATTGCTTTTGACAAATTGTAGAAATCAAATTTGATTTTTTATAAAATTGTTCAAGTGTTAAATTTGATACTGTTTAAAAATATTTAAAAAAAAAAAACCAAAGTGTAGATTTAACATATGTGTACATAGCACATATAGTCAAATATATGACCATTTTAATTTTCCCCAAAAATTCACTTCATTTAATGAAAATAATTCACTTACTTTATTGCAATCCTTCTTTGATTTTTTTCCAGGGTGGGGTTTGGACTTTTTATGTTGGGGTCCAATGCAAGGGTTGGGAAGACTATCGTATGCTGCCTATTTGATACATCCTTTGCTTCTTAGAGTGCTGCATGCCAATGTCCGGGTGCCACTTTATTTAACAGAAACATTCTTTGTGAGTCAGCAAACAGTCTATTTAAACTTATTTATAATAATTAGATAGGTCATCAATCAAGTTTGTATTTTATCTCATCTTTTCAATCAGGACTATGTGTTCGATAAGCTGTGTACCTAATATTTCTAGAAGGCAACCCAGTAGTTGACCATAATCTATCTGATGAGATTACATTAGACATATTGTATTCAAGGCATGTAAATCAAAAATATGCTCTTCAGATCATTGGTGCAACAGTAATGATAAATCTAAATTACATGTTGCCTATGCTAATTCTAACAGATGCAACAACATTAAAATATAATCACAATTCGTAAAGGCAAAATATCAAAAAGAAGGAAAAGGCATCATTGGGTTGCTTTGTAACAGCCTGGCGTCTCTTTGAGGGGTCGCGCCCCACAGATTGAAAACCGCTGGACTAATCCATCCATATTTGATAATTTTATTATTAGAATTTATCTGAGGCTGACTAGAGGCTGACTTTTTATTGGTGCAGCAATGCCGGGCAAGGACTATTTTCACTTGGGAACATATTGCTATCTATTTCCAAGTGAAAATCGTTGTCACTGCTGCCTGACAACAGTGGAATTAATTATATGTCTAATAACATCGTATCATCAAATGCAATTTTATTTAAAAACATCGTTTTATGTCAATTATAGATTAGTTATAGCAATACTTTTTAATATTTTCAGATGGATCAAACAGTATCTGCGATATCCCTAAGTTTTCTAATAGGATTCATATTCAGTCTGATGGTCGAACTACCAACGAGTGCTTTGCAGAAACTAACCTTACCTAAAAAAAGTAAGCAACAAAATAATTTATTCTAATAAATTTTTTAATATTATCATAAACCGATATGCATTATTGAATGCATAATTCAAATCTCTCTTCTAATAATGATTTATTGAATAAGTTAGAAAGAACCGTTATGCGGTGACATTGGCAATACTTATTGTGTAATTGTAGATATTGATGTGTTTTGATATGCTGCCTTGGCACTGATTTTGCATTTATAGTAGTTATTCATGAGCAAATTTTTAAAGGATTGACGTCACTTTTATTAGAAGAAATTATTCGTTTTGCAAAATATTTTTAAATGCAGTGATTATTCGTATGCAAGAGGCTTGTTGTTTAAGAATTGTGATCAGAGACCTGAAAAAATAGTGAATGTTTTTTATAAGTCGTTTGAATTTTTTTAAATAGTGGAATATTTGTTTTTAATATACCAAAACACCTATCAAAGTGTTGAATGATTAATTGGAAATTAAGTTTATGGAATAAAATTAAATTACGTGTTAATTATTTCTAGTTTTTTAAATATACCTGGATGTGCAAGAGTTATTATTCTCACCCAAGGTAAATTTAAAATTATGTAAAATTAATTAAGTGATTTTTTGCCATTTTCTAAAATGAAAAAAAAAATCAATAGTTTTTCCTCATTTAATATTCGATAACATGTAAATTTTGTTTTTGACCCAAGGTAAATCTAAAATTTTATAAAATTAGACAGTAATCAAGGAATATATTTTACTATTTTCTAAAATGAAAAAATAATGCATTAATTTTTACTCACTTGATATTCTAAAACATTATTAATTATTTCTAATTTTCAAATAAACTTGAATTTTCAATAGTTCAACAGTTATTCTCACCCAAGGTAAAATCTAAAACCTTAAAAAATTCGCCATTTTTTTCAAAATGGAAAAAATAATTTAATAAATTTTTTTTTCATTTGATATTCAAAAACGTTTATATTTTGTTTTTGACCTTCTTATCTTACCCTATATTGATCACAATAATTATATCATAGATAAGGAAATTATTTCTAATTATTATTTAATAATTAAAATTATTTTTTTTAAATATTACTTCGCACAGTAACTTTTAGAGAAAATGCTTTTATCGGTATGATTTTTTTGTTAACTACTATATTTGTTACAACTGCTAAATAATTTAACATCTAGTAACATTAATAATCAGTAACGTAAATTTAATCAAAAAGAGTACAAAATAAAAGATAAAATTTCCATTAAAATGATATCCGTAGTATGTTGATTTAATATAAAATAAAAGCAAACAATAATAATAATAAAATTAATACATAAAATGAATAAAATTTCTGAATAATAAAATAATACTAGAAAAACAATAAAGTAGAATAAAAACAAAAAGTGACATATAATAATAAATATAACCAATTAACAATATTAGAATTAATAAGATAGGTATAAATTGATTATTATAAATAACTTATCACATAATAATTAATAGGACAAAAAAATATGGTTAGTATTCAATGCTAAAATGTGCAAAAATTGATAAACACATAAATTATAATTTTTTTTAATTTATTTATTTATTACTAGCAATCAAGATACAATTTAATCTTTTAAGCTATTGTGACACAAAAAAATCGAAAAAAATATAAAAAAATACATAAATAAAAATAATAATAATAATAAAAGAAAAAAAATTTATTAGAATTCACTCCAATGTTTCATTTAAATATCATATAACTAGGATATTTTAATTTTGTATTTGTAAAAAAAATAAAATAAAATAAAAAAAAAATTAAAAAAAATGTATAAAAAAATAATAGGTTTGTTAGATATTATAGATATTGTGAAAAATAACAAGAAAAACACTAAACATTTTAATGGGGAATGTGCGTTCTAATTGAACATTTTAATATAGGTTCGACATTTAACTAATAATTATCTATTCTAGCCGATATTATACCAAGTAACATTTCATTATGAACAAAAAAACTTTATCAGTTATGATAAAACGTTGTCCTTATTTCATAAATACATGTTTACTGTTATTTAATAAAAGCACACGCAATTTTCTCAATAATTACAAAAGTGTTTCTTGCATTTAACAAGAGTTAATTACAGTTTGCTCAACAAATATCAAACAATGCCTCGTCATACTGCACCTTTTTGCTTTGATTCATACTGGATGAAGATTAAATATTTATTACATAATGTTATGTATTATATAGGTTGTTTTTATTTACATTTGTAAATTACAATCTGTCGTATACAACATTCAGTAATTTTGATGGTTTATTAAATAAAGGAAAAACGGTCGAAAGGTCACCCATTGGTGATTGATTCGGTGTTGGATATGTTTAGCTTATAGATGTAGTCCTGATATTATATAGATGATGATTAAATATTTTATTATTTTAATAAAACCAAACTATTTGTGTTATTTGCAGAAGACAATAACTCGGAGGAGCAGATTAAAGAAACGGAGCTGTTGAGGGTTGATACTACCCAATCTCAAGAAAACACTCAAACTCATATTTAAACGGTAACAATTAGCTTGTATTTTTTTATTTAAATGTTTTTGTATATTTTTTTAAGAATAAAATTATTTTAATAAACGTTCTTCGAGGTTTAGCCAATGTGAGAAATGTACATATGTAATTAGCTTGTAATATGTTTTATATTGATTATTATGTAAGTTTTTGTGTTGTCATACGTAAAAGATAATTTCACAAAAAAAAATATTTTTTTTTACATGTGATCGATTAATTAAAGCAATAACATATATATATTTTTTAATTAAACTTGTCTGATTTTTGCTTGGATATGCCAAGTATTTTAAGTTATTTCAAAATTTAGTTAACTAAATAACATTCTTTTCTGGTAGAATAAAGGTTATCAATTGCCTAATTGCAATAATTGCATGTTGGTACATTTGATTTAAATGTTATTAACTCTAATTTTGAAATGGTAAATACAAGTTTGCTTTAAAGTTTAAACTCATTAGGATGAATTTTTGCAATTGATACAAATTTTTGCGGTGAAAAACAATTAAGTTTATTGCTTTATCATTTTTAATTCAACCTAATTTTGAAATTATTCGCACCATTTTGTTTCTCATATTCACTATGAAATTCAGAACTCAATCGTAACAAATTGTTAGAAATTACTGAGCCAGAATTAAGAAATTATCATTTGATTAAACTAAATGATTTTCTACAGATTCTAGTAACCTCTTTTTTGGATGTAAATGCAATTGAGTTTATCGTTATATTATTTTTAATTCAACCTAATTTTGAAATTGCACATACGAGTTTGGTTTCATCTATTTTACTATCAAATTATAAACTCCTATCTAGTAAATCTAAAATTATTTTCTGAACCTATTAATAAAAAATGTATCCAACTTTTGGTTGAACTGTAGCATTCAGTTCATATTTTTGATTATTTTAGATTAGATTAATTTGACATATTTTTATTTATTAAATGTTTTCTGATGGAAATACAGTTATGTACTTTCATTTTATATCAATTATATTTTTATAACATACACACGAGTTAGCTTCCCATCCTCCTTACTATGAAATTAGAAACCTATTAGGAAACTGAATTATTCACAACATATTTTATTTACAAATTTTTGATTTAAAATACAATTAAGTTTATCGTCATATACTATTTTTTGTTCAATCTTTCCAATAAAAATATATCTACAATCATATATCTCCTCAGTAAAGTTCAGTATAAGTATTGCGCAATTCTAACTGTTTATATACAGTTCCAAAAAAACTAAAGGCATTCATTCAATTTCAACACATATTGTGAAAGGTCGGAATAAAAACAAAGAAATACAATTTCTGCATTACAAATCAGTGTCTGTCCATATATGGGCATCAATATATTTTTTTTGGTTTGATACATGTTAATATGTGATATAACTTGAATCTTGTATAGATAGTATTTAAACAAAATTTTAATGAAAGATGATAAATATAATTACCTCACCTTATTTTATAATATTTTTGATTATTTAATAAAATTTTACTTAATCATATTTAGTAGTTTTTTCAAGTAATATTAAAATATTTTAGAAATATATTTCAGTTTTATTTCTTTTACCTGGATGCCTTAGCTCTTTTCCATATATCTATTACCATCACACATATAAAAGAGGCTTGCGTGCATCTTTATGGTCTCATTGCAAAAAAATGCAACAATATAACAGTATAAATTCCAATGGGAAAACGTCTATTGCAAATGCATTCATTATGTTAATTTATTCTTACGAACTAAATGAAGTCGACGCTTCATTGCGCAATTTCGTGCGAATGATTTGCGGCTACTCGTGTTTCTCATCATCATTAATGATAATTGGACGCATATTCGAGTTTTATAGTAATTATAATCTTTGAGGACATTATTTCAGAAGAATTAATTAATAACTAAAAATTACAAAAGATACAAGCTATACTAGTGATACTGCAATCATCGTAGTTCAAATAAAAACTAACTAGTACAATGACTGCTGACTATATTACTATTCAACATTAAGAAATCATAAATCTGAGACGTATTGTTTTTTTTTAATAATAGGAAACTCATCAGTAATTTGTGGTTTATTGGTTACTCAGAATTATTTGATGAGTATCAATTGCTTTCAAGACTTCAAATAAAACTGTCTTAACTTTACTTATATGGAAGTTGACAAAACAGAAACTTGGGAACTATTTTTTTTTTTAAATTTCAATCTTTTACACTTAAGACATTTAGTCATTGTTTTGATTTTATTATATGGAGGAAACATTCTTAAAAACAATTTCTTTTTTTTTTTTTTTAATTTGCAACATGAAAATATAGTACATTTCCATTACATATCTTTTTATTCGTCGAATGATGATATTGCCTAATGCCTGGCATTTTTGTGAATTATAATTGTTAAACTTTGAACCTGCGATTTGAAGTTATCATATGTCGCATACAATTACAAGATGTGTTTAAAATATGCATGACATAAAGCCAAATGGTACTTGAGATTATTGCTGGTGCCCGCCTTGGTATGTGTCCTATAATATATTACATAACGATCTGGCAAATTTTGAAATATGTTGTTATGTAAGATGATTCTATTTTAATCTAAAGTATAATGAGTTTTTTCTGGCTGGAGGTTGGGATCGAACCTAGGACTAGGAATTGCTAGCATTAGTTCTTTATTATGATGGGGTCAAAAACGGCTACAATGATTTCAATAATTTAAAAACCATTTGGTCAAACTTCTTAAAGACCTGTTGGTTAGATTTGCACCACCATCGACCCAGAATTAACTTCAAGAGATTAAAAATCCATTTCCTGTAATCTTCCTGCATTTGTTATATTTTAGCATCAAAGTTTTATTTTCCTCAAATTAAAAAAATGTCCTGATAAATATGAAAAACTGGTTCGATTAACTTTCACAAAATACTAGTCAATGCAGCTGCTTATTTGGTTCAAAATTTCTATCCAAAACGTAAATGACAACTTCCAAAGAAACGGTTCAACAGTTTTTGTCATTATCAATAGGATAAACATAATTTCCTCTAATATTTTTGCATCTATTATGCGCAATACAAACGTCCAAATCGATCCATCAATCTTTTATCTGGGCAGCATGAGAAAGGTCAGACGAGTTGCTCCCATAGAGCGATGGGTCAAATCTTCAATGGTCACCTATCGGCATTAGCTATTCATTGGCCGGGTCTATATGGACCTCTCAGTTCGGAATAGATCTCATCGTTTTATTATTGCCACTTTCTATTCCACGTTACAAAGGTCATCTTTGTAAAAACCCGTCCCATCGCAAACTGCGTCGCCGATAATGGGAATGGTTTTGATTAATTGATATTCGAACGCCACTCCTGCGTTTGTTATTATTTTATTGCGGTAAAAAATATATTAATTTAAACACCGACCACATAAATCTAGTTGGCAATGATATTTTTTCTGAAGTGGCAGAAGTATACTCATTTTCGTTTGAAAATGTAGACCACGAATAACAGAGAAGAAGCCCTTAGGTGCATTTCCTTTTAATAAAATTATAAATTAGAATATCAGAATTATAATACTGCCACCATTTTGTTGACTCTTGGTTGAATGGCACAGCCATTAGAAAAAAAATAACCATAAATCGTGAACCAAATAATGAGCTGCATTTAACTAGTATTTTGTGTAAGTTAGTCGAGCCTCTGTTCTTCACAAATATCAGGATTTTTTATTTTTTTTAACTTGAGGTATTTGAAACTTTGGTTCTAAAATACAAAAATACCGAAAATTTAAAGGAAATGATTTTTAATCTTTTAAAGTTATGTTAATTCTGGGTCAATTGTCGCGCAAATCTGACCAATTCGGGTCCTCACCAGTACACCAAATAATTTTTAAATCATTGAAATCAGTGTAGCCGTTTTTAAGCTCATCATTGTAAAGAACTAGTGCTAGCAATACCTAGTCCCAGGTTCGATCCTAACTTTCAGCCAGCCTGGTATCAAGCAGTATGATGCCAGACCCTGACTTAAGATAATAGTATCGTATGATAGTATTTTGTTCGTATTTACTTGACATTAATTTATTTATAAATGCAATAGTCCATAAATCATACACTTAATCCAAAGCATGAATAATTCCCTGATCTTGCAACATCGTAAAACACTTCCTATATGAGATTAATCAGGAAATCTTGTATATTGATCTGCTTTCTTCCTAAACCAACAATAATATATCGTAAAATGAACCATTACCATACATGTTGTATATAATAATGACTCAAACTTTCTTTTGTACTGCTGCTAGTATCTCAAGCCGTACTGATGTTTTTTCTTGTATGATGAACTTTTTTTGTTCTCGAAAACTCGCGAGTTATGTCTGCATATGTTATTAATACAAGACATTATAAATATGAGAGAGTGTAATTTAGTTATTAATATTTTAATAAATTAATTAGCAATATTTCAACGGAATAGGTAGGAGTATTGGTCTATGTACAAATATTTCATCGCTCAACATAATTAAACTTCCCGTAGGGTAAGTTATAGTAATCGCAAAAAATCAAAAATGAATTTTTTTATATATCTTTACGTTTCAGAGGTTTCTGAACATTTTGGCATACCTTAGAAAAAATGGATGTATGTGTGTATGTGTGTGTGTGCGTGCGGATACAAATTTTCGTGGACGATTTCTGGAACACCAATCAACCGATTTGAATATTTCAAACAGCATTCGATTCGTAGCAATAAGGAGACGTGCTGATTAGTTTTTGGCGAAGGCAGGTTTAGCCGTTCCGAAGATACGGGGCAAAAAGTGCCGAAAACGGTAACTCAGTTTTTAAGAGAACGTCTGATTTGAATAATTCAAAAAACATTTGAATTGTATTGACAAGATGAAGAATCGATGAAATTTTCATGAAGGTAGGCCTAGCGGTTCGGAGATATGGAGGAAAAAGTAAAAAAATGAGCCATTTGGCGGTCAAAAATGATCATTAGACATATGCACATTAAATTATCAGATATTTTATGGAGATTTTAACAATAAGTATAAATTTTGTTAACATTCCTATGGGTTCCGTACCGAGTTATATCCCGGCGATGTCATATCCGGGCGGAGTTATATCCGGGCGGAGTCATATCCGGGCGGTGTTATATCCGGGCGGAGTCATATCCGGGCGGTGTTATATCCGGGCGGAGTTATATCCGGGCGGAGTTATATCCGGGTGGAGTTATATCCGGTCGGAGTCATATCCGGGCGGAGTCATATCCGGCAGAGTTATATCCGGCCGGAGTTGTATCCGGCCGGAGTTATATCCGGGGGTAGTTATATCCGGGCGTAGTCATATCCGGGCGGAGTCATATCCGGGCGGAGTCATATCCGGACGGAATTATTTCCGGACGGAGTCATATCCGGCCGGAGTCATATCCGGCCGGAGTCATATCCGGGCTGAGTTATATCCGGGCGGAGTTATATCCGGGCGGAGACATATCCGGGCGGAGTTATATCCGGGTGGAGTTATATCCGGTCGGAGTCATATCCGAGCGGAGTCATATCCGAGCGGAGTTATATCCGGACGGAGTCATATCCGGACGGAGTCATATCCGGACGGAGTTATATCCGGGCGGAGTCATATCCGGGCGGAGTTATTTCCGGGTGGAGTTATATCCGGTCGGAGTCATATCCGGCGGAGTTATATCCGAGTGGAGTCATATCCGGCCGGAGTTGTATCCGGCCGGAGTTATATCCGGTCGGAGTCATATCCGGCGGAGTTATATCCGAGTGGAGTCATATCCAGGCGGAGTTATATCCGGGCGGAGTCATATCCGGGCGGAGTCATATCCGAGCGGAGTTATATCCGGGCGGAGTCATATCCGGGCGGAGTTATTTCCGGGTGGAGTTATATCCGGTCGGAGTCATATCCGGCGGAGTTATATCCGAGTGGAGTCATATCCGGGCGGAGTTATATCCGGGCGGAGTCATATCCGGGCGGAGTTATATCCGGGCGGAGTCATATCCGGGCGGAGTTATATCCGGTCGGAGTCATATCCGGCGGAGTTATATCCGAGTGAAGTCATATCCGGCCGGAGTTGTATGCGGCCGGAGTTATATCCGGGGGTAGTTATATCCGGGCGTAGTTATATCCGGGCGGAGTCATATCCGGGCGGAGTCATATCCGGGCGGAGTCATATCCGGGCGGAGTTATATCCGGACGGAGTTATATCCGGACGGAGTCATATCCGGCTGGAGTCATATCCGGACGGAGTCATATCCGGGCGGAGTCATATCCGGACGGAGTTATATCCGGACGGAGTCATATCCGGACGGAGTAATATCCGAGCGGAGTCATATCCGAGCGGAGTCATATCCGGGCGGAGTTATATCCGGGCGCAGTTATATCCGGGCGGAGTCATATCCGGGCGGAGTTATATCCGAGTGGAAAAAAAACATTCGATTCGTATTGATAAGGAGACGTGCTCATTAGTTTTTGGCTAAGGCAGGTCTGGCCGTTCCGAAGATACGGGGCAAAAGTGCCAAAAACGGTAACTCAGTTTTTAAGAGAGCGGAGCGTCCGATTTTTATTAATTTTACTTTTCTGCATATTTTGACCTATGTCAGTACTTCCAATTTGACTCTACCAAAAACCAAATATATTAATATACTTTTCTTTCTAATTTACATTTATTCATGAGAATTTAATTTAGAATTTTTTATAAATTACTTAACAGCATATTTTATTAGATTTATTAGGTTCAGGATTGTTTATAAATTAAGAATAGAAATTATATAAATGCATATGATTATCTTCTTTTGCCTCAGATAATATTGCAATGATGTCAAACATATAAACTATGGTTATAACAAAATATTATGTTATGGATTACAGAATCGATACTGCATTTTTCATCATAAAGGAAGTTAATTATAATATTCTATTACTGGTGTATTGGTGTTCAATAATTCAAATGAGTGCGTAGTAATCTAAGAGCCAGTGGAAATTTTACTAATTTATATAACATATCTTTAACTTATTTTATTATTGACCTAAATGCAGTTGACATAATTTCCTTTTGATATTGCATGAAACCTTTATGAATTTTTGTCATTTTATTGTGCCGATTTTAAGGTCAATACATAATTCCTTATTGCTTTGTTGGAGGGTTTTGTATTAACTTCTTCCAGAGTGAGTTTATAGTAATCCCAAAAAAATCATGAATGAAAATTTTTGCATATCTTTACGTTTTAAAAGTTTCTGAACATTTAGACATGCCTTATAAAAATGGGTATATGTGTGTGTTTATGCATGTATGTATGTATGTTTGTATGTATGTAGGTGGTCATTTTCAAAGAATCTTAAAATTTTCATATTTGTTTTTTTATATAATTTAGATAATCTTCAATTTCATTATTAGAAATTTGAGATAAGATCTCAAACAGATATGTGCAACTAATACTGTCGACATGTATGTGCTGCAGCAATGCCCACGAAAGACATTTTTCATTTAATATTATATTTGAGATCTTCAACTTCAAGTAGAAATTTGATATAATACTGCTTGATATCAAGCTGGCCAGATAATTTTTATGTGAGATTATATTAGAGATCTATGCCTGCAAGTGAAAATTTGATCTCATCGAGGTGGTAAATGTTGGGAGCAAACCAGGGACTGATTTGGGGTGATACTCGTTTTTTACCACTACTCCACGACGGCTCATTAACTAAAAATCGATCAAATTATTCCAAAATATCAAATTTAAAGTCGATTTATTCATAACTTTTATATCGGAGTGCATATAACTCTTAGTATTAAAATTAGTAGTAAATTTTATCTAGATTCTCCCTATCTAACCCAAAAAGAGTGTTTTCATATAAAGTTTGTGAGTTATTTGACAAAAACCAAAAAAATGTCCCAAATTTTCTATTTATTGCTAAAGAATAAAAAACCAAATTCATGGTCGTTTTATTCAAAACTTTTATATCAGATGATATATAATTGTTGGCATACAATGGTAGAAAATTTTATCTAATTTCTTCCCATCTAACTTAAAAAGAGTGCTTTCATATAAAGTTTGTGAGTTATTTGACAAAAAACAAAAAAATATCCCAAATTTTCTATTTATTGCTAAAGAATGAAAAATCAAATTCAAAGATGTTTTATTCAAAACTTTTATATGAGAGTGTATATAACTGTTGACATAGAATCGTAGTAAATTTTATCTAGTTTCACCCTAACTAACTCAAAAAGAGTGCTTTTATTTAAAGTTTGTGAGTTGTTTACTAAAAAGCAGTTCTATTTTCGCTAAAGAATGAAAAATAAAATTCAAAGCCGTTTTGTGAGTGTATATAACCGTTGATATAGAATTATAGTAAATTTTATCTAGTTTCTCATCATCTAACTGGAAAATAGTGCTTTTATATGAAGTTTTGAGTTATTTGATAAAAACCAAAGATTGTCCTGAATTTTCTATTTTTGCTGAAGAATTAAAAATCAGAAATGAAGTCGTTTTATTCAAAACTTTTATATCGGAGTGTGTTTAATTGTTGACGTGGAATCGTAGTAAATTTTATCTAGTTTCACCCCATCTAACTCAAAAAGTGTGCTTTCATATGAAGTTTGGGAGTTATTTGACAAAAACCAAAAAAATGTCCCAAAATATCTATTTTTGCTAAAGAGAGAAAAATCAAATTCAAAGTCGTTTTATTCATAATTTTTATATGGGAATGTATATAACTGTTGGCATGGAATTGTAGTAAATTTTAACTAAAAATCGACAAAGTCATTTATAAAGTCTAAAATACCTTTACCTGCCGTCTGTCTACTTCCAAATGCATTAGTGTACCTCGTGTCTAATGTAAAGCCGGCTTCATTTATTATGCGTACCAGCAATTTTCTTAACCGCACTTGTGGGACTTTCTACAAGATGGAAATAAAGTTGCGGTTAACCATAATATCATAGCGCAACTCCGATGAACTGACGTGACTATGCCAAAGGAGTTATGACGATATCATAAACAAGTTTAATTTTTCATTTCTGATGTACTTTCGATGTAATTAACTTCCCGTAGGGTAAGTTATAGTAATCGCAAAAAAATCAAAAATGAAAATTTTTATATATCTTTACGTTTTAGAGGTTTTTGAACATTTTGGCATACCTTAGAAAAAATGGATGTATGTGTGTGTGTGTGTGTGTGTGTGTATGTATGTATGTATGTGTGTGTATGTATGTGCGGATACAAATTTTCGTCGACGATTTCGGGAACACGGATCAACCGATTTGAATAATTCAAAAAACATTCGATTCGTATTGATAAGGAGACGTGCTGATTAGTTTTTGGCGAAGGCAGGTCTAGCCGTTCCAAAGATACGGGGCAAAAAGTGCCGAAAACGGTAACTCAGTTTTTAAGAGAACGAGGCGTCCGATTTGAATAATTCAAAAAACATTTTACTTGTATTGACAAGATGAAGAATCGATAAAATTTTCATGAAGGTAGGTCTAGCGGTTTCGGAGATATGGAGGAAAAAGTAAAAAAATGAGCCATTTGGCGGTCAAAAATGATCATTAGACATATGCACATCAAATTATCAGATATTTTATAGAGATTTTAACAATAAGTATAATTTTGGTTTACATTCCTATGGGTTCCGTACCAATGTTTACGCGTTAGACGTCGACGCGGCGCTTACGCGGTTTGATATTTCGTCTTTATGCAGTTAAAGCAGTACGATTGCTTTGAAAAAAAAGTTCAGATCTTCCACAATATGTCAAAATAAAGAAAAAAAATTTTTTTTCAAAAAAAAAAAATTAAAAAAATTTTTTTTTTAAAAAAAAAATTTTTTTTTTAAAAATTTTTTTTTTCAAAAAAAAGTAATTTTTTGTCCAATTTATAGTTTCTTAAAAATCTTATTTTTTCGAAGTAAAATTTTTTCAAAAATGTTAAAAAAATAATTTTTGGTACGGGAAGTTCCAGCAATTTGCCTTAAGGCACGATGCCTTAATTGCCTTAAGACAGAATTCCACTTACAGCTAGTTTATACTTATTTTGATAGCTGATCCAAGTTCTTGCAAATATACACATGCGGATATACACATGATCAATGCTTATATGTTTTCCATGCAGAACTCTACATGCATATGTGAAACTTTGTGAATTGTTTTATACACATATTTTTTATTAATTAATAAGCTTCGAAATATAATCTAATAATAATCTGTTAATATACCAAATTTAGTTATACAAGATATTGTATCACTGCGTTTATTTATTGTTTTTTTGTTATGTAGTTGAATGAGTCATCCTTCACACTCCTCCTTATATTCAGATCTATAATTAAATTACACCTTCAATGATCCATGTTCTAACAATCTCATAAAAGCGTTATCTAGCAATTTTTATTAAGAATTATACTTCCTATTAATTCATATGTCGACATATAAAAGACTTCACGCAATTAATTATTCATCTAACCGTGAAATACTCTTAATTAAAACTATCAATCAATTCAACGTCTGTCAACAATATTCTAGACTTACCAAATCACTGTCGCAAATTACATAGAAAAACTAGTTGGTGAATTATAAATTATCTATCATTCAAAATATAATTAATCAGTCTATCAAATAAATTTAGTCATTATAATTCGTGCTCGTCAGACTGAAAGTAATTGTGATAAATTCTCAGAAAGTTTTAATATCATATTAGTCTTGAAAAAAGGCATATAGGGAAGAGAGGGACTAGCATTTTTATTTCAAAAACAAGCGAAGTTTAGAATTTTTAGGGTACTATTTTAAAGTAGAGGGCAAAGGGCATGTGTCTAGCCATTACATGGAAATATATCAATATTCATACCAAAAGTATTCTTTGTGGTTGGTAATTTTTTGGTCTTGAGCTCTTGTATTTAGTTCATAATACTTGAATATAATTATTAGGTATACGTTATTAATTGTTTGGTAAGATTGTTATTTTTGAGTTGGATTCAATTGTTTTTTTTATATAACCTCTATAAAAACTCATAAAAAAATGGGACAAAAATGACCAACTGAAGCTTTGCATTGGCATGATGTTAACTATAAGCAAATAGTAAATAAAAATGTAAATTAGTGGGGTGTATGGCATCGTAAATTAAGTCAAATTGCTGGAACTTCCCGTACTGTACATGAAAATCTTGGTACGGAACTCAAAAAATATTACACAAAATGTGTACACATTATTAAAATTTCTATAAAATATTTGATAATTTGATGTACATATGTCCAAAAAATATTTTTGACCGTCAACCGTCACATTTTTTTAACTTATTTTTATTGGGAGTCTATAACCGCTGGACCTGCCTTTCTAAAAATTTAATTGGTTCTTCGTCTTGTCAATACAAGTAAAATGCTTTTTGAATTATTAAAATCGGACGCTTCGTTCTCTTAAAAACTGAGTTACCGTTTTTGGCACTTTTTGCCCCGTATCTTTGAAACAGCTAGACCTGCCTTTGCCAAAAACTTATCAGCACGTCTCCTTAACAATACAAATCGAATGTTCTATGAATTATTCAAATCGGTTGACCGGTGTTCGTGAAATCGTCGACGTAAATTTGTATCCGCATACACACATACACATATACACACACACATACATCCATTGTTTCTAAGGTATGCCAAAATATTCAGAAACCTTTGAAACGTAAAGATATATAAAAATTTTCATTTTCGATTTTTTGCGATTACTATAACTTACTCTACGGGAAGTTAATTAGTTAGAATAAAGGAATTTCACAAGAAAAATTAAATTAATAGTTACTTCAACTTTGCTGATAAATATTTCTTTTAAGATACCAGATCAAGGTTATATACTATGAAATCTTTGTGACAAATTTATACATACAATTTGTATTTCCAATTGGTTAAATGATGCAGCATTTGATCTATGCCTCCTGGCTATCACTTCTTACCCCTCCCATGGGGCAAAAAGGGACAGATGACAAGTTATAGAATAACAGTAAAAAAACATATTTATATATTTAGGATTATGTTTGCAAATTTAGATTTTGAATATTTCACATGCACCTTAACCCTGATAAGTTGAAAGTTGCATTTCTCATATTGTACAGACCTCAAAACATTACAAATTTAAATGCTGAATCATTTCAAGGTGTAATTCAGAGAATATGACTCATACAATTCAAGACGCGATGGGATTTTAATCTTTAAGATTTCACTCACCAAGAAGAGAGTGTAAGTTACTTGTTAGTGATATGAAAACCAGTATTATTTATATGCAATTACATAGTTTCGTAAGTATTTGAAATTAATATTAATACAAATGATATACCGGTAATGGAAAATACCGAGGGATAGTAGTAAATACAGTAGTTATCTTCTTATTATGCTCTATCAATTCTGAGGCATAAACAGTGCAAAATACATATTATATTTATGATATGATTCTTGCTATGATGATAATAGCCTCCTTAGTAAATTAAAACAGAAATACTTAAAATTGAGAGTTTTTCTTGATAAAACTTATGGTTGGGCAAAAATTTACCATGTCTAGTAAAAAATCGCCAAAAATAAGTCTGATCCAAAGCATTAATTTTTTTGTAGTAATTTTTAAGTTGCAGTAATGGACCAAAATGAAAAGTTTTGCATATCTTTACGTTTCAGTTGTTTCTGAACATTTTGGCATACCTCAGAAAAAATGAATGTGTGATGTGTGTGGGTATGTATATATGGATACAATTTTTCGTCCACGTTGATCCGTATCAATCGGTTCAAAACACATTCGATTTCTATTGATAGGGAGATGTCTTCATTAGTTTTTGGCAAAGGCAGGTACAGCCGTTTCGGAGAGATAGAGCAAATAGTGCAGAAAATAGAAATCGAGTTTTTAAGAGCATGATCTAAAAAATATTCAATTCGTAATGATTGGGAGAAGCGGCAACCACTTTGTTGAAAAATCCGTGAATCTTTGAATCTTTGAATCTTTGAATATTTGGTGATTAGTTTTTGGTAAAGGCAGGTCCACCCATTTCGAAGATACAGAGCTAAAGTACAAAAAATGACAGCGTTTCAGAGAACTAAAGGTACGATTTGAATGATTCACAAAACTTCCTGCTTTTGTTGACAAAATAATTGATTTTGGGGATAAAATATATTTCAAATTTTTTTTTTTTTCATTTTTTTTTTGTATATCAAAAGTAATTCAGATTTTTAATTCTGGTTAGAGTTCTAAAGCTCACTTATGTACTTTAAATAAATAATTTTAACTTTGTGATTCAGTTAAGTTTTATGCGGCCATATACATAACTTTCTAAGTTATACGACTTCAAAGTTTTTTTTAAAAAAAATTAAGGAAAAAAAGTTCACTATGCTTGACGATTGCGAGGCGCCCAGGGGTTATAGAACGTTTGAACAAAAACCTAAATGTACATCAATTAGTCAAAAATGCCGTCATGAAAAATTTCAATACTCCTATAGTAAAAAATTGCCGAAAATCTGAAACTTTTCTTTGTGGAATATGTATAGTCATCTATCAAAACTGCATTTCCAATTTCTGAAGTATGTTACCATGTTACCACCTTTAGGACACTGATCTGCGATATTTTGATTACGTTTGAGCTTTCAAATAATTACTGACTAACAAATTGTTCTCAGAAACCGATTTATTTGATACTAGCCAATACCATAATTTATCGTTGTCGAAGTTGACTCATACAACTGTCAGCATACACTCATATAAACAACATATCAGCATTAATTATTTATAATATTCAAAAGGTCGTTTACTGTTATGATTGACGCATTATTTGCGCTTGACTCACAATCTTAATTAAAAGACTATTGTATAATTAAGTTACTTTAGAATAAAATGCAATCCACGCTCGCCTCGGCATATCTCCCATAAGAAATGCTCTAATTACATATATTAAATAAGACACGCACAGGCGGCTTCACGGTGTCGTAAACATTCGAAGATTTAAAAAACTAATCCATGGTTTACGGTAATTAAAAATTTCCATTCAAAAATTAAATGAGAGAGGAAATATTTAAAGGTATTTTAGAAACCAAATCGTGTATTTATGATATGTGTGTTTATTTCTTTACATTGAAAAAGTGAAGGAATTAAGAAGGATCATGATGTAGTGATATCCATTTTCACTTGAACGAGACCAACTGATGGTGTATGGCATTGTGCCTCAAGGCAAATTGCTGGAACATCCCGTACCGTAATTAAAAATCAATAAACATTTTTGACCGTCAAATGACATTTTTTTAACTTATTTTTATTGAGAGTCCATAACCGCCAAACCTGCTTTCCCAAAAATTTATTCATCTTGTCAATACAAGTAAAATGTTTTTGGATTATTGAAATCGAAAGCTCCGTTCTCTTAAAAACCGAATTACCGTTTTTATCACCTTTTGTCCCGTATCTTCGGAACGGCTCGACCTTCCTTTGCCAAAAACTAATCAGCACGTCTCCTTATCAAGACGAATGGAATGTTTTTTCAATTATTCAAATCGGTTGAACGGTGTTCCCGAAATCGTCGACGAAAATTTGTATCCGCACACACATACACGCACGCCCACACACACATATACACACACACATACATCCATTTTTTCTAAGGCGATTACTATAACTTACCCTACGGGAAGTTTACTAGTGGGGCGAAAGGCATCGTGCCTTAAGATAAATTGCTGGAACTTTCCGTACCGTAATTAAAAATCGTGATACGAAATCCAAAAAGATTGAGACAAA
>NW_020537324.1:14199682-14211253 GCF_003426905.1 Ctenocephalides felis | reverse complement strand
TTTGCTATAATTTTATATGCTGCTTTATCCTTTGAGGTTACTGTTTGAGAGTTACGTTTTCGATTAAAAATAGAACTTAATTTATTATAAACATCAATTTTATTTATGTACAATGTAATAGTTTTCATAAATTATTTTACAAATATACTTTCTTAACAAAAGCATAATACAGATAGTTGATAACTCATCTCTTACAGTTAAATCATTCTATAAATTTCATCTTGTTAACAATTTTCTACATATGAATCTTATCCATAACATATATAAACTTGTATTAAATACCTATAAGCTATGAAAATAACTATAATTTATGAGTGGTAAGTACAGACAATATGATGATAATATCTTTTAGAAGAACCTAACGATTATGTAATGGTATATATGTATATACGTGCTCGGACATACATATATATATATATATATATATATATATATATATATATATATAAAACATGTATATGTATATTAGGGTGGTCCTTAAAATAGTCATTTTCGAATTTCCTTGCTCCCAGGGGCTCAAATGATTCCAAATAGATAAAAACAATTCTCTGATAGTTTTAGCTCTAAATTAATATTAACGTTTAGATAAAGCGCATTCAAAGTTTTGAATAGAAATAGCATGGAAAATTTTCAAGATTTTAAAAATGTTGTTTCGATATAATTTAGCGAACAAATGAATGAATAAAACTCATTCATTTGTCGCTAAGTATACCTAAATCATTTTTTTTAATTTCAAAATTTTCTCCATGCTCTTTCCATACAAACTTTGATGAATTGCGCTTCATCTAATCGTTAATATTAAGAGCAAAAACTTTCAGAGAATTGTTTTTTATCAATTTGGAACCATTTGAGCCCCAGGGAGCAAGAAATTCAAAAGTGATCATTTTAAGAACCACCAACATTGTATACAGTGTATACATATTATATATTATATAAAGTATTTACACAAATGTGAAAAAACTAACTTCAAAAAACAGAATTTAAAAAGCTTGTGTTAAATTAAATTAGTTTGATTATATTGAACTGACCGGCAATCTTCAGACAAATTCGACTTACAATTTAAGTCGTTATAGTTATATGAACTTGCGTCCATAATTTTTTTGTTTAAACAAAAACTAGCATGACTTTTTATATTTTCTATAAATCTACTGTTCACTTGGGTCCTTGTTATAGTCTACGTACACCCTGACCACTTCACCACTATATTTGCGTTGAGAAGGCATGAAATAGAAATCCGCAGGCATATCCCCAACGTGCTGTTGCTGGTGTCCTTGGTTCCTGTGTGCCCTCCTGTCTTGGGTATAATACCCATTATGCATTCCAGAGTTTCCTAAAGCATGTCCGTGGTTTGTCCTGGGAAGAGAATAAGTGCTTCTGTCTGGTTGCATCTGGTAACTGACTGGCGGCGAGTGTCCTTGCTGGTACCCGCCATGGCTGTAGTTATTATTTGATTTCCCGTTAGATCTTTGTAAACTTCTGCTGTGTTCGTAATAAGGTAGTGTTTGGGTCGAAGATAAAATTGCAGCTGCTGCTTGTTTACGTGGTGGTAGATTTGTGTTGTAAACTTTTGTTGGGGTTCTTGGATGAGCTCCTCCGTTGGTCGGGTGCTTCTCTTCAGTCTCGAAGGCATCAAAAGCGTAGTTGGTGTTGGCTGCACTGTAGTCCTTCCAAGCAGAGTGTGTATTAATTGGTCCTGAACATAGAAAAATGTCCATGTAAAATAAAATATTTAGATGAATTGGTGTGTTTAGTAAAGCAAATATCGACTGCATTCGCTGGCAAATTACCATCATATTGAATCAAAAAATCTCAAAAACATAATTAAGTAAATTGTAATATTTAACTTCCCGTAGGGAAAGTTACAGTAATCCCAAACAAATCGAAAATGAAATTTTTTATATATCTTTACGTTTCAAAGGTTTCTGAACATTTTGGCATACCTTAGAAAAAATGTGTGTATGTGTGTGTGTATGTATGTGTGTGTATGTATGTGTGTGTGTATGTGTGTGTATGTGCGTGTATGGTGTGGTGCGGATACAAATTTTTGTCGACGATTTCGGGAACACGTATAAAGCGATTTGAATAATTTGAAATATTAACAAATGATCAAATTTCATGAAGGCAGGTCTAGCGGTTTTGGAGATCTAGTAGAGAAAGTAAAAAAAGCCAATTGGCGGTCAAAAATGATCATAGACATATGCACATCAAATTATCAGAATTTTATAGATATTTCAACAACAAGTATAAATTGTTTACATTCCTATGGGTTCCGTACCAATGTTCATCGTTAGACGGCGACGCGGCGCTTACGCGCTTCGATTTTTTGTCTCTGTGTAGTTAAAGCAGTACGATTGCTTTGAAAAAAAGTTCAAAATTCCAGAATATTTAAAATAAATTTTTCTTCAAAAGTCTTTTTTTTTAAAAAAGTAATTTTTGTCAATTTATAGTTTCTCGAAAATCTAATTTTTTCAAAATTGTTAATCTTTTTAAAAAAAAAAAGGTACGAAAGGTACGCCCCCACTAGTTTTTACTATTGATTGACCAGCGTTTGAAACATGAAGAAATATAAAATGAGTGACCAAAACATTGAAGTTATTTTTAATACTTTCACCTTTAAATATTTTATTTATTATTTGGGCTAATCATGGTCATAAATGAAACTTGTATCAATCTTGGTATTTTGAATGAATTATGTAAAGTAACTGTTTATGTGCCCAAACAATAGCATGGCACGTCAAATCTTCTATCAAAATCATAAACAAAGTAATTCCTGTCGTATTTACTAGCAGTCGATCGTTCTATTTAAGCAGGTGCGTATTGTACAATTGTGCAACATCAAATAATAAATATGTGCATATCAATAATAAAAATAAATCAAAATTTTACCACAACTTGCATCACCATCACCATCCTGAAACTGTGCAGTACATAACCACCAAACTAACATGCTACTAATAAAATCTTTCAAAGACAACAGGCTCATCATAAGAATAGTCGATGTAATAGAAATATTTTCACATATAAAAAAATAATAAAATAGAAAAAAAATTGCTGATATATTGCATGGGCTATTTTGGGTTTTAGCTATTTTTGTATGAATCAAAATCTCGCTCGTTTTTTATGATTGTGAATGTCTATTTTGATGCATACGTTTTTTATTGATTTCAACTTTTACTTACTGAGTGTGCAAAAACAAACTTGAAAATTAGAAGTTTGGACAGGATATCAAATTTGCTCATACCATATCATATTTTGAATCACGTGATCAGTTTGTAATGAATTTAGATGGAATAAATATATTTGAAATTTTGGTTTTGAAAAACGCTGTATTAGTAAAGGCTTCATGGTAGTTAAACTGAAATCTTATTTGCGAATAAAATGGTAAATCATAGTTTTGCTGTTAGTTGTTTCCAATTTGTACAAAAAGCATAAATTTTAATCAACCCGCAATTTTGATGCTTCCTTTTCTCAGCTTAGCCCAGACAAATAATAAAAACATCTAACAATCAGTGAGTTTGTGAGTTCTACATCAATATAAACACCTTTTGCGCAACTGTTAAACCAAATAGCAAAAAAAAATCCAAAAAAATAAAAAAGCGGACACGCACGTTCTAGTAACTTCCTATAACATTTATTGTTTTTGAAATCATCGCGCTTTTCTACCAGTTGGATTTGAGATGCTGCCTGTACTGTCTTTGATAATACTGTTGTTCGTAAAGACGCTGTTGTTCTGTGAGCAGATCCCGGTGGTTTTGGGCTTCTTGTTGGTGATGATGATGCTGTTGTTGGTAGGATCGCGGCGACCCGGACGAGTCGCGCCCAGGGTGGGTCTGAAGCGGCGAGTTCCAGTAGGACAAGGCCTCGTTTGTATTCGGATTGTAGGCGCCGATAGACGAAGTACTGCGACCGTCCAGAGGTATCGCGTAAACGTGCTGGATTAGGGCAAAATATAAGAGATTGGGTGGGTGGAATTATTCTAGTCGGGGAGGGATTTTCTAAATGTCTCGCATTTTTACAAAACATTATATGGTGGACTTACTCTTAAAAATTTCACGAGTAAAGTAGATGAATTTGGTTCGGTTTCTACGAGATGCGAATGATTCAGAATTTACTTTTCATTCAAAATACATTTTCGTAACGAAAAAAAAATGAATTCGTAAAATATTTCACTAAGATTATGAAATACCTGCTTATTCTAGTTCAGAATTTTCATACCAAATAAAACAAACGCACTTCTAAATCTTGCCTTAATTTTTTTTTAACCCCGAAGAGTAAAAATCGAAGTTGAAAATTTTTACAAATTTATACGTTTCGAAGGTTTCTGAACATTTTGGCATACCTTAGATGAAGTGAAGTAAAGAACTCAGTGTTGGAAATTCAATAAAAAGGGTAAAAAAAAACGTAATTTGACAGTCAAAAATAATCAATATACACATGCGAATCAAATTCAGATTTGTTATAGACATTTTAATAATAAAGCAAATTTTGTTTATATTTTATTTTGTTTATTATATTTGTTTATATTACATTTTTATGGTCTTCCGTACCAATGTTTATCCGTTATTCTGAGTCGCGGCGCTTACGCGTTTTGATATATGTTTCTATGGAGCTAACGCAGCGCGATTGCTTTAAAAAAGTTCAAAATTTATAAAATATTTCAAAACATGAAAAAATCAAATTTTTCAAAAGTCAATTCTTTTTTTTAAATTTTATAATTCCCAAAAATTGCAAACTTTCTAATTTTTAAAAATTTTCTATTTTTTTTTTAAATTTTAATTTTTGGAACGAAAAATTTTAGCAATTTGCCATGCATTACTAGATTATAATTCTTTTAAATATTTTTGATTGAATTGAATCGGATTTGAATAGAAAATACGTGCAATACTGCAGTTTACTGAAAGCTATATGAAAATCTTCAATTATTAAAATCTGGGTAGTTATCACTAGATGATTATTGTCAATTGGTTTTTTATTTAAAAAGTTTACTAAGTAGTTTACATTTTTTTTTAGAAATTTTATATTTAGTAATTGAAATAAGAAAAGACAATATCTGATGATATCGTTTCTTGGAATTACGTATACAGTCACTAGCATTATTTATTTTATCGTCTCAAAATATTTTCTTTATCGATGTACTAAACATCATTTTGATATAATATTTTTGGGATAAATATGAGATTTTCGCAATATGATTCTGATGTCTGTCTTCCATGTGCTTCAGTTGTATCATTTAAAATAACTACATCAAAAACTTCTTCAAGATCTTCAAATAATCTAATTATATGAAAATATTCATTTTGTCAATCAAATTTACCAGTACATAAAATCATTTCCTTATCTATGCATAGAATAATCAAATTTTCAGTCTAATTTGGGATCCAAATTGAGAGATGTTATGAAAATGTAGACGTTGAATAGATTTAATTATAGTAGAATAGATTAATAATACGTTATGAACTTCTACATTTCACTTTTTGAGTAATTATTGCAACAGGTTATAAAATTTATGGCAGTAGTAATTGAGTGAATTTCGTATCACCTTACTATATAATTACTAAATTTTTGTAGAATTTGGCATCATTTTATAGATTTTGGGTTTATGTGCAATTATTTTGAAATAGTTTTCGTGTCTGGATTCAATAACAAGCCAATAACGCCTGAATTCAAATACAAAAATGAACATAATAAGTAAGCTATTATACTATAAACTTATCGTTTACTTTTATCTTCCTACAAAGTTTAGGCTAAAAGAGTTTTAAATAAAAAGTAGAAAAATACGAACCCATAAAAAAGTATTTACAACTGTAAAGAAAGAGTTTATAAAAAAATATTTACAAGAAATCCTAATCGCTTAAAATACTTTTAGAGAGATGGGCGGAGATAAAGTTTGCATTATATACATTAACAAAATATATTATATTATTTACTGTAAAAAAAAACTATGAAACTAATATGTTGTGATTAGTTTACTTAATACATGGTGTTAGTAGGAAATTTTAATCATATCTAACCTTTTGGTTGCTTCCTCCTCTGCTGGTTTTATATATTGTGCAACCTGCTTGAATAATTGCGACCAAAACCAGGGCTGCTATACAACCGAGGACTGAATACAATCTGGTACCAGTAAGTCGGAAAAAGCCACCTCCAAAATCTTCAGAGGATTCCAAAACTGGAGCAGAAGTTACTAAAGAAAAATATAATATAAATTATCCAAAAAATCTTACTAACTCATTTTAAGCAATGATGATAAAGCATCAATTGCTATGACAAATTAATCTTTATGGACTTCTGAACCAATAACTGTTGATATTGCATAAATATACTTACAACTATGGCTTTCGAAAACCAAGAATCCTGGATCAACATTCAAATTTCCAACTTTGCCAGGAGCCAGAGTGTCTCTAATAGCGCTTTTAACTTGTTCTTCAGAATCTGCTACAACATCGACATCATTGCTGACTGGATCCAGGGACCTGCCTTTTTCGTAAGAAGCTTTGTCGAGCAATAAACGCATTTTTGCTATCACAGCTCCATCCAAGCTAAAATAGTAAAAATAAATCTAGACTAAAGTACCCGACTAAATAAAAATTTTGTTAATTTATATGAAAGTTTCTTACTCTTGGAATTCCATTACATCAAGACTGCTGAAACCTGGCAAATGTTCTAGGGGTCCGCGGAATGCACCAGTAACAGTATTTGCAAGTTGATCAAAATCTTCACTATTGGTGTCAGGTGCTGTAAAACCTTCGGCAAGCTGAAGAAGTTTTACTTGCATTGTGTAAACTAGACGAGGTGGAGGTGGACGGGTAGTTGCTTCTTCACGACCGATATCTAGATTAAATTAATAAAATTAATCGTTGGCACATGATACTAAGAGTTCTAATTTACATTAAGAATTTCTTGTTTGTAATACATCTCATATTATTTTATAACTGACCTCTTCCACAACTCTTGATGCAAATACGTTTTTCTGAAACAACTGGAGTTGTAGTATGCCTTCTTGTTTTTTTATTCACACTATTAAAAGCACCTCCATGAACTGGGAACATCATGTATAAGCAATGATCTTCAGTGAAAGATAAATCCTGAAATTGTATAAATGATTTAACCTCTGGATAATAAAATGACGCATCTGAGTACTATAATTATATTACAACAAATTTGCATACGTAAAAGTTATTAAAAATTACAAATGTTAAAGTTGAGACATGTAAACCGTTGGAATTTAACTTCAATGAACTTTGACAAACCTGTGATTTATCTTTGCTAATTCTTTTTCTTGTGAACGATATCGTTGTGACCCCATCTTGCAATTTAGCACTGGTGTTGTAGATATCTTGGGAATCATCAAGCTTTGGCATTCCGTAGCCATTGATCCATGCGTCCATCAAGAATGGGCGTCCACCTTTGTCAACCCACCCTAAGACAGCATCTGTTTGCGACTACAGTGATAAAAAATAGAAATAGTAAAGATTTGTTTGAGCTAAATTGCTTTTGATTCCGAATATCCATTTTTCGGAACATTATTGAAAAATAGTCTTACCATCTTATCGTCATCAGAGAAGCCAACGCCTGTCCAAGTATCTGTATGTGTGGTCTTAATAGTGAATCGCATTGCATCTCCTCGATCTGTGAGTTCCCAAGATGCATGATATTCGCAGGAACCAGCTTTATCTTTTTGTTCTGGGTCACAACCTCGTGGAGTTCCCCATGATCCTCCACAATCACCAATTACTGATGCAGAACCAGAAGAATTTGGTGTGGGTTTTGCTTCATCTAAAACAGAACGCAAATATCATCAACATAAGATATAAATAATTGAAGTAACAATGGTGGTAGCATCTTGAGTTATGATCAGACACTTTGATTCATTCCAAGTTTTTTCATGGTCCACCATTTCTACAGTTTTCTTTATAATTACCAAAGAAGTTAAGTGTCAGAGCTCCTCTTTGACTTCCATGTCCATGGTATTTAAGTTCATCTGCTTTGTAGAAATCTTTCATAGATACCGCTTCTTTTTCAATGCCTGATGGCGGATTATGGACATAATGTCCAAATTCCTACAAGAAACGTACAGTATTGTTAACATATAAATTGGTTGTTTGTTTACATATTGCATTCATTACTTGTCCCCTAGCCCATATGACGTGCATCAACTCCTTCTCGAATGAATGATCTGTTGGTTCTGTAGCTTGTAACTTCTTCCTGAATAGAATTGTTGTCACACCGTCTTTTTCAAAGCCCATGGCAGCAGTCAAATCACTTTTGCCTCCCAGAATGTATCCATTCTTGGTGTCGATCTGTAAAATGCAAGACAACTGTTAATGATCTGTTCCAAGACGACCAAATTTTGTTTCCTGACCTGTCTCTGGTGTAATAGTCCCAAATTCTGCTAGCTGTGCCTCTGGCTGTACCAATTACAATATCTGTACAATCCATAGGACTGAAATCGTGTTTAGGAGCGTAAGAGTCTGATTGAGCTTGAGCAGACTTGCTGACTGGTGCTGATTTGGAAGCTGTATAATTGGATTACATTATGAATTGCATCATTTTATTACTAAGTATTGATGTCAGATATAGAGTTGATAATCATACCACATCTGAAGTGTGATTACTAAGTCTTTCTTGGATCATATATAAAATAATCAAAATCTTTGTTATATCAACTATCAATATGCTGACATCATTACTCTTATCAATTTATATTTTTAACACCTGAGTCTATCAAATCTTAGTTATATGCAAATCTAGTAAATATGCTAAAAATTAAATATATATTTAATACGATGCTTTTATCAAAGAAGTCAGATATTAGTAATACTTTCACTAGGACAGTCTTATAATAATGAAGTATAAAGAAAAACATTAGTACTGTTATACCAAGTTTTAAGATTTTTAAATACCATACTACAATATATGAAGAATATTTACATTATGTACAGAGTAATATTACCTAAGTTAATTATTTTCAAATTTTTAAATCTAGAAGCAATAAATTTTAATATTTCTACTGTTATACCTTTAGCTGTGGTTGACTCTGATTTTGAACTAGGTTCCGGCTCTGATTTAGGTTCTGGTTCAGGTTCTGATTTTGGTTTTGATTTTGGTTGGGTTCCGACGTTGGTTCAGGTTCTGAGCTAGGCTCTGGCTCTGAACTTGGTTCAGGCTCTGAACTGGGTCCGGCTCAGAACTCGGTTCCGGTTCGGAACTCGGTTCTGGCTCAGAATTTGGTTCTGGTTCAGATTTTGGCTCAGGTTCAGAAGCGGGTTCTGAGGTAGGTTCTGAAGTAGCTCAGGTTCAGATTTAGGTTCTGGCTCGGATTTAGGTTCCGGTCTGCGTTTGGTTCACTCGTAGGCTCCGGTCTGCGTTTGGTTCCGAGCTTGGTTCTGGTTCAGCAGATGCTGGTTCGGGCTCAGAACTTGGTTCTGGTTCAGAGCGGGTTCTGGTTCAGCGCTCGGTTCAGCAGCCGAAACTGGTTCGGCATCGTGGAAGTCAATAAATGCTGTTTTGGATTTTCTGATGCCCTCTTGTGGTTCGCTCAAGTTTTCTGTTGAAGGCTGAGTAATTGTATAGGATTCGCCCCAATCGGTTTCGGAACTTGGGACGCACAGAAGAACCTGATGGACGCGATAAACGTGCAATAGATTTCACCACAATAAAAATAAAACTGTGCTTCTCAAGGATAAGGGATACAAATTGAATATTTGAAAAAGTTAAGGTATCTTATCGTATACTATTTTTAGTACCAAAAATGGTTCTGATGATATGAATAGTCTGACTCATCTATATTTTCTTTTAAAGTAGAATTATCACCAGCTAAAATTAAGAAACACTTTTCAAAGAAAAAAATCAATTTCTTCATTTACTACGTTATTGCGATGGATGTTGTAAAATTTAGATAGGTTTAAAATATTATCCATGTATATATTACATTTATGTGGTGCAAATGCACGTATTTCCTTAAGTTTGCCTATGGTTATTTTTCATAATTACGTTTCTAATTTATTTGCAATAACTAAATGACTAAATAAAATTCCTCTAATAATCAGAATACACAAGAGTCATCAAAATTCAGTCTAGTCTTAAGCTAAAATATCTGTTTAGTTAAATCAATCTGAAGATCCCAAAATTAGTATTTAGAAGTACTTATATAGATAAACATCCTTCAGTATTATTAGAGAGCAAATAGTAAGTTGGTGCAAATATATCAAAGTGCTCAGTCTATATAGTGTGAGGTGAAAGGTGTCTGTGTTATGTACACCGCTATTACTCAATTTTTCATTTAGCTATTAAATCAAACTTCTAGTTATGAGAACCTAAACTAATTTTGTATAAAATAATGGATACGAACCTTCTGCTTCACGCTTTCTGCGACCTGAAATAAAAAAATACCGTAAATACGTTTTTATATTTTTAAAATTGTATTATTAAACTATTAACTTCATCATTTGGTCCTAAAACCAGAGGCGTACTATGCCTAGTAAAGTTCCTCAATACAAAAGTTGTTTGGAGATCCTTAGGAAGGATGATAGTACCACAACATACAAAGACGTATGATAGTATAGATAATATATATCTAATATATAAATTAAAAAATATATATATAACCACGTTCATAAATAATACTGCATCCTAAGTTTTGATCATGTAATTAAAAATATTTAATTTTTTCTACTAACCGTGCCTGGTACTGACTCTATAACTGACGCTGGTTTGCACCGTGACATCTGGTTCTGAAGTTAGTTCTTCATTGGCAGCAGGTCTGGCCACACGTTTCGTCTTGGTTTTTTCACCACTGTGTGGTTCTGGTTCTGCAGTAGGTTCACTAGTTGGTTCAGGCTCTGGTTCGGCGCTTGGTTCACTTGTTGGTTCCGGTTCTGGTTCTATTATAAAATCATAGTGATTATTAATTATATGGAACTAGAAACATGAACAAAGAACTAACATGGAAGTAACAGATAGTTAAATTGTTCATTTTTTAAAACCAATAAATTGCAGACTATAGTAAATTTGTATAAAGTTTTTCATATAAATGCATTTTATCCCGAGCAGGTGATTTTCTAATCCCGTGTTCTCGGTTCATTAGAATTTTCTCAAGCAGAACAATAAGATTGTTTTGTTTGTATAGTAACAATGTTACTGATTGCTGCATTACAAAACTCACGCATAATGAAGTAATGGTAATTTTTTAGCTTGAAATGAATTAATATGAGCTATTATAATAATGAACTACTTTCACCATTCATAGTTTTTTCCGTGTGGTCGATTGAAGTTTATCTGCGATTTCAGAGTATGAGTATTTTTGCATCTTATGTAATTATAGAGAATAATAGATTGATGTTTTTTTCGTGAGCTGTCAATGCTCTTGGATTAGTAAAAACTGATTCCGGGTTAGATATCCACCTCGTCAGTTTGATATCAAGCATATAGGCGGCGATCAATGGAAGCTTTAGACTAAGGGTGTTCTTGTAAGGCTAAAAACCTGTGCAAGAGATTTCTAAGCATTATACATACGAAAACCATAGCATGACAGGTTTCAGTCCAATTCTAATCCAAATCATTATCCACCAG
>NW_020537324.1:14169695-14198682 GCF_003426905.1 Ctenocephalides felis | reverse complement strand
AAAACTGTTCTGTGACAACAATGTACGATTAATAATAATCCATGATATTTACTAGAAGCACACTCTAGTATTTTCAAATTTTGCAACTGTATTTGGATATGAGTATTTAATATTTTTTAATGTATTTCAATTTCTAATTTAGGCAACTGAATAATGACTGGGCCTTATCCACTGCCAAGAAAACCGTCGAAAAATATTTTCCAGTCGTCGGAATAATTGAGGATGTTTCCTCAACATTTGCCTTACTCGAACAATTTATACCATACTTTTTTGGTGGTGTAAAAGAATTATACGCCGACAAATTAATAGGTATTAAAAATATTTAAAAAATTTTAAAATTCATATGTTCTTTATCATCCTTTATTTTTTAGGCAAACCCAAGTTTATAAGACCAAAATTAAAGAAACGTTATGAAACTTATATTCGCTATTCCTTGAGGAATGAAATTGACTTCTACGAATGGCTTTTTGCAAGACTGAGAAGAGATCTATAGACCAAATATAATATAACCACTTTAAATTATATATTTTATATGAAAATACATATTTTTTTATTAAAGAACAAAAACACTTAAAAATTCATTTATTTTATACTAAATTGTGATAGTAATAGTATTATTAAATTTACCCATGCATTCAGGTAAGATAACTGCTATTCATGAGTAATTTATATTTTCTAACTTACGATTAATTTTATAATTAATTTTTCTAGATAACGGTTTTTTCGATTTTTAAATTATAATTTTTTTATAATTATAATTAAAACAGATTAGCCTATTATCATTAGAACTATCTAATCCCTTCATCAGATTTTGGAAAGAGGTCTCAAAAATTCATTCTACATCAATTTATTATATAAGTATTATATATATATATATATATATATATATATATATATAATGTTTGGACCCATTATTCATAACATTATACATATTTCGTGGGTTCAATGATTTATATGTATATATTGTGTATTACTATAAAAAAAATCAATCTTAAATAGTTGTTTTAAATATTTAATATTTTATATATTATTTTTTATTAATGATTTATTCAATTTAAGTTTTGATTTATTATTTTATATTGTTCTACATTTTTCAGTTCATTAATTTAAATTTTTGGGGATCAGCACCAAATCAAACGTGATAAAAATTCAAAGATGCCAAAATAAATTTTGAATGACCTAAAATTAACCAAATTGATTTATAGACAAGCACGTGTACAACATAATAAACGATGAATTACGAACCCATTCAGATAAATACAAAAGCCGCCTCGAGGATCATCCAAACCCACTTGTCAGAGAAATACGCCACAACACTACTAGGGCAAGATTAAAAAAGAAATTTATATTATATTAAAATATGTCAATTTTAAAAAAAAATGACGGAAGATTTTGTAATTGAAGTTTTTATTTTACAGTTTTTCTTGTTGTCCATTTTAGGACAGGTGTAAAAATTACTATATGATGAAGGAAATTAATAATAAATTTTTAATGCCAGAATCAATAAGCGCAATATTCTATTTTGCTCTTTAGATTATGCTGTCTGATTTTATATTTTCTATATTTCTATAATTTCTTCTAACTTTTGTCTCTGAGTTCAATAATTAAATTGCAAAGCATTAAGAGATTTTGTTTCCGCTGACTATGCTATCTAATTCTAATTTTATTTCAGTGCATTGAATTTTCTTTTTCATTTTATGATACAGAATTGAACGATAAAATTGCTAATGATAACCTGGAAAGAAAAAAATTGCTGACATCTGTCGATAAAATTTATTACACCTTTAATATTTTTAATCCTTGTTTATCGATGATGTCCTAGCCAGTACGTCTTGAACGTTCGTCGGTGTTAAGTGTCCGAATTTTACAAGTGCCCAAATTATACACGTGGTGTTAAAAATTGTGATAGTGTTTTGAGCCAAATTGCAAAATCAATAGTTTGGTAAGTTTCATATTTAATTAAAAATTAAAATAAAAAAAAATCATTGCTTTAAGTAAATTATCACTAATGCAAAATTGAATTACAAGTTTTGCTATAATTTTATATGCTGCTTTATCCTTTGAGGTTACTGTTTGAGAGTTTACGTTTTCGATTAAAAATAGAACTTAATTTATTATAAACATCAATTTTATTTATGTACAATGTAATAGTTTTCATAAATTATTTTACAAATATACTTTCTTCAACAAAAGCATAATACAGATAGTTGATAACTCATCTCTTACAGTTAAATCATTCTATAAATTTCATCTTGTTAACAATTTTCTACATTATTAATCTTATCCATAACATATATAAACTTGTATTAAATACCTATAATGCTTATGAAAATAACTTATAATTTATGAGTGGTAAGTACAGACAATATGATGATAATATCTTTTAGAAGAACCTAACGATTATGTAATGGTATATATGTATATACGTGCTCGGACATACATATTATATATATATATATATATATATATATATATATATATATATATAAAACATGTATATGTATATTAGGGTGGTCCTTAAAATAGTCATTTTCGAATTTCCTTGCTCCCAGGGGCTCAAATGATTCCAAATAGATAAAAAACAATTCTCTGATAGTTTTAGCTCTTAATTAATATTAACGTTTAGATAAAGCGCAATTCAAAGTTTTGTATAGAAATAGCATGGAAAAATTTTCAAGATTTTAAAAATGTTGTTTCGATATAATTTAGCGAACAAATGAATGAATAAAACTCATTCATTTGTCGCTAAGTTATACCTAAATCATTTTTTTTAATTTTCAAAATTTTCTCCATGCTCTTTCCATACAAACTTTGATTGAATTGCGCTTCATCTAATCGTTAATATTAAGAGCAAAAACTTTCAGAGAATTGTTTTTTATCAATTTGGAACCATTTGAGCCCCAGGGAGCAAGAAAATTCAAAAGTGATCATTTTAAGAACCACCCACATTGTATACACGTGTATACATATTATATATTATATAAAGTATTTACACAAATTTGATAAAAACTAACTTCAAAAAACAGAATTTAAAAAGCTTGTGTTAAATTAAATTAGTTTGATTATATTGAACTGACCGGCAATCTTCAGACAAATTCGACTTACAATTTAAGTCGTTATTAGTTATATGAACTTGCGTCCATAATTTTTTTGTTTAAACAAAAACTAGCATGACTTTTTATATTTTCTATAAATCTACTGTTCACTTTGGGTCCTTGTTATAGTCTACGTACACCCTGACCACTTCACCACTATATTTGCGTTGAGAAGGCATGAAATAGAAATCCGCAGGCATATCCCCAACGTGCTGTTGCTGGTGTCCTTGGTTCCTGTGTGCCCTCCTGTCTTGGGTATAATACCCATTATGCATTCCAGAGTTTCCTAAAGCATGTCCGTGGTTTGTCCTGGGAAGAGAATAAGTGCTTCTGTCTGGTTGCATCTGGTAACTGACTGGCGGCGAGTGTCCTTGCTGGTACCCGCCATGGCTGTAGTTATTATTTGATTTCCCGTTAGATCTTTGTAAACTTCTGCTGTGTTCGTAATAAGGTAGTGTTTGGGTCGAAGATAAAATTGCAGCTGCTGCTTGTTTACTTGGTGGTAGATTTGTGTTGTAAACTTTTGTTGGGGTTCTTGGATGAGCTCCTCCGTTGGTCGGGTGCTTCTCTTCAGTCTCGAAGGCATCAAAAGCGTAGTTGGTGTTGGCTGCACTGTAGTCCTTCCAGGCAGAGTGGGGTATTAATTGGTCCTGAACATAGAAAAATGTCAACGTGAAATAAAATATTTAGATGAATTGGTGTATTTAGTGAAGCAAATATCGACTGCATTCGCTGGCAATTTATCATCATCAAAAATCCCGAAAACATAATTACATGTTATTAAGTAAAATGTAATATTTTTTACTCTTCAAAATGATTGGCCAGTGTTTAAAATATAAACAAATATAAAATGCAAACCAAACATTGTAGAAATTTTCAATACTTCTATCATTTGAATATTTTATTTCTATGTATCATGTTATATATACAATGGGCTAAGAAAGGCCATCATAGTAAGTTGTATCAATCATGATATTTTGAATGAATTACGTAAAGTAACTGTTTATGTGCCCAAACAATAGCATGGCACGTCAATGCTATCTATTTGTCATCCCTTCAGAACTTTCTTTCAGAATCGTTTATCAAAATCATAACAAAACAATTCCTATCGTAAGTACTAGCAGTCGATCGTTCTATTTAAGCAGGTGCGTATTGTACAATTGTGCAACATCAAATAATAAATATGTGCATATCAATAAATAAAAATAAATCAAAATTTTACCACAACTTGCATCACCATCACCATCCTGAAACTGTGCAGTACATAACCACCAAACTAACATGCTACTAATAAAATCTTTCAAAGACAACAGGCTCATCATAAGAATAGTCGATGTAATAGAAATATTTTTCACATATAAAAAAAATAATAAAATAGAAAAAAAATTGCTGATATATTTGCATGGGCTATTTTGGGTTTTAGCTATTTTTGTATGAATCAAAATCTCGCTCGTTTTTTATGATTGTGAATGTCTATTTTGATGCATACGTTTTTTATTGATTTCAACTTTTACTTACTGAGTGTGCAAAAACAAACTTGAAAATTAGAAGTTTGGACAGGATATCAAATTTGCTCATACCATATCATATTTTGAATCACGTGATCAGTTTGTAATGAATTTAGATGGAATAAATATATTTGAAATTTTGGTTTTGAAAAACGCTGTATTAGTAAAGGCTTCATGGTAGTTAAACTGAAATCTTATTTGCGAATAAAATGGTAAATCATAGTTTTGCTGTTAGTTGTTTCCAATTTGTACAAAAAGCATAAATTTTAATCAACCCGCAATTTTGATGCTTCCTTTTCTCAGCTTAGCCCAGACAAATAATAAAAACATCTAACAATCAGTGAGTTTGTGAGTTCTACATCAATATAAACACCTTTTGCGCAACTGTTAAACCAAATAGCAAAAAAAAATCCAAAAAAATACAAAAGCGGACACGCACGTTTAAGTAACTTCCTATAACATTTATTTTTTTGAAATCATCGCGCTTTTCTACCAGTTGGATTTGAGATGCTGCCTGTACTGTCTTTGATAATACTGTTGTTCGTAAAGACGCTGTTGTTCTGTGAGCAGATCCCGGTGGTTTTGGGCTTCTTGTTGGTGATGATGATGCTGTTGTTGGTAGGATCGCGGCGACCCGGACGAGTCGCGCCCAGGGTGGGCCTGAAGCGGCGAGTTCCAGTAGGACAAGGCCTCGTTTGTATTCGGATTGTAGGCGCCGATGGACGACGTGCTGCGCCCGTCCAGAGGTATCGCGTAAACGTGCTGGATTAGGGCAAAACAATAAGAGATTGGATGGATGGAATTATGCTAGTCGGGGAGGGATTTTCTAAGTGTTCCACATATTTTAGAAAAACGTTATTATGGACTTTCAAGAAAAGTTACACGTGTAATGTAGATAGATTTTGTTCAAATTCCACGTGATGCAAGGGTTCTGAATTTAATTTTCATTTAAAACGCATTTACGTAACGAAAAAAATTGCATTGTTTAATATTTCACTAAGATTTTGAAATACCTATTTTTTCTAGTTTAAAATTTTCAAATTTGAGAAAACAAACGCACTTCTAAATCTTGTCTTAACTTTTTTAACCCCAGGTGGTAAGTTAAAGTAACCGCAAAAAAATCAAAGTTGAATATATTTGCAAATCTTTAATTTTTTTTGTCAATTTGAAAACTTGCTTTATTTGACTTAAATACATACATTGATTTTTACATAAAGATACAAATTGTATACACCTATTCTGGGAATATCATTGTACTATCATAATATAATATTGGTTGCATATATATATTTGTTTCAATTAACTTATATAAGTATGAAAAGATCTATTAAAAACATACTGCCATGGCATATCTTTACGTTTCAAGAGTTTCTGAACATTTTGGCGGTTTTGGAAATAAAAAAATATGGCAGCCAAAAATGATTATTATATACATGCGAATCAAATTATCATATATTTTTAGAGATTTTAATAATAAAAACAAATTTCTATGGGCCAATGTTCATATAGAGATAAACCAATGTTTATCCGTTATTCTGAGTCGCGGCGCTTGCGCGTTTCGAAATTGTAACTCTAGGCAGATAATGCAGCTTTTAATAAAAAGTAAAAAATTTACAAAATATTTATAAAAGAAAAATTTTTTTTTTTTAGATAATTTTAGATTTTTTTTTTAAGATTTTTTTAAAAAAAAGCGTTTTTTCCAAAAATTTCAATATTCTCAAAAATATTTTTTTATAAGCTTATACAATTTTAAAACTTTTTTAATAGTTTTAAAACTGTTTTAAAATTTTTAATTTTTAGTACAGAAAGTTACAGCAATTTTCCATGCACTACTAGATGTAATTTTTTTATATAATATTTATAATTGAAAAATCGGATTTGAATAGAAAATGCGTGCAGTTTACTGAAGGCTATATGAAAATCTTCGAATATTATTCCTTGGAAATTCTGTGAATTTATCAGTAGGTGATTATTATTAATTATTAAGAGAAATTATGGGAGTTCATCAGTAGGTGTTTATCATTATAAATCGTTTTTATAAGTAATTATAATCGTATATTTATAAGTAAAAAAGTTTACTATTCAGTTTTTTAGAAATTTCATATTTAGTGATGTTTAAGATGAGGAAAGAAAATGTCTGAAGATATCGGGTTTTTGGAATTACGTGTACAGTTACAAATTAGCATTATTTATTTTATCGACTCAAAATATTTTCTCTGTTGATGTACTAAACGTCATATTGATATAAGATCATTTTTAGGATTGATATGAAAATTTCTCAATATGAGTCTGATGTTTGTCTTCTATGTGCTTCAGTTCATTGTATCATTTAATATAATAACTAAATCAAAAACTTCTCGATTCAGATTATCAAATAATCGAATTATATGGAAGTATAATCTACAGAATCATTTCCTTATCTATGCATAGAATAATCCAATTATCATTTGAGATCCAAATTGAGAGACGTAATAAAAATGTGGACTTGGAATAGTTTTAATTATATTAGAATAGATTAATAAAACGTTATGAGCTGCTACTTTTCACTTTTTAGGTGTAATTTTTGCAACAGATTGTAAAATTTATGGCAGGAGTAATTGAGTGAATTTTGTATCACCTTGCTATATTATTACTAAATTTTTTGTGGAATTTGGCATCATTTTATAGATTTTGGGTTTATGTGCAATTATTTTGAAATAAACTTTAGTGTCTGGATTCGATAACAAGCAATTACTTATATAACGCCTGAATTCAAATAAAAAAATGAAGATAATAAGTAAGCTATTATACTATAAACTTATCGTTTACTTTTATCTTCCTACAAAGTTTAGGCTAAAAGAGTTTTAAATAAAAAGTAGAAAATACGAACCCATAAAAAAATATTTACAACTGTAAAGAGAGAGTATGTAAAAAATTATTTACAAAAAATCCTAATCGCTTAAAAATACTTTTAGATAGATGGGTGGAGATGAAGTTTGCGTTATATACATTAACAAAATATTTCATTAAATTATTTACTAGGCAAGTAAAAAAACTATGAAATTAATATGTTGTAATTAGTTTACATAATACATTTGGTGTTAGTAGAAAATTTGAATCATATCTAACCTTTTGATTGCTTCCTCCTCTGCTGGTCTTATATATTGTGCAACCTGCTTGAATAATCGCGACTAAAACCAGGGCTGCTATACAACCAAGGACTGAATACAATCTGGTACCAGTAAGTCGGAAAAAGCCACCTCCAAAATCTTCAGAAGATTCCAAAACTGGTGCAGAAGTTACTTAGAGGAAAGTATCATCATTATAAATTGATAAAACAAATTTAACGAGTTTATTGTAAGCAATGATGATAATGCATCACTCGCTAGAGCAAATTGATCTTTATGGACTTCTGAACTAATAACTGTTGCTATTATATTAATATACTCACAACTATGGCTTTCAAAAACCAAGAATCCTGGATCAACATTCAAATTTCCAACTTTGCCAGGTGCCAGAGTGTCTCTAATAGCGCTTTTAACTTGCTCTTCGGAATCTGCTACAACATCGACATCATTGCTGACTGGATCCAGAGATCTGCCTTTTTCGTAAGAAGCTTTGTCAAGCAATAAACGCATTTTTGCTATCACAGCTCCATCCAAGCTAAAATAGTATAAATAAATCTAGACTCAAGTACACGACAAAATGGAAATTTTGCTAATTTAAGTAGAAGTTTCTTACTCTTGGAATTCCATTACATCAAGACTGCTAAAACCAGGCAAATGTTCCAGGGGTCCACGGAATGCACCAGTAACTGTATTTGCAAGTTGATCAAAATCTTCACTATTTGTGTCAGGTGCTGTAAAACCTTCGGCAAGCTGAAGAAGTTTTACTTGCATTGTGTAAACTAGACGAGGTGGAGGTGGACGGGTGGTTGCTTCTTCACGACCGATGTCTAGATAAAATTATTCAAATTAATTGTAGATAGATGATGATGAGAATTCGAATTCGCATTAAGCATATCTTATTTGTTATACATCTCATATAATTTTATAACTGACCTCTTCCGCAACTCTTGATGCAAATACGTTTCTCTGAAACAACTGGAGTTGTAGTATGCCTTCTTGTTTTTTTATTCACGCTATTAAAAGCACCTCCATGAACTGGGAACATCATGTATAAGCAATGATCTTCAGTGAAAGATAAATCCTGAAATTGTATAAATGATTTAACCTCTGGATAATAAAATGACGCATCTGAGTACTATAATTATATTACAACAAATTTGCATACGTAAAAGTTATTAAAAATTACAAATGTTAAAGTTGAGATATGTAAACCGTTGGAATTTAACTTCAATGAACTTTGACAAACCTGTGATTTATCTTTGCTAATTCTTTTTCTTGTGAACGATATCGTTGTGACCCCATCTTGCAATTTAGCACTGGTGTTGTAGATATCTTGGGAATCATCAAGCTTTGGCATTCCGTAGCCATTGATCCATGCGTCCATCAAGAATGGGCGTCCACCTTTGTCAACCCACCCTAAGACAGCATCTGTTTGCGACTACAGTGATGAAAGATAGAAATAGTAAAGATTTGTTTGAGCTAAATTGCTTTTTGATTCCGAATATCCATTTTTTGGAACATTATTAAAAAATAGTCTTACCATCTTATCGTCATCAGAGAAGCCAACGCCTGTCCAAGTATCTGTATGTGTGGTCTTAATAGTGAATCGCATTGCATCTCCTCGATCTGTGAGTTCCCAAGATGCATGGTATTCGCAAGAACCAGCTTTATCTTTTTGGTCGGGGTCACAACCTCGTGGAGTTCCCCATGATCCTCCACAATCACCAATAATTGATGCAGAACCAGAAGAATTTGGTGTTGGTTTTGCTTCATCTAAAACAGAACCAAAATATCATAAACATAAGATATAAATAATTGAAGTAACAATGGTAGAAGCATGTTGAAGTATTATCAGGCAAATTGATGAATCATTCCAAGTTTTTTCAACGGTCAATAGTTTCTACAATTTTCTTTATAATTACCAAAGAAATTAAGTGTAAGCGCTCCCCTTTGACTTCCATGTCCATGGTATTTCAACTCATCCGCTTTGTAGAAATCTTTCATTGATACCGCCTCCTTTTCTATACCTGATGGCGGATTATGGACGTAGTGCCCAAATTCCTACAAGAAACATATAGTATTGTTAACATATAAATTGGTTGTATGTTTTATATAGCGCAATTATTACTTGTCCCCTAGCCCATATGACATGCATCAACTCCTTCTCAAATGAATGATCTGTTGGTTCTGTAGCTTGTAACTTCTTCCTGAATAGAATTGTTGTCACACCGTCTTTTTCAAAGCCCATGGCAGCAGTCAAATCACTTTTTCCACCCCAGAATGTATCCATTCTTGGTGTCGATCTGTAAAATGCAGAACAACTGTTAATGATGTGTTCCAAGGCGACCAAATTTTGTTTCCTGACCTGTCTCTGGTATAATAGTCCCAAATTCTGCTGGCTGTTCCTCTAGCTGTACCAATAACAATATCTGTACAATCCATAGGACTGAAATCGTGTTTAGGAGCGTAGGAGTCTGATTGAGCTTGAGCAGACTTGCTGACTGGTGCTGATTTGGAAGCTGGATAATTGGATTACATTATAAATTGCATTATATTACTAAGCATTATATTACTAAGTATTGATGTCAGATAAGCAGTTGATAAAGATACTGATTCTCAGGTATAATTTTTGAGTCATTATTGAATCAAATATTATTGTATATCAGCGATATATTCTGACACCATTACTTTTATCAATTTATATTTTTTACACCTGAGTCTATCAAATCTTAGTTATATGCAAATCTAGCAAATATGCTAAAAATTGATTATATATTTAATAAGATGCTTTTATCAAAGAAGTCAGATATTAGTAATACTTTCACTAGGACAGTCTTTTAATAATGAAGTATAAAGAAAAACATTAGTACTGTTATACCAAGTTTAAGATTTTTAAATACCATACTACAATATATGAAGAATATTTACATTATGTACAGAGTAATATTACCTAAGTTAATAATTTTCAAAATTTATAACTCTAGAAGCAATAAATTTTAATATTTCTACTGTTATACCTTTAGCTGTGGTTGACTCTGATTTTGAACTAGGTTCCGGCTCTGATTTAGGTTCTGGTTCAGGTTCTGATTTTGGTTCGGGTTCCGACGTTGGTTCAGGTTCTGAGCTAGGCTCTGGCTCTGAACTTGGTTCAGGCTCTGAACTGGGTTCTGGCTCAGAGCTCGGTTCCGGTTCGGAACTCGGTTCTGGCTCAGAATTTGGTTCTGGTTCAGATTTTGGCTCAGGTTCAGAAGCGGGTTCTGATGTAGGTTCTGAAGTAGGCTCAGGTTCAGATTTAGGTTCTGGCTCGGATTTAGGTTCCGGTTCTGCGTTTGGTTCACTCGTAGGCTCCGGTTCTGCGTTTGGTTCCGAGCTTGGTTCTGGTTCAGCAGATGCTGGTTCGGGTTCAGAACTTGGTTCTGGTTCAGAGCCGGGTTCTGGTTCGGCGCTTGGTTCAGCTGCCGAAACTGGTTCGGCATCGTGGAAGTCAATAAATGCTGTTTTGGATTTTCTGATGCCCTCGTGTGGTTCGCTCAAGTTTTCTGTTGAAGGCTGAGTAATTGTATAGGATTCGCCCCAATCGGTTTCGGAACTTGGACGCACAGAAGAACCTGATGGACGCGATAAACGTGCAATAGATTTCACCACATATAAAAATCAAACTGTGTCTCTCAAGGAAAAGGGATACAAGTTGAATATTTGAAAAAATTAAGGTATCGTATCATGTACTATTTTTAATACCAAAAATGGTTCTGGTGATATGTTGAAATAGTCTGACTCATCGATTATATTTATTTTAAAGTAGAATTATCATCATAGCAAAAATTAAGAGTCACTTAAAAAAAACAATTTTTTCATGTACAACGTTATTGCGATGGATGTTTTAAAATTTAGATATGCTTTGAAAAATTATGCATATATATATTACATTTATGTGGTGCAAATGCACGTATTTCCTTAAGTTTGCCTATGGTTATTTTTCATAATTACGTTTCTAATTTATTTGCAATAACTAAACGACTAAATAAAATTCCTCTAATAATCAGAATACACAAAAGTAGTCAAATTTCAGTCTAGTCTTAAGCTAATATATCTGTTAAGTTAAATCAATCTGAAGATCCCAAAATTAGTATTTAGAAGTACATCCTTCAGAATTATTAGAGAGCAAATAGTATAGTTGGTGCAAATATATCAAAGTGCTCAGTCTATATAGTGTGAGGTGAAAGGTGTCTGTGTTATGTACACGCTAATTACTCCATTTTTCATTTAGCTATCAAATCAAACTTCTAGTTATGAGAACCTAAACTAATTTTGTATAAAATAATAATTACGAACCTTCTGCTTCACGCTTTCTGCGACCTGGAATAAAAAAATGCTGTAAATACTATAATCGTTTTTACTAAAATTTTGAACTAAACTACTAAGATCATATTTAGGTAGAGGCGTACTATGCCTAGGTAGTACCTCAAATTATAATTTTTTGGTGATCCTTAGTACAACTTACTACACTGATAGTACAACTTACTACATCCTAAATTTTAAATATTTAATTTTTTTCTACTAACCGTGTCTGGTACTGACTCTATAACTGACGCTGGTTTGCACCGTGACATCTGGTTCCGATGTTAGTTCTTCATTGGCAGCAGGCCTGGCCACTCGTTTGGTCTTGGTTTTTTCTCCACTGTGTGGTTCTGGTTCCGCAGTAGGTTCACTAGTTGGTTCAGGCTCTGGTTCGGCGCTTGGTTCACTTGTTGGTTCCGGTTCTGGTTCTATTATAAAATCATAATGATCAACAACTATATAGAACTAGAAACATAAACAAAGAACTAGCATAGAAGTTACAGATAGTGAAGTTGTTCATTTTTTAATAAAATTGCAGAATTTTATAATAAATTTGTATCAAGTTTTTCATATAAGTGTATTTTATTCCGAGCAGGTGATTTTCTAATCCCGTGTTCTCGGTTCATTAGAATTTTCTCAAGCAGAACAATAAGATTGTTCTGTTTGTATACCAACAATGTTAGTGATTGCTGCATTACAAAACTCACGCATAATGAAGTAATGGTAATTTTTTTAGCTTGAAATGAATTAATATGAGCTATTATAATAATGAACTACTTTCACCATTCATAGTTTTTTCCGTGTTGTCGATTGAAGTTTATCTGCGGTTTCAGAGTATGAGTATTTTTGCATCTTATGTAATAAAGCATAGAATAATAGATTGATGTTTTATTCTTGAGCTGGTTAATGCTCTATGAATTACTAACTACTGGTACCAAGTCACATAACTAACTCAGTTTGATATCTAGCAGGATTAGTAACCACTGGTACCAAGTCACATATCTAACTCAATCAGTTTGATATCAAGCAGTATAGGGGCGATGTACTGAACCATTTGAATAACCGTGTAAGGCTAAAAAAAATTGTACAGGTTATTCTCAGCATGCTAAGTACAAAAATCATAGCCTAACTGGTTTTAGTCCTGCACGTCGTCATCCATCAGGAGTTTGCACAAAATGCCCAAAAATTGAATTTTAAGCCTCAAACTTTTTTTTATTAACTCTTTTATTTACAACTGCCCAGTAAAGGAAATTCAGTAAATTTAATGAATTTACAAACTTTAACACAAATTTTATTTATTTATTGACAAGTTCAAAAATGCCAGGCAATTTCAACCTGTACAAGCACCTGACAACAGAGCCCATAAGTTCAGTTTTATGAGCAAGCATATGCATTTAATAAACTTTGTCCTATATAAGGATAATTTTATACATGTTTTTTTCTAAATTAGTACAATTTTTTTGTAGATTTACTGGAACACCATTATTGAGAAGATTCGGTAGCTCTTAGTCTAGTTTCTATACCAGATTTTTACTGAAGATCACAGATCATCTAATATATGATGTCAAATGATAAAAACTTTTTAGAGCATTGCTGCAAGATGTATATGAATTTAATAAACTTTGTACTATAAGATTAATTTTAGACATATGTTTATTTAAATTAGTGCAATTGGTCCAGTTGTTATACCAGATTTTCATGGAGATCATAGATTTCTAATATGATATCAAGTGCTATCTGTTACCACCACTGCTCGATATCAAGCTAGTCGAGCTGGTCATCGAACTCACACTATGATAATATATTTTGTGATTTTTTATTAAATATCCAGCGATGTCACTGAAAGACTATTCTCACTTGATCATATTTGAGATCTGTAATTTCAAGTGCAAATCTTATATCATACTTCTTGATATCAAGCTGGGCGAGCATGGGATTGAACCTGAAACTAGTGATTTCTACGTTTCTTTATTTTATTTTTTCTTAATAGCGATCTTTAGCATATGTTTTTTATGGAAGGCAATCCACTACTTGTCCTTTTTTAGTTCTGGTATTTCTTTAATGTATACAATTTTTTAGGGCATTGCTACAATGTATATTCTCATCACTAGAAATATATCTAATATAATCTATGATGTTAAAAAATGAATTAGGAATGAACAAAAAGTTTATTTCTTATGTCTATGCATTCATTGATATTCCAATATGCGGTAAGAGCATTCTAATCAACGATACATAAATATATCTAATTTTAATTAAATGCAAAGCTTTTTAATATAATCATCTTCATTATATTCAAAGACATATAATGAATTTCATGTCTCAAGACTATGAAATTTAATTTGAAAGCTAAAAAGTTCAAATGCCGCTACACCATACCATGACAATCTCGTTCCATCAAACGCGGCACGATTCCGATTAGTTTCGTAATAATTTTTGATATAAGATATTATGATTTTAGGCTAACTGTGATCATAATGGGCTTTTATCTTATTGAAGTGGTAATTATAAACTTAATGACTCTATTATTACGATGTCGTGCTCCGTGAAATGTTCGTGCAGGTCGGTGTTGTCATTCCGTGGAATATGGAACTGTTATGGAAGTGTTCATATCTGAACATTTATATATGCATTTCATGATGTAATTAAATTATTATTTTATGTCTAACAGTATACGTATAATAGACTGTTTGTAATTTACGAATAATTATAAAGTTTACGACAAATTGTGTTTTTGCAATTGTGTACCAAGCTGTTCGAGTATGGGATCGAACCTGAAACTAATGATTATTAGTCCACTTTTTTTTAATTTTTATTTTTATGCACCAATGTCTATTTCAACAAAACTATTCTTACTTGAGATCGTGTTTGAGTTCTATATACTCAAGTGAAAAACTCATCATACTGCTTGATATCAGTTCTTGAAAAAATATACTCACTTGATCATATCCGAAAACTATAACTTCAAGCAAAAATCTTACTACTTAATATCAACCTGGTCGAGGATGGAATCGAACCTGAAACTAATGGTTACTAGTCCATGTTTTTTTTATTTTTTATCCACAGCAACGTTCCCAATAGACTAATCTCACTTGAGATCATGCTTGAGGTCTATATATTCTCAAGTAAAAATCTGTTATCATACTACTTGATATCAAGCTTGCTCAAGGTTGTGGTAGTAATTGCAAGAACATGTTCTTACTACTAAGCTCTAAGGAGGTGTCCATCAATCACGTGATGTTTTTAGGGGAAGGTAGGTTGTTTGACAAAAAATTACGAAATATCACGTGGGGTAGGGAGAGGTATAGTAAGATATTACGTATATTATTTTTTATCTAATTTTTTTTTTAAAAATCTAACAATTTTCAAATAAAATAAAAAAAATTACAATTTTTTCTTGTAACTAAAAATACACGTGATAGGAAAGAGACGGTAATTTTAAATAGGGTCCAAAAATCCTAAGAAAAATTGACCCTGTGATTAATGGACGTGATTAATACACGTGAAATTTGATAGAAAAGGGGCGGTAATTTTGAATATGGTCCAAAAATCATAAGAAAAATTGATCACGTGATTAATGGACGCTCCATAAATTAGAGTATGTAAACTATACCTTTTGGAACATTATAGCAAATTTATCTTTGCGTTTTATAACTCCACTTAAATTTCTCACAGAAATATTATTGTTGATTAATTTATTTCTATTACATTTATCTACCTATTGTTGTATCTGCCGCGGCAGCAATTCTCTTTCCAATCTGCGGGAAGTTTCTGCATTTGGCGGTGAGAGATCGCGGTCTCCAGCCCAAAGCGGCGTATGATGTCCCGTTCACGACCATCACAACCTAGAACAAATTCGTGAAACAATTACCTACATTCAATTAGATTGTGGTCACAGTTTTTGTTATTTTAAACTAGATCACATCGTTTTTATTTAGATAGGTATAAATGAGAGATGTTTTCTCGAATGGTGCCAGAACATGGCATGTTATTTGATGTCAGTAGTTTAATCTAATATTTATTGCTAATTATATTCTATAATATAATTATAATTATTTTTGGAAATATTTTTACAAGTATTTTTACATCTCATTTACTTTATAGTATATCAATAAAATTTCTAAATTAAAATACCACGTTATCGAAATGTTTAGTTCCACATAAATGATAATATATTTCAACTAAAACATATTATTGTATAATAAAAACTTCAATAGTTCTGCGTCATTAATTATTAATCAATGTACAACATATTGAACGATTTTTTTTACACAGATATTAATTGAAATTTATCTTCAACCAGCCGGATATAACTTAGTAATTAATTCCACCTTGCATTTCATTTTCCAACTATCAAAGTTCTTGAAGTTTAATTATTAATGTCATCGAAGGCTAATAATACCTAAATCAACTAAAGACAAAAAATAATCTGACATCGTCACAGTAACCTATTTATCGCTATTGATTATTGAAAACCTTATAATAATAATTGATCGTGTACTATTCAACCTCAATTGCGATATAACAATTAATATATTCTAATTAAAATGTCTTATATGCACATGTCATCAGGGACAGTAGAACAAATGAAGATAATAAGAACTTTTGCATAAGAACCGTAAAATATATATTTAAAATTCTTTGAAAGTTGGTCACGGCATTAAAGAACATCGTGTTTGACTATTATCAGGTTAACGAGGAAATAATGACAAAAGTATTGTTTACAATACATTGGCTTTGGACGACTAGTTTAATTAAATAATATAATTATTAATCGACTTACTACGGTAATTCGCTTGAAAATTGAATTTGTACGAATTTAACAATATATCAATGAGTAAGATAAACTAGTGGTGCATGGCATCGTGCCTTAAGGTAAATTGCTGAAACTTCCCATACCTTAATGAAATATTCCAGGAATATTAAATGTTTTCAAATAAATTATTATAAATATAGTAACTTTTATTATTCTTATTCTATAAAAATTAAATTAACAAAACTTAATCAATCCGATTTGAAATGAAGGACATTGTATAATATTTATAAGAATTATATAAACTAAATTGCAAAGTTAAAATTATTTATTTGAAGTATTATATATAAGTAATGTTTAGAACTTTAGCTAGAAACTAGAATCCGAATTAGTTTTAAATCTTTCCTCAAAAGCAATCGTTTTTTCAACACAAGCTATTTTTTTTTAAATCATTCAAATTGGATGCTTAGTTTTCTCAAAAACTGCCATATTTTGCACATTTAGCTCTGTATCTTTGAAATGGCTGGGCCTGCCTTTGCCAAAAACTAATAACCACTTCTCCCAATCATTACTAATTGAATGTTTTTTAGATTATTCAAATCGGATACTCCGATCTCTCAAAAACTCGATTTCTATTTTTTGCATTCTTTGCTCTGTATCTCCGAAACGTCTGGACCTGCCTTTGTCAAAAACTAATCAGCACAGTTTCCTTTCAATAGGAATCGAATGTTTTTTGAACCATCTAAATCGGTTGATCCGTGCGCCCGAAAACGTGGACGAAAAATTGTATCCTTGCATACATACACACACACACACTCATACACAATTTCATCCATTTTTTTCTGAGGTATGCCAAAATGTTCAGAAACCTTCAAAACGTGAAGAAATGTAAAAATTTTCAATTTCGATTTTTGGACAATTACAATAACTTACCCTAGGAGAAGTTAAAAATTATCTTATTACTACAATAACTTTTACAAAATGGGGGTTTGTGGCAGAAGGGTAAAAATTTAGGGTTGTATGCGTTTTTCAGTCACCAATTATAAAAAAGTTAAACTTAAAAAAAATATTTCCCCAACCCTTACAGAAGATTTTAAAAATCGGTCAAGCCATTTCGGAGGATTATTGCCACTAACACCATGACACAAAAATTACCAGTAAATAATAACAATGCGAAACGAGACCATAATTATCCAATTCCTCACTCGAAAATCTTCTGACATTGATAAATATACAAAAACAGAAAGTTCGATATAATAAATTCGAAGTTTCCTGACCACCACCTCTGGTGCCGATACTCTCACAATATCATTCCATGCGTCCATAATTGCACCGAAAAAGAAATCCATTCAAATAATAAATGCACCGCATTTAATATTTCCCAGTATGGATATAATGCAAAAGCAATTTCGTTACCGATGACATTTACAAGAAATCTTCATAATTCGCGCCGTGTTAATGAACTTTATATTTATTATAACGTTACGGTAGTTTGAGTGTCCTTCATCAAGTATTTGTTCTGGAGGAGTGAAGTTTATGAAGCGTTCGAGATTGGATTGCAAAATGAATTTGCTCTGTCAATCGCTTTTATGAACTCATTTCACACGAGGAGAAGTGAATTAACTTTTGATATTTTAGTTGTTATATAATATTATTAATGTTTAATGTTGTTTAATCTGCTTTAGTTTCTCTCGATAAATCAATGTAAATCGACGAAAATAATTAAACAATTAATTACGAAGCTGCTAACTTTTATATATACATTGAACTAGTTTTGAAACAATCTAACGGTTTTTAGTCACATTTAATAACAATTAATAATTATATATAAATTTTCATTTACATCAATAAAATACAAGTTAATTTTGATTAAAACATTAAATTTTTTGTTAACTCACCGTAGGGTAAGTTATAGTAATCGCAAAAAAATTAAGAATGAAAATTTATGCATATTTTTACTTTTCAAGACTTTTTGACCTCTTTGGCAACCTTAGAAAAAATGTATATTTTTTTTTATTTACATTTAAGAATTACAATCTGTCGTTCTTATACAACATTCAGTAATTTTGATGGTTTATTAGATTAAAAAAAAGGTCGAAGGTCACCCATTGGTGATCGATTCGATGTTGGATATGTTTAGCTTATAAATGTAGCTTTGTTGTGGAAATATTTAATTAAGCCTACGACTAATTTAAAAATTATAGTATTACTGAAGAATATCAAAAAGGGGCCGTTTTCTTCTGAGCCGTTCAATGCCATGGTTTTTCATTAAGTTTTTGGCCATGATGTTAGAGTGCTTCTGAATTCTATCCTTTTATCTTAGACTGAACTTTTCAACTTCTTCCTTAACAGTGTTAATGTTCAAATCTGTATGAACCAACCAATTTGGGATATATTTGGGTGCGTTTATAAATTCTTTCAAAATCTTGTTTTGAAATCTTCGTATTATGGCAATGTTGGATTTGCGTGCCGTTCCCCAGAGCTGTATTCCGTACGTCCAAATTGGTTTCAACATGACTTTGTACAGGAGCTGTTTTTGTGTATGTGCGGATACAAATTTTCGTCGACGGGAACACGAATCAACCGATTTGAATGATTCAAAATACAGTCGATTCGTCTTGATGGGAAGACGTCCTGATTACTTTCTGGCAAAGGCAGGTAGAACCGTTTTGAAGATATTTCCAAAAAGTTCAACAATAGCAATTCAGTTTTTGAAAGAACGGAGCGTCCGATTTGAATGATTCAAAAAACATGTAACTGAAGAAGAGTTTAGAAGAACATTTTACTGAAGAAGAGATATAATGTGTATATTTTTCTAGATTCAGCGAATATCGTCATACCAATATTGGCAAATACCAGTCAGCCAACGAAATTAATTAACTTTGACCACAGATTGAATGATGAACTGATATTCTTTGAACTAGAATTTTTGGGAAGATAGGATCAGTAGTTTTAGAGATCCAATAAACAATATTAAAAAAAGTCATTTGGCGGTCAAAAATTCTTGTTAGGCATCAAATTATCAGATATTTTAAAGAATTTTCAATAATAAGTTGTTTATATTTCTTTTTACCGTTAAAAGTTTTATTCCGATTGAACTGTTTGTGTATATTAAGCTTTACATTTCCATCATCAATTTCAATCTCGTATTTACCACAAAGGCAACAAAATACCAATCAAATAATGAAATCGATAAAGTGCATTGAAATTAATAGGCTCTGGAATCCAGGGTGAGAGAATGTTTTTACACGTTTTCATCATTATATGACTTGCATATCACAATTACGCGCTCAAGCTTTTCATTTCAAATACAATTTCCTAGATCATCTGTTGCGTAACAGAAATTGCAGAAAAATGATTCATTACTTAGAAAATTCAATGGCTTTACATGTACTTGATAGTCGAGATACAGTTTTATTATTTAGATTTATTACAGCAAGCAAATTGAAAAGTTGGGGCAATTTTGTTTTTATTTTTTACTGTGTTCTTAGAATTGTTGTTCACGGTCTTAGTCCCTAAGTTTAAATGAATAAAATTAATAAAAAATATCCACAATAATTTCACCAAAGCTCTAGATTGCTCTCAAAAGCTCATATACAAAGTGAGATTTTTTTTGTTATATTTTTTAGTTAAGGTCAATTCTATCATCCCGTTTTTGAACAAATATCCGTAAATATTTTAGGCGTACTTATGAGATACCAGTCAATATTTACAGAAAATCCATCCCTTCTATTTCAGTGGATTTTGCTAGAAATAAGCATGCAAACATTGCACACCACTATGCTCTTTCCATATTAAGCTCAATATCAACTTTATTATACCATAATAAACGAAAATACATTTAAAAATTCCGATGGCATCCTCGGATAAGAAAGAATCGCGCCTTGTGGCCCTCCGTGACTAAAATCGCATTGCAAAACGTTGACCTATTACACGGGCGGCTTCTATGTTGAATTGCATGCCATTAAATGCATTGGCATTGCATGAGCCACGTAACAACGTAAGAGAAAAACATTGCTTTAGGACAGGCGCTGCCAACCCTTTGCCAGCGGAGGATAAAGGAAATATAAAATTAGTAGTAGGAAAAATACTGAAACTTCATTTGTTTGTATTTATGAGTGCATTATACGAATATTATGTTCAATTACGTAAATATTACATAGTAAACTTTGTCGCAATTTACAATTCACATTCGTCAATTTCAAGACAATATTGTCTACAGATATAATGTGGATATTTTTCTAGATACAGCCAATATCGTCATACCAATATTGGTAAATACCGGTTAGCCAACGAAATTAATTAATATTGACCACACATTGATCTGCCAATTTTGAATCATTATATGATATTAGCAAACCGGGCGAACTCCGTTTCACCACCAGATGGTTTCATTTTATGTAACATTTCGATTGGTGATTAAAAGATGAAGAAAAAAATTGCCTGCTATTGAAATTGAATGAAAATTTGCATAATACACGTGATTGTTTTGATGGTTTCCGATTGAGCTTATTTTTTCACTTTTTTGCACAATTTTACAGTAAACACAATGCCGGTTGTCACATGAAATTAACTGAGCAGAGAACAATGAGTAGCAGTCAAACAAAAAATATTAGTTTGTAGTACATGCTAAGTATCAGAGATGATGCTGTATGTGAAAAAAGAAAAAGTTGAAATCTGAAATCTGTTGAAATTTTTCTTCAATTTTCTTTGCTATAAACCTCATGGAGCCCGAGGTCTTTACAACGAATGCAAAATCGTCGAAATCGGTTTGTGCGTTCTGGAGTTATATCGTCAGGAAGGAAAACCCAACTTATTTTTAAATAATAGATAAATTGGATTCATATTCAATGTTATAAAATTACATCTGTTATTAAATATGAAGCTATTTTCTATATTTTAAAAATAGTTGTTTATCCCTGATTATCTGTTGCTCTGCTGGCATCAATGACCATATAACACATGCCACGGCAACTTTTCAAGATAAATTTATAGATTAATACCGACCGTATTATGCAATTACCAAAATTATATAACATAAATGTTAAATTAATTTGAGTCAATAAATTGCCGTAAACGCATGAGAAAAGTGAAATTCTTGGGAATCATAAATTCATATCACTGATTAATTAGACTGTGGGCTCACAAACATTAGGTGTAAAAAATAGTTCAATAGCAAGTAATGAATGTGATTGGTCGATTAAATATTATTATTATTATTATTTGTATCAATTACATTTTTCTTACCTCAATTTCTTTCTGTTCTTCCAGTATCCTCCAATGTAGCCTAAAGTCTGGGCTCAATGTTTCGAAGTGTATCCCGAAAAATCGATGTCGGTAGTTTTCATCGGAGACCCTGAGGACAAATGTAGAAATTGGTAAGTAATAAACATTGTGCAATTTATAACCTCAATGGTAGAAAGTGCATGCCTCGAAAGTAATACGCCATAAAATTTATTTATGTTTTGAAACGAAACAAGTCGTTTCGCGAATGCGACGAATGCGGAATTTCAAATGCCATTAAGGTGTTTAATATGAAAATTAGATTTACGTTTAATGATGCATCACCAACTTGGTAATATAATATTGAAATTGAGATATTAGGATTGTTGGTGAGTGCTGATTTTATTACGTGAAAATTATCAGTATTTACTACTTGACAGACAGCATTAAATTTGTAACCGCAGCTTTTGCAAAATATCAACATATAACAGTAGTCATAAATCATTGAAAAATACTCGTCAGATTGAAGAATTACTTTAACAATAATAATATTAGCACCACCACTGGGCAGCTTGATACATCTTTTCTTCTTTATATTTATCAAAAAATTACTTAATATCAGGCAATTATAATTATTATTATAAATTACAGTTATATTATAAAATCACTTTTGGTCCTTTTTTAATTTTGGTACAGAATATATTAATACGTTATGAATTTGAATACTTTATTATTCATTTTGTTCAAATTATTTAGTCTATTTTCTAGTTTAGCCCTATTTTATAGAGTTTAATGAAGTATTTTGTATTGTAACCAGACGAGTTGAGTTGGCTTGAGAAAGTTGGATCCTAAAACCTTAGAATATCATGAATTCATGACCTCTAATTTTTAAAACTATGTTCTTCAATACATGTATGATTTACAAAATTCATACTAAAGTTTTTATAGACTCATTCACTTAATTCGCTAAAAAAATTATTTTATTAAATAAATTTTCACATTGGTGACCCCAACGTGATTTGATCACCCAACCTACTGATATTTACTATTTCAACAACAATTCAAGAATTCATATTAAAACCATAAGTTGAGAAGGTCTTAAAGGATACGTACAGACTTTTAACTATTTTAATAATACAGTTAAATAATATCTAGAAAATATTCTTTGATATCTGTTTAAAAATAATAGAAAGAACAGTGCTTATTTTTAACATTTTAATGGAACGCTCAAGAAGTGAAGACAAAAGGTTCATAGAATGCATTTAATATACAATGAATCTAATTAAATTTATATTTTGTGATCAAAATTCTTTCTTGATTGTGCTGTATTTTTGACTTAATTGCACTTCTTAAGTTCCAGGCCGTACTCTAGAGAGAAATAGATTTACACCGGATCGATTTATCTGGATTATTTTCGATCATTTTAGTCACTTTCCAGCAAAACATTTGAACTCTCGTAACTTTTGACTGAATTGAGATAGTATATCTTCGACATAAATTAAAAATATCTAATTAAATTGGGAATATTGAAAAATCTAACCGGCTTTGAAAGATTTTTTAGCTTATCTATCACCATTCGCGAGATATTCTAATAAAACCTTTTAAATTTTAACGACTTAGTTTACTTAAGGTCGATTAACTTGAAAACTATTTGAACTAAATTCATAACAGTTCTGTAGCAGCTTTATAGCTTTATAGTGAATAAACTAAAAAAATCGCAAATCTAGAGAAAAATATTCTAAATATCATAATATTCTTTTAATAAAGTTTATAATAGGGTAGAGTGAGGCCTTAAAGGTCAGCGGGGTAAAAAGGTCCAATACCATTATCTCAATAGAATTTTTTACAATACTTTGTCAAAGTATAAGGAAAAAGAAGTATAACCAGCTACCTGTTCATTCTTACGACTTAGCTATCAGGATAAACGACCATGTATCAATAATCATATCGAAAGTATTTTTATTAGAAGATTTTTTTTGGCTTTTTGGAAGAATGTGATGATTATTTCAAAACATATCATATGCAAATTAAAAATGGAATCACAGTGAATATGCTGATCAGTGTAAAATAATTCTTCTGTGAGAAAAATTGTGTAATATTAGGATATGTTTTGTAGTTGGAAGCATCAAATTTCAACATTTTAATTTCATGTTATTTATCATTTATACTACGCATTTCACGCAAATTATATTAAACTTTCTTACGTTTATTGCATCCGGGTCCATACCATCCCAATTCGCAATAGCACTGTTGTCTCGGTAGCGAACTTCCTCCATGGTCGACACATCTTCCTCTTTGACCGCAGTCGCCGTCTTCCAGACATTCTTCACGGTACTGACATCGAGGACCTCCGTAGAGACGGTCGCATTTGCATTTTCCAAGCAAATATCTTCCGTGGCCGAAGCAGGACTCTCTGTAGTGACGACCTAGGAGAAAAATAGAGATTTTCTCAATAATGGATCTTCATAGTATGATAATAGATTTTCATAGTATTTCAAAACATTCTGCTCCATACTTTTGTCTTAGAGAAAAGACCTAGATTTTTCTTAATTCAACATGGTAAATATTTGGCATGGAGTGGCATTGGCATTTAGGTATATAATATAAACATAATAGAGCTTCTATCTAAATAATACATTATGCGTGATGCGCACGCATCAAGACGGCCGTATAAAAAAAGAAAGACCAACTGCAAAAGTCCTCTTCTACCTTCGGCGGCCAACGAGGAAAGACCAATATACGAATTGTACCAATATACGAATATTCAACAATAACAAACAATAGTGAATAAAAACAAATTCTTGTTATTCAGCAATCACTTCATACATATTTCAAAATATGATACACTATACTATTGGTATAATAGAATAATGGTTTTGTCTAAATTTGACATGATAAACAAACGAGAGCTTCAACATAATTACCAAAAATAAAAATGCTAGCATTCTAGTTTATTCGTTCTCGTAGATTTATATAGTATTTTTGGATATGTAACGTCATTGAGACATCAAACGTGTATAGTATATTACAACTGCAGATATATGATAAAAACACATCATAAACTCATGACGATTTTTAACCAAAAGTGGATAAAATTTAGAAGATGATTTAAATATACTTACGATCTTTTATATCAATATCAGCACAAGACCAAAATCTGTAGTTGCCGCCCCATTCATCAGCTTGACGCAATAATCTCAATGTGCAATTCTCACAAGTAAAATCAGCTGGCAAATGTACCAAGAAAGATTGTGCCCTGAAATTATTAAAGATTGTTAAACATGACGCAAACGCAAAAGTTACTCTAACATACTTAATAAAATAGACTCTTGAGTGAACTATAATCTCCAAATAATTTGGAGAAAACACTAAATTTTTGAAAACAAAGTTTTTCCCGCTACTAAGCAAAAGCAAGCTTTTTATTAACACTCTTCAATGTTTTCATGCGTTATTTTTTTGTTTATTTGTTGACTTTGTATACACGTACATCAGTCATATACATTTTATAATTAATCTTTACACTTTTATTTCATTTGCTTGTATATAATTGTATAGTGCACCATATCAATAATGTTATAAAATTGGTCGAGATCGAGATTTTTTTTTTTACTATCTTCCTCCATAGTTCTTACGATATTTCTGCTTTACATTTTTATCAGCATTATTTTATTTGCAGTAAAAAATATAAAATTTATTTTAGTTTACTCACGTTGCATCTTGTTTAACAAATTCAGAACCACCACTTGATGGTGTCAGATCCAGAAGTGGTCGCTCCCAAATAATCTAATAGTTGCAGTCGGAATCCACCCTAGGAAAAAACAATAAATCCATCAAGAAAATCTTTCAATATCAGGATAATCAAGAAACTTATTCTATACTTGAATATTAGGGTAAATGACTTCTGCAAATTGGATCAATATTTTATGCAAAAAACAAAAGCTGCATAAGAATACCGAGAGAAATTCAACAATCATCCAAATTTCGTAGCAAATTCCAGAAAACTATTATAGAAAGTGGAAAGGCAGGCAAAACGCGACTTAAACTCAGTCAGTATTGATTTTTGATGAGTACTTGATTTACATTATAATTTTATTAATCAAAGGAATACATTTAATTTTATATCATAGTCATTAGAATATGGTTATAATTGATCTATCGAATAGAAAATAAACTATTGAGGTGCTTGTCCTACATGTGGTTATTTTAATAGAATGTTTATACACCAGACAATTGTAAATAATTAAACTTTTGCTGAATGCTTTGAGCTGGACAGTTCTTAATAAAATATAAAAGGTGCAAACAATTAAGGATTTAAATTAGATAATAGAGGTAACCATATGACTGCAATCGTTTTTATTTCTATTATACTCTTTGATATGTGTATATGCTTTGTATAACTTTTAAAAAAATCTTTCATCAGCAAAATATAGAAAATTGTTTTTAAATGAGGACTATCATATAAGTTTAGTGCCAAAAAATTGCTTGGTCGATAATTACATTTCTTGATCATTTTATGATGAACTTACAAACTATTTAAACATGTTGTTCTATACTTTATAGACTTCTATATACACAATAAAAAAACATCTCGAATACAATACTCATAATTTTTTTATCACCATTAGAAAGAACAAATAGTAAATCACTTTACACTTTTACAACTTCATTCATACTCTCTTCATTACGAATACAATAACATTGAGATGAGAACAGATAAAATCTTAATTCAAAATTAAGATCAGGTATAATATGAACCCGCAAATAATTCTGAAGATATAATACGGAATTTAAATCCAATTTAACGGCATTCACGCGTTTCATGTCATTTTATTGGATGAGAATATCTCTGTTAACTTTCTCATGTGCGAGCAAGACTCCGAGGATAATTAATGTAACAGTAAGGTGTTGAGAAGAATTATAATGGGAAAGTATTAATTATTAGAAGGAATGATATATTCTCTATATGGTTTTGAATGGCATTCATGTTAAATTTAGTTATTTGTTAATAGAAATTATTTCATTGATGATTGAAAGTCTTTATTATCCAATTCAGACTTCTCAAAGCAAAACACTTTGTTGTTGTTGTTGTTTTTTCTCAAATGTCCAATTACTTTGTATTTTACCGTAAGATAACTTATTGTAATCCTCCAAAAACAAAAAGTAAACATTTTTGCATATCTTTACGTTCCAGTAGTTTTTGAACATTCTGGCATACCTTAAAAAAAAGGATGTGTGTTTGGGAATGTGTGGATAAAATTTTTTGACGAAGATTTCGGGAGCACCAATCAACCGATTTAAATGATTCAAAAATTCTTCGATTCCTATTGATAGTAAACGTGCCATTTTGGAGTCACAGACCAAAGAGTGCAGAAAATAGAAAATGAGTTTCTGAGAGAACGGAGCACACGAAAAAAAAACCATAAAATTTGTATAATGGGAGAAGTGATGTTTAGTTTTTTGGCGAAGGCAGGTCCAGCCGTTTAGGAGATACGGATCAAAGAGTGCAGACAATAGAGAATTAAGTTTTTAGAGAACGGAACATCCGATTTGAATGATCCAAAAATCGTAATAAGGGTGGAGAAGTGGTGATTTTGGCAAAGGCAGGTTTAGCCGTTTCGAAAATACGGAAAAAAGTGCGAAAAATAGATATTAAGTTTTTGAAAGAACGGAGCATCCGATTTCAATGATACGAAAAACATTCAATTGTATTGATGACGAGAAGTGGTGATTAGTTTTTGGCAAAGGCAAGTCCTACCATTTCGGAGATACGGAGCAAAGATTGCAGAAAATAGAGTATTAAGTTCTTGAATGAACGGAGTATCGATCGATTTGAATGATTCAAGAACATTTTATTTGTATTGGTGTAATGAAGAGTTGAATAAATTTTGACAATGCAGGTCCATCGGTTTGGGAGAATCAGAAAAAAAATTTAAAAAAAAGATATTTAGCGGTCGAAAGTAGATATTTTTAATAGTATTAATCAAGCAACTTAAATGGGAATCAAAAACTTTCAAAAAAAAAAAATCTAAATTTTGAAAAGACATCAGTTTTCAAAAAATTTCAATTTTTTTTTTAAAATCGTAATTTTCCAAAACGAACAATTTTTTAATATTCTAATTTTTCAATTGATTTGGTGATCGTAAAGCTAATATTTTTGAAAGTATGGATCAACCAACATGAATGAGTACCAAAACTTTCAAAAAAAAATCTAAATTTCAAAAATTATCAGTATTTCAAATTTTTTTTAAAAAAGAAACATAATTTTTAAAAGAGACAATTTTTCAATATTCTCATTTTTCAATATTCTCATTTTTCAAAATTATGAATTTTTTTTCAAGAATGGTCAGAACTATTCTTTTTTGTCACATAAATACAATACACTGTTTCTATTTTTGTAATACATATAATTGTAGCATACCCAAGATAAGCTTATGTACTAAAAAAATGTTCGAAAAAATTCAACATTGTCAAAAAAATCTATTTTTTCTGATGTTAAGATTTTAGCCCCTTCCATTCGAATGCAAAATATACGTATATAAATCTCGCAATTTGTGAGTGAAAAGATAAGAGTAAAGGTAATTGCGGTACGAAAAGTTCTAGCAATTAGCCTTAAGTCACGATGTTATGTACCACTACTTTATAATTAAGCTATAATTGAAATATTTTTTAATAATTTTATATTGTGTGCTCACTAAATTTTGAAAATTTAAACAATAGCTTTACTGACCTTAGCTTTTGAACAACTAGTGGTTGAATTGCTCCTATTTCAGGAAAATAAAATTTCTCTATGAAATGAAGTAGGTATTTCTTAACCGAATCTGCTACTGCACAGCATATAAATATTTATTTCATTGAGAAATCTCACGGAAACCAAAGCGTCGGAGTTACACAAATGAAAACTATGTTTCCACGCTGAATAACTGTCGGTTGTGCATTGTGAATTTCTGATCCTGTTACGTTTGT
>NW_020537324.1:14140996-14168695 GCF_003426905.1 Ctenocephalides felis | reverse complement strand
TTTTGTAATGGTTTTGTTTTCATAGTGTTTCATAATGAAAATTACTTTCATAGACTTATTAATTAAAATTAGATTCAAAATACTGTAAATGACTGATTCGAAAGTGTTAGTTAAGCTTAATATAAATTTAAAAAATGCATTTACCTTAAGTAAATTATACACAAGTAATTATATATCCTATAGCAAGTAAATTTTACAAGCTTCAGTTTCCATGTAATTGAATCTGAATTGTTCCAAGATAATGCTAAGGTATCAGTAATTTCACTTAAAACTTTTATACAATTCTGGTTTCATCAGGAAATATCAATTTTAGAAATTGCTGTGTGATTATCTAAACAATCGATCGCAAATAACAAAAACGATGATGCACTTGATTATTGGAAGTGAAAACTATAAACGATATGACTAACAAAACTAATATTAAGTTTTGATAGTCAGAAGTCTGAGGTAAAATTTACTAGAATTATATGTGATTGAGATATAAAAAAATAATTTAGAAAAGCTATCAAAACTTGCAGATAAAAATTTAATAAATATATATTTAATCGATTTTATTAGCAATTTGTGAGAAAGATATGTTTATTGGCTTAATCATCTATCTGCTATAAGATATAAATTCAGGAAATTCAAAATGACAAATCTAAGATAGATTCATTCATATCACTGAGATTAAAATAAGTCATTGAGATACACTCTTCATTTTAATTCTTTCATTAATGATAAAATAATAAAATGATTTCATTATGCATATAAATATACATCGCCTGAAACATTTAGATAAAAATGTGCTAAATAAAAATAATGATAATATTTATTGATAGTTTAATTTTAAAAATTATTCAAGAAACATAAATGCATCATTGTTAGGATTTTGCTTTAACGAAAATAAATTATACGAAAGTCTAGGAGCAGGGTAGGCAGGTAGGTAGTGCAGGAAAAGTACATTCGATGTTTGCAGGTATTTGCTTTTAAAGTTTGTCTATACAACCATCTATAATTTTTACTCGAACTGAAATATTTTTTATGCACTTTAGTACGTGATCAGCACAGGCCAAAATACGTTTGACTACCTTCTTGGTTTAAAAGAATATTCAAGCAAAAACAATAAAGTTAAAACAAACTCTTCCTCAAAATTATGATCATAACAGTAATTTGGCTGTCCAACTTTGTCCATGACGGAAGTGTATGCAAATTAGAACCTTCTAGAACCATGATTCTAGACGAGCATAATTGAAATGCACTCTCTGACTTGAACTTTAAATATTCTGTACGAGTACCACGACAAATTCGTCTTGTGGAATAAATAGTGACAACAACAATTTTCATTGTCCATTGAAATAGGAGGAAAATACATACTATATATTACCAACAAGCAGACGATTAAAAAATTTATAAATTGCTATAAAATATAAGTAAATTAAAAAATGCATAAATTGCTCTTGGTGTTTTCTGACGAACAAGTTTGGGTGATCCGCGAGATAGTTTTTGTACTTGTATGAGAGAGTGCTTATTTCATCCTTGACCGCACATCAAAATATTTAAAATTGTATTTTCTACCGAGCAATAAAAGTTTGGGGTTACAAATATACTACCAACAAATATTGAAAAAGGAAATAAAACATGTAATTAATAAATGAATTTTCAATTTCTAGTAGAACATTATTCAAATCCGAATAAGTATATAAATATGACAATTAACCCATGTACAAAGTAACATGTGCCATGTTACAACGTTCATAAATAATTAAAATCCAGCGTATTCTTGGAATCTCTCGTTAAAATCACTTTGTGTAAGTTTAGCAATATGATTAAAAGTAATTAATTTTATATAAGTTGCAGAATCTGACCTTTTTGCTAAAAAATTAGCCGTTGAGTAACTTTACGTTTCTTTCTTGCAGGAAATATTCGAACATCTCTGATGAGCGGCTCCACCTTCAACGTGACCTGGCATTTAGCTTATGCGCATCGAGTAAGTGCAAATACTTGAACATATTATTTATTTTAATTATGCAAAAGACTATTTACGTTCTTGTTTTCATTAGTATTATTGGAAACTTTCTACTTACTATTGTGTAAAATCGTTTGCTGTAAAAATAAGCATTGTAATAAATAACCTATAGTATAGAGTTGACAACTGGGCTCGGATGACAATCTTCATTTATAAGATTTTAGACAAATAGTTATCTGAATAGGATAAATAATAGATTGTTTGTTTTATATGAGTACGTTGGTTTCTCTGTTTTATGTAAGAGATCATCAGAATTTAACTTTATAATTTTTAGACCATATAAAAGACGAAGATATTAGGTGAAGAAGAAACTAAAATATGACTAAAATGTATGTTTCTATCTTAACTGAGAAAACGACAAATTTGATATTAACTGAAATCATTCAAACTAAATGCTTACTTATTTTTAATTTACGTGGATGAAATTTCACATATTAGGCTAATAAAAAAATAAATCACAAAGGCGAACGATGAATTGTATGTTGCGTATTCGAAGGTTAGGAAAGCAAGAAAACAAAATTTATGCAGATTAATTTTTTTTATATGCTGATGTAAATACATTTCAATATAAAGTGTAATGGCAATATACATTATAAAAATATAAATAATTACTTTTATTTAAGTAGTAAATAGATAGATTCAACTGGGCCCTATTCCTTCTCTTTCCTATTTGATATTTCGCGAATCAGCTAGTTGACCTTGATAGAGAATTCAGATTTCGATGATCGTTGGTGGAGCAGTATAATGAACGACTTGTAACGGATAACACATAATGCAAATTTAGGTTTTCATATTTCAGAATTTAAATTTTAACACACTGATGGTGAGACAAACCTAGTCTAGAAACGTTTGTAAAATTATTATTTAATAAATTAGTGCAAAAACGAGTATTGTTTGTTCATATTTCTAAATTAACATATATATATAAATAATATATATATATATATATATATATATATATATATAAATATGCAACTATCCAGTTATTACATTTTCATATAATTTGAATTCTGATTTAAAAATCATAAGACTACTAATTAAAGCAAAGGGAAATGCATATGTGCCATGTAGTTGCAAAATTGAAGTCAAGAAGTCTTAGAATGTGCAATTAAAACCATCTTATTAAAAGTTATGAAAAGGAAATTATACAACATAATGCAATTAAAATAATGCACTGAACATGGGCTTATATATTATTACAATTCTTATACTTAATTCAGTTTACATGATATGTAATAAGAAACATATTCGTAGTATTAAAATTTTCTGTGAATAATTAGATAAATTACTAAATAGAAAAGGTTTGAAAAAATATTACATATCCTAAGATTCTAATTTTTTAATATGTCGTAAAAGTAACCTGTTGGCTTTAGATTAAACAAATTGATTTGCTTCTTAAAAATAATTTTTATCCTAAAATTCTTCTGCACATATTTTTTATAGTTAATTCAAAACTGGTGCAATCATTGAAGAAATATGCTGTTAAACTAAATGATAAAAAAAATATGATTAATGATTTATTTTAGTCATTGTATATATGAATCGTTATTAATAAAAAACAAATTGAAAAGATTATTACCCTCGCGCGACGTTCAGATAAATTTAATATAGTACTACTTACATTAATTAACGGATCATGTAAATAAGTTTAGTTGATAAATAACAAAAAATAGATTAAATGCATAAAATATTACCTAATCATAACAATTTATATAACCAGTTTAAAACCACAGTACTACGATAAATGCTCGCTGCCTCAAGGTACCAATTAAAAGCAAGAATGTGCCAGTAATAAAATGTTATATCTATGCAGAAAATATTTTAATATCTTGTCATTTAGTTAAATGTTGTAAGGCAGGTGAAGGATTGATGGTGTTCATGTTATGAAAATGGTCATCAAAAATTTTAGAATTGATTAACTTGGGTAAATTTATTAGAAGAATTAGGCTGAAGTGTTGAGTTTGTAGTCAGAAGCGCATCTGGAAGTGCATCAGGATGACTGCAATTTAGGAAAACTGCTTTAAAATCTTCCCAAAGGAGAAGTTTGTGTTTTTTAAACAAAATCCGATTAGCTTTTGGAAATTAGGATAAAAACATACATTTTACGTCCTCCTTCACCTAATATCTTCGTCTTTTATATGGACTAAGAATCATAAGTTAAATTCTGATGATCTCTTACATAAACAGAGAAACCAACGTACTCATATAAAATAAACAATCTCTTATTTATCCAATTCAGATAACTTTATTTGTCTAAAAGTTGTATGTAAATCTTTTAAATGAAGATTGTCATCCAAGCCCATTTGTCAGCTCTATACTGTTTATTATTTATGACAAAGATTTACTTTTGCAGCAAACGATTATGTTTTCTCGGCGTTTCAAGTCATTCTGAATCGAATGAGACCAAATTTGAAAAAAGTATGTGTATGTGTGGACAATCTTTCGTGGACGTTAACTTTCCTTAACTATTGATTAATCGTTTATCATCAATTTCAATCTATTTTCTTCTATTTACTATCGATCTACACCATCTAATGTTCCAAATAACTTGATTTCTATCTCTCAATGCTGATTTTGACACCATATGTGTAACTGTCGCATACCTGAGCGTTTGCACATGCAAATGTAAGATTAGAAATCGTGATAGACATCAAGTATAGCATCGGAAATATATTTAAATGCAAGTGACACTCGGTGGAATTTTAAATCAAATGCAGGGGTTAACAACATTCATGGAAATTAATAAACTATTTAGCATTTTATATATTTCTGTTCAATATTCAGCAAAGCAAAAATTATTAAAAACCGCAATTAGTCTTGATATTTTAGACAAGATTATTTTTTTTTAGAATGCGGTGTATAGTAGATATTTTTGCTTAACTAATATAATTGCATTATATTTATGCTGGATGTATGTGTGTGTGTGTGCGAGTGTGTGTGTGCGGTTACAAATTATCGTCGACGATTTCGGGAACACCGATCAACCAATTTGAATAATTTCAAAAACATTCGATTTGTATTGATAAGGAGACGTGCTGATTAGTTTTTGGCAAAGGCAGGTCTAGCCGTTCCGAAGATACGGGGCAAAAAGTGCCAAGTTCAGTTTTTAAAAGAACGGGGCGACCGATTTTAATAATTCAAAAAACATTTACTTGTATTGACAAAGTGAAGAATTGATTAAGGCAGGTCCAGCGGTTATGGACTCTCAATAAAAATAAGTTAAAAAAATGTCATTTGGCGGTCAAAAATGTTTATTGGACATATGTACATCAAATTATCAGATATTTTGTAGAGATTTTAATATTGTGTTCACATTTTGTATTATTTTTTTTGGATTCCGTACCAAGATTTTTAATTACGTTTGCCTTAAAGAACGATGCCATGCACCCACTAGTTTTTTTTAAATTTATTAGCCACATCGCACATCATTCACCTAAACCCTTATCGTTAAATTCGATTAATCCAATACTTTAATAGAACTAGATAATAAATTATTGCAAAAATACGATTTGCTTAACTTTCAAACATTAATGGATATGAAGCAACAATTTTGAATCGAGGTTACATATATATTGAAGTAGTTCTGCGTATGTAGAAATGAAGAGAAACCGTAAATCCTATATTCCAGAGCATTTGTTAAATACACATATCACAACTCGAGTGTCAAGTGGTTGTGTCAACACAATAATAAATAATGAGAATTAAAGTTTATTTTCGAAATTTCATTAAGTTTTATTGTGCGTAAAAAATTGCACTATTGATTTAATCAACATGCAAACTATGGTTTAATTAACAAATAGGTTGAGAACTGAATTCATTAAGTAAATACACAATGTGAATTTGTAATGACATTGAGAACCTATAAATTGTAATAAAACAACGATTTATGGTGTATAAAACTGTTAAAAATATATTTTGTAAAATAATAAGCAATAATCATATATAATAAACAAGGCTTATTTTGATACATTTAGATACAAAGTAGAAAATGTTGAAGCAGTATTTACTATCATTGCAAAGAGTTCAACAGATACATCTTTTTTTTAAAAAATTTCACAAAATATTGGTTAAATTATTTAACAAATGCAAAGATCACACCGTATACAACCTTGATCTAGTAATTCGTCAGAAATATTCATCAGCAGAGTTAGAATATAACTATTAATTTATCTCTTTTCTTATTTACTTGCTACTGTTAGTTCTTATTGTTTACACATTTGATAGTGTAAAAGTTTAGTTGGTTCTTTTTAACCCACCCCCACATAGAGTTTAAATAAAAAACCGTTGAAAATAACAATTCGTCTTATAAAACATCTACTAAAAAATTATATTCAGGTATGAAAAACTAAAGAAAAGAGCTCACAATAAAAAAAATGACCAACTTTTGTTATGAATCTTCATACATGATCGTTTATCTCCTGATTATACATTTTTGGCCATCTACTTTAAAATAGTATTTTTAGAGGCATCTATACTTTATTTGTTTTTGAGATAATAGTGGTGGATCTTTTGACTCGCGGACCTTTAAGCCCCGCTCTAGCCTGCAAGATATTTTATATGCACATTGGTAAGAAATATTTTGAAATGGCTCGGAAACTCTATTGAAGGTAAAATAGATAATTAAAGAAGAAATGATAAGATAAAATTAAAATTTGTAGGAAAAATGTTATGGAACATGAAAATTCGTAGAAATCGTTAGTGCAGTGCACTTAGAAGTTTTAAAGTAAAACAAATAAAATTTTTAAATAATTATTAATTTCTTTATTTTTAATCCAAATCAATTTTTTCTTCCTTCTAACTAAACCATCGCCAGTTGAAAATAATTCAAATTTAATTTGCTTATATTTAAAATCAAGCTGCATTTTCATTTGCAAAAGGTACCTCCATGAAGATTTTTTGTTCTTGCCTGATTTCAATAAAATAATATATTGAAACTTTAAATGCATTTAATGATCAGAAAACCTGTTGTGATAGACAAACAAATAAATAAAAATAATTTCATATAGCCGACTGAAAATTTATATCCTCGAACGTTATTTAGTAATCCAACACTTTGTAGTGCAAGTTTATTGGTACATGTTAATTTAAATAATTTACACATGTATTTCAAAAGCGTAAAGTGAAATCTTGTGCAAACATCGGTAATGCGAAAATCTAATAGACACAAATTTGTCAACTCATTTATTCTTGACGATAACTCATTTTACTAAATCTGAATATTGATTTTCGATTTCTATATATAAACTGTCTGATCAATGTGTGACATCCGTGAAATTCATTTTTTTCCGTTGAATTTGCATATTTGATGAGTCAAGAGTAAATAATTCTTTCTTGGATAAATATTGATGTTGGGAATTGTTAAATCCTGAGTAGATGTAATAAAGATCTCAGTAATATATAAAAATAATTTTCATGACTCGTGCAAACAGCATGTCATTTGGATGTCGTCCATGAACGACTGAATGTTATGCGGATGTCGTCTATGGACGACATTCATGGCGAAACAAATAAAATACGGACCAATTGTGTAAAAACTATTATTATTTACTATTATTAGGCTGTGTGATGGTCGTGTCTAAGGTTGATTTGAAAATGTTGTATAAACTCAAGGTAGATGTTTAAATATTAATTTCACAATCAATAAATTAAATTTTATTCGGTCATAGAAACGTACAATTTTCATTAGTATCTTCTTGATTTTTTCCATTATTCTAATCAAATTTCTAATCCTTTCCATTTGGCTAAATAGAAAACTCGGTTCCGTTGCAAAATTCTCAATTGTGCACCCACCGTGTCATTGTGTTTAGCAATTATAATTTCTGATGCAATTCGTTACATGCGCTCTATTCATATAGTAAGTACAACATTTGATGTGTATAGTATGCTTCTTTGTGCATTGTTTTATTGACTACAAGTCAAAAGCGAAAAGTCTCTTGTCAGCTCACCTACGAGTTTCGATTTCGATTATGGAGGACAGGGGTTTGGAACATTGGTAATATGATACAATCTTGCAAACTGATCTGGCTGATCCACCAAGACTCCAAAATATAATCAGTAATAGGAGAAATCAGAGGACTTGGATCCAAGTACAACCACAAGACTAGACAACCATCTAAATCAATTTGCAAAAGACTTGTTTTGCTCAATTCTTTCCAGGCAGTTATCAATTATGTGGAAATGCAAGAAGATACAAACTGATCATACACATTTTTAACCATATTTAATTATTATTTTATGAAAGAAGTGATATATGCTTCAAAGTATTTTATGAAGATCTTAAGCAGATGTACAGTACATTTCTCAACATTCCTACGTCACCATGTCCACACATCACTACTTTAAAAAAACTGAGCAATGTTAAAATACTCCCAACTTGGAAATTAAAGCTTTAGAAAAATCCTCATAAAATACAATGTTTGAATACAATGTTTGAAATATGAAATCAGTAAACTTGCATCCAAGTACAAGACAAGACTGAATAACCATTCGAATCAACTTGCAAAAGACTTGCTTTACTGAAACATACCCATAGGACCTAAAAGAATAAACCCGTTAGATTTAGGAAAGTTAACATGCAATGTATTGACAGATTATACCGCACATCAGACCAATGTTATAGCAAGGCTATGTTATGAAGAAATTTCCATACAAATTTGTTCTGAATATAGACAAAAGCCATGTGGTTGCTATGCAGTCAGGCTTTGTGTCAGGTTGTCAGATAACAAACTTAACCTAGAAACCACACATATGTCAAAAAACGATCTTTGATAACAGGGTCTTTCTGACCCAGCTTCATAACATACGAGTAAGGTTGCACTTTATGTGTAAAACGCCTGAATGCAGAGCATATGCACGACATTTTGACAGTAGTATAATGTATGCAAGTTGGAGCGTAACATGGCCTTGCCATAACATTGATCAGTTGTGCGGCAGAATCGGCTCATTAAACACTTGGTAACATTTTATCTTTTACATTAGTCATTATATTATCTTCCACATTAGTCACCGAAATTACTGAATGCCACTCTAGGCCGTTTGTAATTGAGGAAGTTAAAAAAAAATCAAACCTGATCATATATATTTTTAGCCATATTAAATGATTATTCTACAAAAGAAGTTATATATGCTTCGAAGTATTTTATGAAGATCTTAAACAGCTGGACGGTGGCTGTTCTCAAAATTCCTAGCATGTCCATACGTCACCACTTTAGAAAAACTGAGTTATGTTAAAATACAAAGAGGTCACAGGTTTGTCACATTTTTTGTAAAATACAATATACCAAACTGATCTGGCCGATCCACCAAGACTCCAATATAAAACCAGAAAACCCACCAAATCAATTTATCATTATTTCTGTATTTTCTTACATTCAAGCTTAAAATGACTACCACTGGTTAGAATTCATAATATCTTTCTCATTAGTCACCAAAATTACTGAATGCCTTGCCGGGCAGTTTCTAATTATAAATTCCAAACTGATCATGTGCATCTTTAGCCACTTTATATGATCATTCCATGAAAGAAATTATATATGTTATAGAGTTTTCCATAAAGACATTAAACAGCTTCATGTCAGAATTGCACAACATTCCTAACTTGACCATAGGTCAGTAAAACTCAGTAATGTAATATACATCTAACTCATACCTGAACTTGTTAACTCTAAGAAAACGCTTATATTTTAGCAAGAGACTCCGAATTATCAATTTTATGATTTCTTGGCGTTTTAAGTCATTCTGAATCGTTTCCCACTAAAATTGGTATGGTATTGGTATGGTATGAGAATGTGATTTTGTAGGTGAGTATGCAGTCAAAATTTGTCTTTTGTCGACGTTGTCTAAAAATGGCTGCACCGATTTCAAAAATTCATTATCAAGCTATTTGATAAAACTCGAAAAGCAACGATCGGTGTTCGAACGTATTTTTGTTTTATTATATTGACCATGAAGGTGACGATCTTCATGGCACTGAGCTTTTACACGGAATGGTTGCTACCCCTGGTAGGGAGAAGCGGAGAGTTTTAATTGGACAAGTTGTAAACATCTAAAAGTAAAGTCCGCGAAACAATGTGTATAATAAATAATAAATAAATATATCTTCTTTAACTGTAACTTAGTGACAAATCAGTGATTGTAATAAAAACTGTAACAAATACATGCAAATACAAAACGAATCGGTGTCTAATACAGTACACATCTACAAGGGTTAAATTATAACCCAAGAACCTGAGTTATCGACGGAGAGAAATTTCATAACTACGTACATAAATACAATCGGCCTTGCCATTTTTTTACAATTTGCAATTGAGTTCAGCGGTTAAAAATTTTCATTTATGTTTCCGCCAGAAATTCTGAACCAACTTTGGAAATTTAAAAGCTGTTCGAGAGATATCAGTTGCAGAACATGGTGATCAGTTTTTTGCAAAGATCGATAATGCCTCTTCTTCATAGTGAATTGATTAATAAAACTTTACATATTGATGGAGTTTCATGGAGTTAACGAACATCCCAAAATATTCTAGGCCTACTTTTACACTACAAGTGAAGTTTTCAAAGCAATATGTTCAAAATTGCACTTTACAAAATAATATTTCACAATTTATCACTGGAATGTCTATTTTTACTTCACAAATATCTATTACTTATACCGTTACCAGATATCGTTATACAATACGCGCGTCCACCATAATTTTCAATATGTAATCCGTTCCTAAGTACATATATTTCACAGAAACACTAACTGCAAATGATCATTGTACGATTTGTGAGAATAAAAAACAACGATAAAAATATAATACGTTCGTATAGTGTATCATTTGTACAAACGTAACAGGATCAGAAATTCACAATGCAACAACCGACAGTTATTCAGCGTGGAAACATAGTTTTCATTTGTGTAACTCCGACGCTTTGGTTTCCGTGAGATTTCTCAATGAAATAAATAATTTATATGCTGTGCAGTAGCAGATTCGGGTTAAGAAATACCTACTTCATTTCATAGAGAAATTTTATTTTCCTGAAATAGGAGCAATTCAACCACTAGTTGTTCAAAAGCTAAGGTCAGTAAAGCTATTGTTTAAAATTTTCAAAATTTAGTGAAGCACACAATATAAAATTATTAAAAAAATATTTCAATTATAGCTTAATTATAAAGTAGTGGTACATAACATCGTGACTTAAGGCTAATTGCTAGAACTTTTCGTACCGCAATTACCTTTACTCTTATCCTTTTCACTCACAAATTGCGAGATTTATATACGTATATTTTGCATTCGAATGGAAGGGGCTAAAATCTTAACATCAGAAAAAATAGATTTTTTTGACAATGTTGAATTTTTTCGAACATTTTTTTAGTACATAAGCTTATCCTTGGGTATGCTACAATTATATGTATTACAAAAATAGAAACCAGTGTATTGTATTTATGTGACAAAAAAAGAATAGTTCTGACCATTCTTGAAAAAAAATTCATAATTTTGAAAAATGAGAATATTGAAAAATTGTCTCTTTTAAAAAATTATGTTTCTTTTTTAAAAAAAAATTGAAAATACTGATAATTTTTGAAATTTAGATTTTTTTTTGAAAGTTTTGGTACTCATTCATGTTGGTTGATCCATACTTTCAAAAATATTAGCTTTACGATCACCAAATATCAATTGAAAAATTAGAATATTAAAAAATTGTTCGTTTTGGAAAATTACGATTTTAAAAACAAAATTGAAATTTTTTGAAAACTGATGTCTTTTCAAAATTTAGATTTTTTTTTTTTTGAAAGTTTTTGATTCCCATTTAAGTTGCTTGATTAATACTATTAAAAATATCTACTTTTCGACCGCTAAATATCTTTTTTTTTTAAATTTTTTTTCTGATTCTCCAAAACCGATGGACCTGCATTGTCAAAAATTTATTCAACTCTTCATTACACCAATACAAATAAAATGTTCTTTGAATCATTCAAATCGGATACTCCGTTCATTCAAGAACTTAATACTCTATTTTCTGCAATCTTTGCTCCGTATTTCCGAAATGGTAGGACTTGCCTTTGCCAAAAACTAATCACCACTTCTCGTCATCAATACAAATTGAATGTTTTTCGTATCATTGAAATCGGATGCTCCGTTCTTTCAAAAACTTAATATCTATTTTTCGCACTTTTTTCCGTATTTTCGAAACGGCTAAACCTGCCTTTGCCAAAATCACCACTTCTCCACCTTATTACGAATTTTTGGATCATTCAAATCGGATGTTCCGTTCTCTTAAAAACTTAATTCTCTATTGTCTGCACTCTTTGATCCGTATCTCCTAAACGGCTGGACCTGCCTTCGCCAAAAACTAAACATCACTTCTCCCCATTATTACAAATTGATTGTTTTTTTGGATCGTGTGCTCCGTTCTCTCAGAAACTCATTTTCTATTTTCTGCACTCTTTGGTCTGTGACTCCAAAATGGCACGTTTACTATCAATAGGAATCGAAGAATTTTTGAATCATTTAAATCGGTTGATTGGTGCTCCCGAAATCTTCGTCAAAAAATTTTATCCACACATTCCCAAACACACATCCTTTTTTTTAAGGTATGCCAGAATGTTCAAAAACTACTGGAACGTAAAGATATGCAAAAATGTTTACTTTTTGTTTTTGGAGGATTACAATAAGTTATCTTACGGTAAAATACAAAGTAATTGGACATTTGAGAAAAAACAACAACAACAACAAAGTGTTTTGCTTTGAGAAGTCTGAATTGGATAATAAAGACTTTCAATCATCAATGAAATAATTTCTATTAACAAATAACTAAATTTAACATGAATGCCATTCAAAACCATATAGAGAATATATCATTCCTTCTAATAATTAATACTTTCCCATTATAATTTCTTCTCAACACCTTACTGTTACATTAATTATCCTCGGAGTCTTGCTCGCACATGAGAAAGTTAACAGAGATATTCTCATCCAATAAAATGACATGAAACGCGTGAATGCCGTTAAATTGGATTTAAATTCCGTATTATATCTTCAGAATCTATTTGCGGGTCATATACCTTGATCTTAAATTTTGAATTAAGATTTTATCTGTTCTCATCTCAATGTTATTGTATTCGTAATGAAGAGAGTATGAATGAAGTTGTAAAAGTGTAAAGTGATTTACTATTTGTTCTTTCTAATGGTGATAATAAAATTATGAGTATTGTATTAGAGATGTTTTTTTCTTGTGTACAAAGAACTCTATAAAATTTACAATACAGTGTTGTTTTATTATTAAATGGTTTGTAAGTTCTTTATTAAATGATTAGATAAATTTCATTTCGCTATAACTATAAACCAAGTGGCATAAAACTTGTCCACATCAACATTTTAGACTGGTCTTACTCCAAAAACAATTTTTGTTGTTTTTTATTAGATTATTTTAAAAGTTCAACAAAGGATATGCATATAACAAAGTAATACCTCAATATTCAATCAATTGCCTTGATTATTACATATATTTACAACAGATTTAGCTAAAGATATTTAGCAAATTTGATAATTTGTTCTTCAACCACTGTATTAACCCTATTCACTCGGATCATAACAAAGCTCCAATGATTACATTGTAAAACTAAATTGTAATATTTTATTTAATGAAATTAAGACGTAAATTTAGTTCTAATCAGAAATCAATGTTGATTTAGATCAAGTGGTATTTTGCTTTTCAACTACTATAGAAATTTTCTATTAAGGAATTGGCTAGGAATTTCTCGATGTGTTTATATCCTGTTTTTAGTATGTGCATAAAATAAAGCTCATATTTGAATAAGTCATTTATCGTATATTGTTTAGAAATCAATTGAGTTGGATGAATTATATCGAAATTAAACAAAAGTTTTTAATTGATTTTCTTTTTTTTTTCTAGGGTGGATTCAGGCTGCAGCTGTTAGATTATTTGGAGCGACCACTTCTGGATCTGACACCATCAAGTGGTGGTTCTGAATTTGTTAAACAAGATGCAACGTGAGTAAAATAAAATAATTAAATTTATATTGTAAAATTTAGAGAATACAAAATAAATAAAGAGATTGCTGATAGAAATGTAAAGCATAAATAATGCATGAAAACATTGGAGAACGCTAATATTATCCAGAAAAAAACTTGTTTCCAATAAGTGAGTGATCTTAGAACAACTTTAAATAATTCTCCAAACTATTTGGAAATTATAGTTAATTTAAGAGTCCATTTTATTAAGAATATTGGAGTAATTTTGGCTTATTTTATAACTATCTTTAATAATTTCAGGGCACAATCTTTCTTGGTACATTTACCAGCTGATTTTACTTGTGAGAATTGCACATTGAGATTATTGCGTCAAGCTGATGAATGGGGCGGCAACTACAGATTTTGGTCTTGTGCTGATATTGATATAAAAGATCGTAAGTATATTTGAATCATATTCTAAACTAGCTGTAAGTGGAATTCTGTCTTAAGACAATTAAGGCATCGTGCCTTAAGGCAAATTGCTGAAACTTTCCGTACCAAATATTATTATTGTTTCAAAAACGACTAACATTTTTGAAAAAAATTTTTTCTAAAAAATTCGATTTTTGACAAACTAGAAATTTGACAAAAAATTACTTTTTTTAAAAAAAATATTTTTTTAAAAAAATAAGTTTGCTTTATTTTGACATATTTTGGAAATTCTGAACTTTTTTTCAAAGTAATCGTACTGCTTTAACTGCATAGAGACGAAATATCGAAGCGCGTAAGCGCCGTGTCACCGTCTAATGGATAAGCATTGGTACGGAACCCATAGGAATGCAAACAAAATATATACTTTATTAAAATTTCTATAAAATATCTGATAATTTGATGTGCATATGTCTAATGATCATTTTTGACCGCCAAATGGCTCATTTTTTTACTTTTTCCTCCATATCTCCGAAGTCGTTGCACCAATACAAATAAAATGTTTTTTGAATTATTTAAATCGAACGCTCCGTTCTCTTAAAAAACTGAGTTACCGTTTTCGGCACTTTTTGCCCCGTATCTTCGGAACGGCTAGACCTGCCTTCGCCAAAAACTACTCAGCACATCTCCTCATCAATACGAATCATTATTCAAATCGGTTGATCCGTGTTCCTGAAATCGTCGACGAAAGTTTGTATCCGAACATACATACATACACAAACACACACACACACACACATACATCCATTTTTTCTAAGGTATGCCAAAATGTTCAGAAGGTTTTGAAACGTAAAGATATATAAAAATTTTCATTTTCGATTTTTTTGCGATTACTATAACTTGCCCTACGGGAAGTTAATTATATCTGCTTATCGTTAAAAATCGTGAGGAGTTTATGATGTGTTTTTGTCATATATTTGCAATAGTAATATACTATACACATTCAATATCTCAATGATGTTACATATCCAGAAATACTATATAAATCTATAGGAACAAATAAACTAGAATGAAAACATTTTTATTTTTGGCAATTATGTTGAAGCACTCGTTTATTTATTATGTCAAATTTGGACAAATCCATTATTCTATTATGCCAATAGCATGATATATCATATTTTGAAATATGCACCATAGAGGAGTATCGTACCACCATTTTTAATGCGAGTTTATGCAGAAATAAGAAAGCTGAAGCATAATATATTATTTAGATAAAAGCTCTATTATGTTTATATTATATACCTAAATATCATTACTACTCCATGCCAAATATTTACCATGTTGAATTAAGAAAAAATTAGGTCTTTTCTCTAAGACAAAAGTATGGAGCATAATTTTTTGAAATACTATGAAAATCGATTATCATACTATAAAGATCCATTATTGAGAAAATTTCTATTTTTCTCCCAGGTCGTCACTACAGAGAGTCCTGCTTCGGCCACGGAAGATATCTTCTAGGAAAATGCAAATGCGACCGCCTCTACGGAGGTCCTCGATGTCAGTACCGTGAAGAATGTCTGGAAGACGGCGACTGCGGTCAAAGGGGAAGATGCGTCGACCATGGAGGAAGTTCGCTACCGAGACAACAGTGCTATTGCGAATTAGGATGGTATGGACCCGGATGCAATAAACGTAAGAAAGTTTAATATAATTTGCGTGAAATGCGTAGTATAAATGATAAATAACATGAAATTAAAATGTTGAAATTTGATGCTTCCAACTACAAAACATATCCTAATATTACACAATTTTTCTCACAGAAGAATTATTTTAACACTGATCAGCATATTCACTGTGATTCCATTTTTAATTTGCATATGATATGTTTTGAAATAATCATCACATTCTTCCAAAAAGCCAAAAAAATCTTCTAATAAAATACTTTCGATATGATTATTGATACATGGTCGTTTATCCTGATAGCTAAGTCGTAAGAATGAACAGGTAGCTGGTTATACTTCTTTTTCCTTATACTTTGACAAAGTATTGTAAAAAATTCTATTGAGATAATGGTATTGGACCTTTTTACCCCGCTGACCTTTAAGGCCTCACTCTACCCTATTATAAACTTTATTAAAAGAATATTATGATATTTAGAATATTTTTCTCTAGATTTGCGATTTTTTTAGTTTTCACTATAAAGCTATAAAGCTGCTACAGAACTGTTATGAATTTAGTTCAAATAGTTTTCAAGTTAATCGACCTTAAGTAAACTAAGTCGTTAAAATTTGAAAGGTTTTATTAGAATATCTCGCGAATGGTGATAGATAAGCTAAAAATCTTTCAAAGCCGGTTAGATTTTTCAATATTACCAATTTAATTAGATATTTTTAATTTATGTCGAAGATATACTATCTCAATTCAGTCAAAAGTTACGAGAGTTCAAATGTTTTGCTGGAAAGTGACTAAAATGATCGAAAATAATCCAGATAAATCGATCCGGTGTAAATCTATTTCTCTCTAGAGTACGGCCTGGAACTTAAGAAGTGCAATTAAGTCAAAAATACAGCACAATCAAGAAAGAATTTTGATCACAAAATATAAATTTAATTAGATTCATTGTATATTAAATGCATTCTATGAACCTTTTTGTCTTCACTTCTTGAGCGTTCCATTAAAATGTTAAAAAATAAGCACTGTTCTTTCTATTATTTTTAAACAGATATCAAAGAATATTTTCTAGATATTATTTAACTGTATTATTAAAATAGTTAAAAGTCTGTACGTATCCTTTAAGACCTTCTCAACTTATGGTTTTAATATGAATTCTTGAATTGTTGTTGAAATAGTAAATATCAGTAGGTTGGGTGATCAAATCACGTTGGGGTCACCAATGTGAAAATTTATTTAATAAAATAATTTTTTTAGCGAATTAAGTGAATGAGTCTATAAAAACTTTAGTATGAATTTTGTAAATCATACATGTATTGAAGAACATAGTTTTAAAAATTAGAGGTCATGAATTCATGATATTCTAAGGTTTTAGGATCCAACTTTCTCAAGCCAACTCAACTCGTCTGGTTACAATACAAAATACTTCATTAAACTCTATAAAATAGGGCTAAACTAGAAAATAGACTAAATAATTTGAACAAAATGAATAATAAAGTATTCAAATTCATAACGTATTAATATATTCTGTACCAAAATTAAAAAAGGACCAAAAGTGATTTTATAATATAACTGTAATTTGTAATAATAATTATAATTGCCTGATATTAAGTAATTTTTTGATAAATATAAAGAAGAAAAGATGTATCAAGCTGCCCAGTGGTGGTGCTAATATTATTATTGTTAAAGTAATTCTTCAATCTGACGAGTATTTTTCAATGATTTATGACTACTGTTATATGTTGATATTTTGCAAAAGCTGCGGTTACAAATTTAATGCTGTCTGTCAAGTAGTAAATACTGATAATTTTCACGTAATAAAATCAGCACTCACCAACAATCCTAATATCTCAATTTCAATATTATATTACCAAGTTGGTGATGCATCATTAAACGTAAATCTAATTTTCATATTAAACACCTTAATGGCATTTGAAATTCCGCATTCGTCGCATTCGCGAAACGACTTGTTTCGTTTCAAAACATAAATAAATTTTATGGCGTATTACTTTCGAGGCATGCACTTTCTACCATTGAGGTTATAAATTGCACAATGTTTATTACTTACCAATTTCTACATTTGTCCTCAGGGTCTCCGATGAAAACTACCGACATCGATTTTTCGGGATACACTTCGAAACAATTGAGCCCAGACTTTAGGCTACATTGGAGGATACTGGAAGAACAGAAAGAAATTGAGGTAAGAAAAATGTAATTGATACAAATAATAATAATAATATTTAATCGACCAATCACATTCATTACTTGCTATTGAACTATTTTTTACACCTAATGTTTATGAGCCCACAGTCTAATTAATCAGTGATATGAATTTATGATTCCAAGAATTTCACTTTTCTCATGCGTTTACGGCAATTTATTGACTCAAATTAAATTTAACATTTATGTTATATAATTTTGGTAATTGCATAATACGGTCGGTATTAATCTATAAATTTATCTTGAAAAGTTGCCGTGGCATGTGTTATATGGTCATTGATGCCAGCAGAGCAACAGATAATCAGGGATAAACAACTATTTTTAAAATATAGAAAATAGCTTCATAATTTAATAACAGATGTAATTTTATAACATTGAATATGAATCCAATTTATCTATTATTTAAAAATAAGTTGGGTTTTCCTTCCTGACGATATAACTCCAGAACGCACAAACCGATTTCGACGATTTTGCATTCGTTGTAAAGACCTCGGGCTCCATGAGGTTTATAGCAAAGAAAATTGAAGAAAAATTTCAACAGATTTCAGATTTCAACTTTTTCTTTTTCACATACAGCATCATCTCTGATACTTAGCATGTACTACAAACTAATATTTTTTGTTTGACTGCTACTCATTGTTCTCTGCTCAGTTAATTTCATGTGACAACCGGCATTGTGTTTACTGTAAAATTGTGCAAAAAAGTGAAAAAATAAGCTCAATCGGAAACCATCAAAACAATCACGTGTATTATGCAAATTTTCATTCAATTTCAATAGCAGGCAATTTTTTTCTTCATCTTTTAATCACCAATCGAAATGTTACATAAAATGAAACCATCTGGTGGTGAAACGGAGTTCGCCCGGTTTGCTAATATCATATAATGATTCAAAATTGGCAGATCAATGTGTGGTCAATATTAATTAATTTCGTTGGCTAACCGGTATTTACCAATATTGGTATGACGATATTGGCTGTATCTAGAAAAATATCCACATTATATCTGTAGACAATATTGTCTTGAAATTGACGAATGTGAATTGTAAATTGCGACAAAGTTTACTATGTAATATTTACGTAATTGAACATAATATTCGTATAATGCACTCATAAATACAAACAAATGAAGTTTCAGTATTTTTCCTACTACTAATTTTATATTTCCTTTATCCTCCGCTGGCAAAGGGTTGGCAGCGCCTGTCCTAAAGCAATGTTTTTCTCTTACGTTGTTACGTGGCTCATGCAATGCCGATGCATTTAATGGCATGCAATTCAACATAGAAGCCGCCCGTGTAATAGGTCAACGTTTTGCAATGCGATTTTAGTCACGGAGGGCCACAAGGCGCGATTCTTTCTTATCCGAGGATGCCATCGGAATTTTTAAATGTATTTTCGTTTATTATGGTATAATAAAGTTGATATTGAGCTTAATATGGAAAGAGCATAGTGGTGTGCAATGTTTGCATGTTTATTTTCTAGCAAACTATACTGAAATAGAAGGGATAGATTTTTTGTAAATATCGACTGTGGTATCTTATAGATACACTTAAAATATTTGCTTACATATGTTTAGAAATATATTTTTGTTTACTATAAATTTAGGGACCGATTCTGTCTCATAACAGAAAAATGTTATGGCAAGGCTATGTTACGCTCCAACTTCTATACATTATGCTACTGTATCATACTGAATACTGTCAAAATGGCATGTATTTGCTGTGCATTTAGGCGTTTTACCATAACTGCATCGTCACACATATGTTATGGAGCTGAGTCAGAAAGACCGTGTTATCTAAGATCGTTTTTTTTTGACATTTTTGCGGTTTCTAGGCTAGGTTTTCTATCTGATAACCTGTGAAATTCGCCTGACTGCACACTAATCACATGGCTTTTGTCAATATTTTGTATGGAAAGTTTTTCATAACATGGCCTTGCCTGGTCCTTTAAATGATAAATGATAAATTATATGTCAATTATCGATTATATGTAGACCATTAATTTTTCTTAATAATGAATAATTTTGCAATTTTTGTTCCGCAATAGATGATCTAGGAAATTGTGTTTGAAATGAAAAGCTTGAGTGCATAATTGTGATATGCAAGTCATATAATGATGAAAACGTGTAAAAACATTCTCTCACCCTGGATTCTAGAGCCTATTAATTTCAATGCACTTTATCGATTTCATTATTTGATTGGTACTTTGTTGCCTTTGTGGTAAATACGAGATTGAAATTGATGATGAAAATGTAAAGCTTAATTTACACAATCATTTTAGTCGGAAATAAGACTTTTAAACGGTAAAAGGAAATATAAACAACTTATTATTGAAAATTCTTAAAAATATACGATAATTTGATGTATACGAGAATTTTTGACCGCCAAATGACTTTTTTTTAATATTGTTTATTAGATCTTTAAAACTACTGGTCATATCTTCCCCAAAATTCTAGTCCAAAGAATATGAGTTCTTCATTTAATCTGTGGTCAATGTTAATTAGTTTCGTTGGCTGACTGGTATTTGCCAATATTGGTATGACTAGAAAAATATCCACATTATATCCCTTCTTCAGTAAAATTTTCTTCTAAACTCATCTTAAGTAAAATGTTTTTTGAATCATTCAAATCGGACGCTCCGTTCTTTCAAAAACTAAATTGCCATTGTTGAACTTTTTACCAGTATCTTCAAACCGGCTCTACCTGCCTTTACCAGAAACTGATTGGTACGTCTTTCTATCAATACAAATCGAATGTTTTTTGAATAATTCAAATCGGTTGATTCGTGTTCCCAAAATCGTCGACGAAAATTTGTATCCGCACACAAACAGATATATAAATTTTTCCCAAAGTATGCCAAAATGTTCAGGAGACCTTGAAACGTGATGATCTGAACTTCCTTGAAATGTACATATGTCTAATGATCATTTTTGATAGCTAAATGACATTTTTAAACTTGTTTATGGAATTTCCGAAACCACAGGTCCTTACTTCCTAAAAAATCAAGTTCAAAGAGAATCAGTTGTTCATTTCGTTAATACAAGTAAAATATTCTTTGAATCATTCAAATCGGAAACTCCGTTTTGTCAAAAACTGTATTGTCTTTGTTGACGTTCTTGGAAGTATCTTCGGAACGTCTCCCTATCAATACAAATCGAATGTATTTTTAATCATTCAAATCGGTTGATTCATGTTCCTGAAATCGTCGACGAAAATTTGTATCCGCATACAAACAGATACATCTATTTTTTCTCAGGTATGCCAAAATGCTCAGGAGGCCTTGAAACGTAAAGATGTGCAAAAATTTTCATTCTCGAAGTTGTTTCGGTTGCTAAAACTTACGCTTATAGGAAATTAATAAAAAACCTGATGTCAGGTTAATCAAAATTAACATGTGGCTATTTTATTTATATATATATAATTATTATTTGTTTACAAATGCGTCTAAAAACCGTTAAATTGTTTCGAAACTAGTTCAATGTACATATATAAGTTAGCAGCTTTGTGATTAATTGTTTAATTATTTTCGTCGGTTTACATTGATTTATCGCGAGAAACTAAAACAGATTAAACAACATTAAACATTAATAATATTATATAACAACTGAAATATCAAAAGTTAATTCACTTCTCTTCGTGTGAAATGAGTTCATAAAAGCGATTGACAGTTAGAGCAAATTCATTTTGCAATCCAATCTCGAACGCTTCATAAACTTCACTCCTCCAGAACAAATACTTGATGAAGGACACTCAAACTACCGTAACGTTATAATAATAAATATAAAGTTCATTAACACGGCGCGAATTATGAAGATTTCTTGTAAATGTCATCGGTGTTGTATGTGCAAGTAACGAAATTGCTTTTGCATTATATCCATACTGGGAAATATTAAATGCGGTGCATTTATTATTTGAATGGATTTCTTTTTCGGTGCAATTATGGACGCATGGAATGATATTGTGAGAGTATCGGCACCAGAGGTGGTGGTCAGGAAACTTCGAATTTATTATGCTGAACTTTCTGTTTTTGTATATTTATCAATGTCAAAAGATATACGAGTGAGGAATTGGATAATTATGGTCTCGTTTCGCATTGTTATTATTTACTGGTATAATTTTCGTGTCATGGTGTTAGTGTCAATATTCCTATGAAACGGCTTGACCGATTTTTAAAATCTTCTGTAAGGGTTGGGGGAATATTTTTTTCAGTTTGACTTTTTTATAATTGGTGACTGAAAAACGCATACAACCCTAAATTTTTACCCTTCTGCCACAAACCCCCATTTTGTAAAAGTTATTGTAGTAATAAGATAATTTTTAACTTCTCCTAGGGTAAGTTATTGTAATTGTCCAAAAATCGAAATTGAAAATTTTTACATTTCTTCACGTTTTGAAGGTTTCTGAACATTTGGCATACCTCAGAAAAAATGGATGAAATTGTGTATGTGTGGTGTGTGTATGTATGCAAGGATACAATTTTTCGTCCACGTTTTCGGGCGCACGGATCAACCGATTTAGATGGTTCAAAAAACATTCGATTCCTATTGAAAGGAAACTGTGCTGATTAGTTTTTGACAAAGGCAGGTCCAGACGTTTCGGAGATACAGAGCAAAGAATGCAAAAAATAGAAATCGAGTTTTTTGAGAGATCGGAGTATCCGATTTGAATAATCTAAAAAACATTCAATTAGTAATGATTGGGAGAAGTGGTTATTTTTTTTGGCAAAGGCAGGCCCAGCCATTTCAAAGATACAGAGCTAAATGTGCAAAATATGGCAGTTTTTGAGAAAACTAAGCATCCAATTTGAATGATTTAAAAAAAAATAGCTTGTGTTGAAAAAACGATTGCTTTTGAGGAAAGATTTAAAACTAATTCGGATTCTAGTTTCTAGCTAAAGTTCTAAACATTACTTATATATATACTACTTCAAATAATAATTTTAACTTTGCAATTTAGTTTATATAATTCTTATAAATATTATACAATGTCCTTCATTTCAAATCGGATTGATTAAGTTTTGTTAATTTAATTTTTTATAGAATAAGAATAATAAAAGTTACTATATTTATAATAATTTATTTGAAAACATTTAATATTCCTGGAATATTTCATTAAGGTATGGGAAGTTTCAGCAATTTACCTTAAGGCACGATGCCATGCACCACTAGTTTATCTTACTCATTGATATATTGTTAAATTCGTACAAATTCAATTTTCAAGCGAATTACCGTAGTAAGTCGATTAATAATTATATTATTTAATTAAACTAGTCGTCCAAAGCCAATGTATTGTAAACAATACTTTTGTCATTATTTCCTCGTTAACCTGATAATAGTCAAACACGATGTTCTTTAATGCCGTGACCAACTTTCAAAGAATTTTAAATATATATTTTACGGTTCTTATGCAAAAGTTCTTATTATCTTCATTTGTTCTACTGTCCCTGATGACATGTGCATATAAGACATTTTAATTAGAATATATTAATTGTTATATCGCAATTGAGGTTGAATAGTACACGATCAATTATTATTATAAGGTTTTCAATAATCAATAGCGATAAATAGGTTACTGTGACGATGTGAGATTATTTTTTGTCTTTAGTTGATTTAGGTATTATTAGCCTTCGATGACATTAATAATTAAACTTCAAGAACTTTGATAGTTGGAAAATGAAATGCAAGGTGGAATTAATTACTAAGTTATATCCGGCTGGTTGAAGATAAATTTCAATTAATATCTGTGTAAAAAACATCGTTCAATATGTTGTACATTGATTAATAATTAATGACGCAGAACTATTGAAGTTTTTTATTATACAATAATATGTTTTAGTTGAAATATATTATCATTTATGTGGAACTAAACATTTCGATAACGTGGTATTTTAATTTAGAAATTTTATTGATATACTATAAAGTAAATGAGATGTAAAAATACTTGTAAAAATATTTCCAAAAATAATTATAATTATATTATAGAATATAATTAGCAATAAATATTAGATTAAACTACTGACATCAAATAACATGCCATGTTCTGGCACCATTCGAGAAAACATCTATCATTTATACCTATCTAAATAAAAACGATGTGATCTAGTTTAAAATAACAAAAACTGTGACCACAATCTAATTGAATGTAGGTAATTGTTTCACGAATTTGTTCTAGGTTGTGATGGTCGTGAACGGGACATCATACGCCGCTTTGGGCTGGAGACCGCGATCTCTCACCGCCAAATGCAGAAACTTCCCGCAGATTGGAAAGAAAATTGCTGCCACGGCAGATACAACAACAGGTAGATAAATGTAATAGAAATAAATTAATCAACAATAATATTTCTGTGAGAAATTTAAGTGGAGTTATAAAACGCAATGATGAATTTGCTATAATGTTCCAAGAGGTATACATACATACTCCAATTTAGGGAGTGTCCATTAATCACGTGATCGATTTTTTAAGGATTTTTGCACCCTATTCGAAATCACTCTTTCTCCCCCACCAAACATCATGTCTATTTTTAGTTACAAGAAAAAATGGTAAAAATCTCTCGTGATTAATGAGCACCCCCTTAGAGCAATAGGAATGTGGAGTAGCAATCACTAGTTTCGAGTTCGATCGCATTCTCGGCCAGCTTGATATCAAGTAATATAATATCAGATTTTTGCTTGAAGTTATAGATCTCAAATATGACTAAATGAGAAAATAGTCTTTCGGAGACATTGCTGGATATCAATAAAAAGTAAAAAAAAATGTCATCGTATAGAAATGTGTTACATCTAAAAAAGGACTACTTTTGGGTTGCCTTTCACACTAACCATAAGTTAATGATATCAAAACGATTTCTAAAAACTATATACACTTTTGTAAAATAAGAAAAATATAAAAAAGTGGTTAACGCGTAGGTTCTTAATCAGGCGGATCGCAATAAAATAATCAATTATAGATCAATCGACCGTTCGGTTACTATCTAAAAATATGACGTAAGAAGAAGTTTCAGCTCAATAGCTTGTAAATCATAAGATTCTGATTGCTGTTAAAATAAGAGAAAAAAGAAGTTCGATTTATGTTGAACTACCCGGTGCACCAAATTGAAGTGACCACCATTATTGCCATAAGAGTAAAATACATTAGTTCATTTTTGCTATGAAAACTTTTTTGCAAAATTATGTTGCATTCATAATTGTCGTAAACTTTATAATTATTCGTAAATTACAAACAGTCTATTATACGAATACTGTTAGACATAAAATAATAATTTAATTACATCATGAAATGCATATATAAATGAACACTTCCATAACAGTTCCATATTCCACGGAATGACAACACCGACCTGCGGCACGAACATTTCACGGAGCACGACATCGTAATAATAGAGTCATTAAGTTTATAATTACCACTTCAATAAGATAAAAGCCCATTATGATCACAGTTAGCCTAAAATCATAATATCTTATATCAAAAATTATTACGAAACTAATCGGAATCGTGCCGCGTTTGATGGAACGAGATTGTCATGGTATAGTGTAGCGGCATTTGAACTTTTTAGCTTTCAAATTAAATTTCATAGTCTTGGGACATGAAAATTTATTATATGTGTTTGAAATATAATGAAGATGATTATATTAAAAGACTTTGTATTTAATTAAAATTAGATATCTTTTGTAGCCTTGATTAGAATGCTCACTTTATATTGGAATATCAATGAATGTATGAACATAAGAAATAAACTTTTTGTTCATTCCTAACTCATTTTTTAACATAGTCCAGTCATTATAGTAAGTTCACCTCGGAATTCAAGATACCCAACTGTATGTAAATGCTTGTATATTGATACCCTAAAGTTGTCTCAAAACCTACATATGGTATTGACATCTTACCATATGTAGGTTTTGAGATAACTTTAGGGTATCAATATACAAGTATTTACAGACTTACAGCTGGGTATCTTGAATTTCGAAATTCTTACCTGATTTAAGCTTAAATGACTGGACTATTATAATTTACTTCTCCAACACGTAACGTGGACATAAATACTTTGCAGTAATACTGATAAGAATTGTCAATGAGTATGAAGATTGAAGATTTTTATAGTTCAACAGCAATCAGAACCAAATTCAGTGTATTTAGAAGGCAACCCATTTGTTGATCATATTCTTTCTAATGGTATTATTTTAGATATATTTCTAGTGGTGTGAATATACATTGTAGCAAAGCCCTAAAAGAAATTGTTAAAGTATACATTAAAGAAATACCAGAACTAAAAAGGACAAATAGTGGATTGCCTTCCATAAAAAACATATGCTAAAGATCGCTATTAAGAAAACTTAAAATAAAGAAACGTAGAAATCACTAGTTTCAGGATCAATCCCATGCTCGCCCAGCTTGATATCAAGAAGTATGATATAGATTTTGCACTTGAAATTACAGATCTCAAATATGATCAAGTGAGAATAGTCTTTCAGTGACATCGCTGGATATTAATAAAAAATCACAAAATATTATCATGGTATAAATAGTTTGAGTTCGATGACCAGCTCGACTAGCTTGATATCGAGCAGTGAAGGTAACAGATAGCACTTGAAATATTAGAAATCTATGATCTCCATGAAAATCTGGTATAACAACTGGACCAAGAACTACTTAACCTTATGAACAACGGTTTATTGAACAATTTTGCACTAATTTAAATAAACATATGTCTAAAATTAATCTTATAGTACAAAGTTTATTAATGCATTTACATCTTACAGCAATGCCCTAAAAAGCTATTAAAATTGATATCATATTAGAGATTTATGATCTCCAGTAAAAATCTCGTATAACAACTTTACCAAGAGCTACTGAACTATTTGAATAACTGTGGTGTTCTTGAGAAATCAAAACAAATAGTAATTTAGACAATCATATGTATCAATTTTAACATTATATGACAACGATTATTTTAATGCATATGCAACTTGCTCATAAAAGTGAACCATCTGGCAGTCTTGTCAGGTGCTTGTGCAGGTAGAAATTGCCTGGTAATTGGATTTTTAAACTTGTCAATAAATAAATAAAATCGTATTAAAATTTGATCGTATTAAACAGGAATAAGTTCAATTTTTGGGTATTTTTTTGCATTTTCAAACTCCTGGTGGATAATGATTTGGATTAGAATTGGACTGAAACCTGTCATGCTATGGTTTTCGTATGTATAATGCTTAGAATCTCTTGCACAGATTTTTTTAGCCTTACAAGAACACCCTTAGTCTAAAGCTTCAATTGATCGCCGCCTATACTGCTTGATATCAAACTGACTGAGGTGGATATCTAACCCGGAATCAGTTTTTACTAATCCAAAGAGCATTGACCAGCTCACGAATAAAACATCAATCTATTATTCTCTATATTAATTACATAAGATGCAAAAATACTCA